>NW_015539821.1:331342-348311 GCF_001515605.1 Sinocyclocheilus anshuiensis | reverse complement strand
ATATTGGGTCCGTGGATAAACTCTTAAAGGGACCGCAGTCCAATATTTATGCTGCTGTCTGTCATGTTAATCAGAGAACAAAAGACAAAGAAAATAATTTTCTGCTCTTGACTGAATACGTTTTATAACTTTAATGGTAAGCATTAATCTGTATTTAATTTTTACAATGAAGACTACAGAAATTAAAATAATCAATTCAAGTAAATTACTTTAATTTCTGTAGTATTTCTTACCTGAATAAAAACTTACTTAACCTGAAAAACTTAGTTTCATAGCTCTCTTTATTCTATTGCATTTATTTGTGCTGTTGTTTGCAATTTTTTTGTGTTCTTATTTTATTATTGACTTTTTACTTGTTTTTTTTATGAAAATAAAACTTTGTGTTGAAGAAAAGTATATTTTTGTTTGTATATGCTGTCAATTATAGTTCTTAGAAAGAAAATCGGAATCGGCAAAAATCGGTATCGGCAGATCACACTAACAAAAAAATCGGAAATCGGAATCAGCCAAGAAAATTGCAATCGGTGCATCTCTACCTCAAATCACAGTAAATAAACATGCACTTGCGTATTCTGCGTGTGTTGTGTGTTGTATGCGAGATATGTTTGGGCTTGTACCTGGCAGCTGCCTGACACTGCAGTCAGAGAGGAAACAGACAGGGAAGGAGAGGGGTGGCACACATAGCTAGACATTTTTGTGGTTTTAAAAGTCATGACTTTTGTCTTCATGCCCTGGTTGAGTGATGAGTGTACCATGTTCTCAATTTGTGACACGGGACGTCCGTCTTTGCCTTGCAGGGGCCCTTCTGCTTGGAATTCCCCGGACAGACTGATCTGAGTCTTCACCAATTACAGTTGGTGAGAATCCTGAATTCCAAGTTTCTTGCAGCTGGCTTATTGATTGTTTAAATGAATTACCTGCTGGAAAATCCAGTCTCAACTGGTAGCTGATTTTCTAGCTGGCCGAAACTGGTTATTTCCTGGTCCGAGCTGGTCATTAGCTAGTCTGAGCTGGTAGACCATCTTTGACCTATAACAAACCAGCTAAAGGTGGTCAGGATGGATTTTGGGACATCATGGCTGGGTAACTAGCTAGTGACCAGCTTGGAAGAGCTTTGACCAACTAGATACCAGCAACCATGTTACAGTTTTCCAGCTTAAGCTGGGTTTTCCAACAGGGTATAGAATAGAGAATGTGAAAATCATTACAATGAGAGATGTCTAAAACTATTTTGGTTTTGATTACAGTGCAATGTTCTGCTGTATTTGATATTGTTTGTTGCTGTGTTCTTGCTCTTTTTCTATAAAATGGGGTTGAATCTACTTTGCATTTGTACACACACTCACACACACACCCTCATGAGCAGACTTGGCCCAGTGTTTGCGTGTAACAGGAAAGCATCAGCGCCACTCCAGCAGTGTAAACTTCAGCATCTCTGGATTCCTGGCAGCCCGAAATGCCTCTTGAGCTTCATCTTTGTCTGCTCGCAGGCCCCATTTCAGCCTTGTTAATTATTTTCCTGCATCTTCCGGAATGGTGGCGATTATTTCTCTCTGATTTCTTTTCCTTTTCTCTGAAGCAGCTGGCGTGAAGAGGATGCT
Source organism: Sinocyclocheilus anshuiensis (assembly GCF_001515605.1). Taxonomy (NCBI): domain Eukaryota; kingdom Metazoa; phylum Chordata; class Actinopteri; order Cypriniformes; family Cyprinidae; genus Sinocyclocheilus; species Sinocyclocheilus anshuiensis. The sequence goes on along the minus strand of NW_015539821.1, from coordinate 346,710 downwards.
TTTCATTTGTAGCATCTGGGGTTGAACGTATGCCAGCGAGAAGTTAGGAGGTGGAGTGGTTTGTGTTTTTGTGAGCACACGCGCACCCATGTGTGTGTAAATGTACGTGACTTGGTTTGCATGGGTCGAGGTTAAGGATGTTTGGATGATACAAGGCCTTCTTCTAATTGTCCTCTTGTCCATTGACATGAGGCAGAGAGAGAAAGATCGAGAACGGCGAACGAGAGTGCCTGTCTGGCACCGCTCTTCAGTTTTGATGTGGCGCGGAGTGACGCAACATGGGGCCACTGCTGCTGAGTGTCTCAATTGCGCCTCGGCCCTCCTTGATGGACACAAACAGTGTGTGGAATTCGAAAGGGGGGCACGATGCGTAGCCTTGGTCTGCCAAAACTCAGCAGCAGTGCAAGGATCAGTGGGGCGAGCGATTGTTTACCTCATCTCCTTGTGTTTAGGTCTATAGAGAAAGCTGTGGCATTGTGGGATGTGCTTGTCTTATTTTTGTCTTGTCCCTCAGGGTCATGTAGGTCATGTCGAGATGGTAACCCTCATTCTGTGAAAAGTCTTGTGAGATTTAAATTGGAGTCCAGCAGCAATTCCTAAAGCTAACCTTCGGAGCAGCTAAAGCAAATCTCACAGGAGAATTATTGCTCCAAAGGTTTTAGGATAAAATAAGTGCAATTCTTGAAACATTCTTAAATACTCATTTATTTTTTTTATTTTTAAGAATAAAATGACAGTCTTTTTAGTTGTTTCAAGTTATTTAGAATTATTTTTAAGAAGATTTTTATTTATTTATTTATTTTTATTTGAAAAAACATTTTAAGATATTTTTCTGAAATACAAAATATTGTACTTTTTTTTTTTTTCTTAAGTTAGAAAATAAGAATAAAGTAGTTGTTATATACATTGGACTATTAAATTATTGAATTGAATCTGACCCCAAGTTAGAGTTAGTATTGCTTTCCTACTGGTTTTGGCTAATTTTTACTGGTTTGAACATAGAATTAGAGACATAATTTGAGTCAGATAGTTATTCTTAGTTATTAATATCTTTTTATCTTAATATTTTATTTTTTTTCTGGAATATAACATATTTAACATTTTTCTTAAGTATGAAAATAAGAAGAAAATTAAGAAAATTTCTTGAAATTATTATTATTTTTTTTATGTTTCTTTGAATCCAGTCACTAGCATTACCTTTTCATGGTGGTTTGCTAGTTCACACTGGTTTGATGCTGCTAGAATGTAGCTGGTTGACTAAAGTATAAGGAATTGTTGCTGGGTAAGCTAGTTAAGTCTAGGGGAAGTATATAAAATCACAAAACAATGAATCTTCATATGTTTTATTATCTGACACTCATTGCTGGGGACAGAAATGTTTTGTTTTCATAAAGAGTTTCCGTCAGAACTTTTTTGACCAGGTTCACCAAGAGTTCCTTAAGTAGTATATAGCCTATCTGTTTCATATGTGTTTGTGAAAGTCAAAACTTGTTTGAGTGAAAAATCCAATCGTTTGTCCATGTGTTAACCTAATGCCTCCATGTATGTCGCTGCTTGTGTTTGTGTGTGTTGTTTCAGCTAACTGGCAAACAAATATGCAGGTTCCATGTTCTCAGTTAGGTTTTCATGTTTAGTAGCGCATGATTTCACACAAACCACAGCATGTTGCCCTGTTAGCACTCTAGGTTTACGTAGAGCACTCTTCATGGTCTGTCTAAAATAGAGAGAGCACAGAAGGGATGGTGGGTGGGGAGGGTGCCGAACAAGAACAGCAAGAATGTTTGGGATTTTTGTTGGGGCCAAAACTTCTACAAGGACTGGGGTCAGGATGGATTTTGGGACATCATGGCTGGGTAACTAGCTAGTGACCAGCTTGGAAGAGCTTTGACCAACTAGATACCAGCAACCATGTTACAGTTTTCCAGCTTAAGCTGGGTTTTCCAACAGGGTATAGAATAGAGAATGTGAAAATCATTACAATGAGAGATGTCTAAAACTATTTTGGTTTTGATTACAGTGCAATGTTCTGCTGTATTTGATATTGTTTGTTGCTGTGTTCTTGCTCTTTTTCTATAAAATGGGGTTGAATCTACTTTGCATTTGTACACACACTCACACACACACCCTCATGAGCAGACTTGGCCCAGTGTTTGCGTGTAACAGGAAAGCATCAGCGCAGTGTAAACTGTGTAAACTTCAGCATCTCTGGATTCCTGGCAGCCCGAAATGCCTCTTGAGCTTCATCTTGCAGGCCCCACAGGCCCCATTTCAGCCTTGTTAATTATTTTCCTGCATCTTCCGGAATGGTGGCGATTATTTCTCTCTGATTTCTTTTCCTTTTCTCTGAAGCAGCTGGCGTGAAGAGGATGCTTTTCATTTGTAGCATCTGGGGTTGAACGTATGCCAGCGAGAAGTTAGGAGGTGGAGTGGTTTGTGTTTTTGTGAGCACACGCGCACCCATGTGTGTGTAAATGTACGTGACTTGGTTTGCATGGGTCGAGGTTAAGGATGTTTGGATGATACAAGGCCTTCTTCTAATTGTCCTCTTGTCCATTGACATGAGGCAGCCGCTCTTCAGTTTTGATGTGGCGCGGAGTGACGCAACATGGGGCCACTGCTGCTGAGTGTCTCAATTGCGCCTCGGCCCTCCTTGATGGACACAAACAGTGTGTGGAATTCGAAAGGGGGGCACGATGCGTAGCCTTGGTCTGCCAAAACTCAGCAGCAGTGCAAGGATCAGTGGGGCGAGCGATTGTTTACCTCATCTCCTTGTGTTTAGGTCTATAGAGAAAGCTGTGGCATTGTGGGATGTGCTTGTCTTATTTTTGTCTTGTCCCTCAGGGTCATGTAGGTCATGTCGAGATGGTAACCCTCATTCTGTGAAAAGTCTTGTGAGATTTAAATTGGAGTCCAGCAGCAATTCCTAAAGCTAACCTTCGGAGCAGCTAAAGCAAATCTCACAGGAGAATTATTGCTCCAAAGGTTTTAGGATAAAATAAGTGCAATTCTTGAAACATTCTTAAATACTCATTTATTTTTTTTATTTTTAAGAATAAAATGACAGTCTTTTTAGTTGTTTCAAGTTATTTAGAATTATTTTTAAGAAGATTTTTATTTATTTATTTATTTTTATTTGAAAAAACATTTTAAGATATTTTTCTGAAATACAAAATATTGTACTTTTTTTTTTTTTCTTAAGTTAGAAAATAAGAATAAAGTAGTTGTTATATACATTGGACTATTAAATTATTGAATTGAATCTGACCCCAAGTTAGAGTTAGTATTGCTTTCCTACTGGTTTTGGCTAATTTTTACTGGTTTGAACATAGAATTAGAGACATAATTTGAGTCAGATAGTTATTCTTAGTTATTAATATCTTTTTATCTTAATATTTTATTTTTTTTCTGGAATATAACATATTTAACATTTTTCTTAAGTATGAAAATAAGAAGAAAATTAAGAAAATTTCTTGAAATTATTATTATTTTTTTTATGTTTCTTTGAATCCAGTCACTAGCATTACCTTTTCATGGTGGTTTGCTAGTTCACACTGGTTTGATGCTGCTAGAATGTAGCTGGTTGACTAAAGTATAAGGAATTGTTGCTGGGTAAGCTAGTTAAGTCTAGGGGAAGTATATAAAATCACAAAACAATGAATCTTCATATGTTTTATTATCTGACACTCATTGCTGGGGACAGAAATGTTTTGTTTTCATAAAGAGTTTCCGTCAGAACTTTTTTGACCAGGTTCACCAAGAGTTCCTTAAGTAGTATATAGCCTATCTGTTTCATATGTGTTTGTGAAAGTCAAAACTTGTTTGAGTGAAAAATCCAATCGTTTGTCCATGTGTTAACCTAATGCCTCCATGTATGTCGCTGCTTGTGTTTGTGTGTGTTGTTTCAGCTAACTGGCAAACAAATATGCAGGTTCCATGTTCTCAGTTAGGTTTTCATGTTTAGTAGCGCATGATTTCACACAAACCACAGCATGTTGCCCTGTTAGCACTCTAGGTTTACGTAGAGCACTCTTCATGGTCTGTCTAAAATAGAGAGAGCACAGAAGGGATGGTGGGTGGGGAGGGTGCCGAACAAGAACAGCAAGAATGTTTGGGATTTTTGTTGGGGCCAAAACTTCTACAAGGACTTCCTGTGGGCTTCCAGTGGAGCCAGACAGCATCTTGCTCCTCCTTCCCAAACTTCTGAGATTCTAAACTTTAATAGAAGTGCCATTAACACTTCCCCTCCGCACTGCACCTCACTACACCTTTCTATAACACCTCCCCCACCACACACGCATTATATTCACGAGACGGCGTTAGCCAGGACTCGTACTGTATTAGCACTTTAGGCTGTTTCACAGGGAAACTTGTTTTGACAGAACTCCAGGTGTCTCATTGTTGGGCGTGCTATGGTTCAACAGATTTACCAATTAGTGTCGGGTTATGGGCAGACGAGGGGAGGGGGGCAGCTTTTAGATGGTGGTTTGGAAGACGTGAATGTGGGGGGACAGCGAGCGAGAGAGAGTGTGATGGAATGACATGGGGCCTCGTGGACTGCCGAAGGGGTCATATGGTCAGAGAGGGACACTTGGTAAGTTGATATGTGACCTCCTTTCACAGGCCTGTTATAGAGTAGCTTGGGAAAGTAGCTCAGAATGGAGAAAGAGATAGAGGAAGAGGAGGGGGAAGAGATAATGATGAAGCAAACTCCAGTTTTAAAGATAACATGCACTTTATTTCTTAAGAATTTTTTTTAAACGTTTACAACCTCGCTCATTAATTTTTTTGTGATATGTGGGGCCTTATGATTTCCGCGATGCGGAAAACGCGGACGGAATCATGGAATACAGTCATAAAAATTACATTTACTGTATAACGCGGAATGTCACGGAATTTGCCAAATTTTGGATGGATAAATCAAAAGTAGGTAAGTACACTTACATCAGAACGTGATATGGACTAGTGTTAAATATGAATCCTGCATGTTCTGTGTGTCTCTATGTGTATGAATGGCGCAGACACGCGGTTTAGTTTACTACACACATACTGAAGTGTGTGATGCTTGCGATGTTTTCAGCCTGTGCTTCCTCAATATTTGAGTACATGAACACACAAACATAATCTCTAGAACTGCTCTGAGAGTTTCATTTGAGAAAAACTATCGTCATATCATATACAAACAAAAACTTAAAGGTCTTCTCCGCAACCCGTCAAAATAAAAGTTAGGTTTAACTTGAAGAAACTCTGATATATTACTTCATGTAATGATAGTACTACTACTACTAGTAATAAAATTATTATTAAAACATTATTTTTAAAGGAATATTTACTAGAAAAATTATTTCGCAGAATTTATTTAGCAGAAAAATGTAAAAAAATTATAATATATATATATTTTAGTTTAATAAAATCAGTTAATTAGAGATGCTTTTGCTTATTAAACCATTTAAATCACACAACACCACAAATCAGCTTCACTCTCTCTAATTCACTTGTTGAGGTCAGCAAGACATGCTTAATTTATTTATTATGTTATTAATTTAACCATTAAAATGTAATCAAGAAAAAAAATAATAAAACATTTCACAGGGCTAAAAAATGTCATTTTTGTAATGAAACTTTTAATAAACTGCTGTTAATTTGTTAAATTTTCATGATTTAAATTAATTAGACAGGCCTTTTGGTTGCTAAAATTTAAGTTAACTATTAAATGAAGTCCAGAAAAAAAAAAAGGAATTCAGAAAAATTTTAATAGACATGTTTTTTTATTTTTCTAAATGTAATTAAACCATTTAAATGGAATCCAGAAAATTAATGGAAAACAGAATTTGGTAAAAATAAAACTGAATTTGAGTAAAAAAAAAAACATTTCATAGGGCCTTAAAATGTAATTTTTGTTAAACTTTTAATAAATTGCTGTTAAATATTGTAGGTTTCATTATTTCAATTAATTAGACATGCTTTCTGATTAATAAAATTTAGTTTAACCATTAAAACAGAGTCTAGAAAAATTTAAACGGGGGGAAAAAAAACAGAATCCAGAAAAATTAAAAATGGAATTTGGGAAAAAAATAAAACGGAATTTGGAAAAAAATACAATGGATTTCATAGGGCCCTAGATATGTCTTGGATGGCGTCTCTAATTCCTTTTACTCCCCTGCCCTCCGACCCAACTTTTCTTGACCTGTTCAAATCCTATCGTTTAAAAGCTAGTATTTTGTTATGTTTTATTATTTAATTAAATTATAATTTGCTCTAATTATTTTTGTTGGTGCTGCATATAAACAAAATAAATATATTTATAGGCAAAACATTTTTTAAATGGCATTTCAGGTTGACTGTCCAGTCACATTTTGTATTTTTGCATTACTTAAAATACAGAATAATGAATGTGCTTATTAAAGCTTTATTCTGTTTACATAATCTGTTACTTTTAAAGCAATATTCTGAGGCAAAATCCAAAAGCATGGCCTACTTGTAGACATTTTCCACCTATTGGTCTCCATTCCTTTCATTGTTTTGATAATTGCTGTTGTTTTTACCAATTAACTCTCTTTATTTTCATTTGAGCATGCCTGTTGTGCTTCCAGGAAGTTTTAGGTGAACTTTTGAAAGGAAGTCGAAGTCATTTAGACTCGGGTGGCCTGTAGAATGAGCAGCTTATTTTGGACGCGGCCTGGTTGTTTTATTAAGCTTCTCGCTCACCACGATCCCAGATATATTCACTGCATAATTTAATTAAAGTGAAAATGAATTGTATTTTCCATCAAATGTGCGGTTATGCAAATTCACGTTCGGGAACTCCATCATGTGGAATTTGGCCGCTCAGCGCATGAAAGTAGTGGCGGTCTGGGACCATTGAAATCACGCAGAGTCCTGCATCACGTTCCTTTGCTAATCCATTGTTCAGTTTGGATGAAGCCCCCCCCCACACCCCCATGCTTCAGATGCAAACGCTCATTGCTTTATGGCCAGACGGTTTTGGCCATACGATGTGAGATACAGAAGTTGTGTGTGTGTGTGTGTGTGTGTGTGTGTGTGTGTGTGCTGTGAGCTGTGTCGAAGTAAGTGAGAAAGAAAGAGAGAAAGAGAAAGAAAGGCGAAGAATTAGGGAGGGGTGAAACTGACATTCCCAAAGAATATTTATTGTTATGGCTGAATGTGCAGTGACAGTTAAAGTTTAACACCTTCCCTCTTTTGGTGCATATGTGTGCGTTGGCCCCTAAAACGCCCTTCTAGGGAGCACTTAAGCTGGCCGAAATCACATTTACTTCCATAGTCCTCACTGAGAGAGCAACAGGGATTTTTAAAAATTTTTTTGGAAGTCAGTCAGTATCTTGATTTTGGAGCCGTTTTTGCATTGTCCTCTTGCTCTCTCTCCCTCTTTAGATTGTTTTCAGATGTGCTTCAGCTCGCCTTTTGTGAGACGAACTTCCAATTTATTTGATTTTGCTCCTCTCAGCAGTTTCTCTGCAGACATCTTTTTACTGTTTATTTGCGTCTTTGTTTTTTTGATGTTTCTCCACAGTAAGTGCAGTCAGAGCCAAGTTTTCTGTCTCCATTATGGCTTTAAAAAGAGAAAGATGACACGAGACTGTTTTTCTCAGTCAAAAAATCTCTTTGTTTTTATTGTTTCTTTTTAATTCAGCCTTTTTTGGAATGATTCAGTGAGTTAAAGTAGTCTTGTTCTAGCACGCTGTTGCAGGTGTGCACATGCTCTCTTTATCATTTATTTAGCTTTGTTTCAGATATGAGAAGAATGTCTACTTCTGCTCGTCCGCACAACGCTGTGGTGAAAACAGATGTGTTGTATTTAGGCTTAATTTATGACAGGCAGCTAACTGGGCAGCCCTGACATGTCCAGGAGAGTCTGTCACTACTCTGACCACAAGATACAAGACTAAAGAGAGGCTGGTGGGATGGAAAAATAACAAATGAGAGGGATGGAATGGAAAAAAGTTTTTGTTTGCCGCTGGAAAACAAATTTTTAAACATTTATGTATAAGCTTTATACATTGTTAACCCTAGTTAGATGTCACAGTTGTGGTGAGAACATGCTGGTGAATAAGCCTTGGTGATCATGTGGGAGTTGCAATTTCCAATCCAGTCCCAATGGATTATAGTTAATTCTATTTAATTGTATTATTTTAATTTATTTTACTTTTTTATATATATATTTTTACTAATTTTATTTCATTTACATTTTAAATATATTTATCATTTTATTTTAATTTTTAAATTTAAATTACATTTTTATTTTTTTTACTTCACTTTTAATATTATTTAATTTATCATTTAAATAATCATTATTTTATTATTATTATTAAATCATTATTTTATTTTATTATTTTGACAATGCACATTTTGACGACTAACACCACCCAGCCCTTTTACGCCCAAATGTTAATAGAAAGTATATAAAACCTCAGAATAAAATAACATATTTTATGTGCTTTTATTTGTTTATCAGTATTGTGAACAGTAAAAATTAGTTCAGTAAAAATAACGAATACAATGAATAAATAAAATGGCGGGTCATGATTGAAGTGAGACAGGCGTGCCGTGCCATCCGCGGACAGCAGACAGGAGACGAGGCTTTATTGGGAGGCTAATTAAGGACAGTGCAGCGACGTGGAGAAAGAAGCGAGCGCTTCACTGGCCTGTATCCCTTTGAACACCGGCCTACTCTTATCTACGACATGCTCCGTTCCTCCGTAACAAGACATTTTTCTTCACACAACGGATTTTTTTTCTTTCTCCTTTACCCCTGATGCGAACAGAGAAAAAGCTGAGATGTCACCACTATCCTTAAGATTCAGAGGCTGCTCCTCGCATGCCTTTTTATCCTAATTCTCCCAGCACCTGTTGGAAAGCCTGGAGACTTTCGCTCGTCTCCATTTTATTTACCCCTTTGTAAATGAATACCTTAACTGGAACTTTTTTACGCTGTCTCCACCTTGCGTTGAGATGCCACATAAGATCTGTTATGGTAGCACAGCTGTTTTACGAGTGTTTTTCGAGGAGCATTCCTTAATCATAGTGTCAGACAGACGGATGAATGCTCTGAGTGTGTTTTTAGGTTATCAGTACTCTGTAGTTTGCAGGTTATTGAAAAGCCCACTGCCTCACCATGAACCTCTCTTTGGCAGTAGTGCTGCGATGCTATATTATTTATGACATGCACATGCATGATGCCAAGAAATAATCCCTCTGGTAATTAAGACCAGTTTACACTGTATAAAACTGATGTATTTTTATGCAGTGGTTCTGAACTGATCACGCAGAGAGCACAATAAACAGTTAGCATTCAAGCACTGAATGTTTCCTGTCAGCCATCATATGTTTTGTGTCCAGAAGGAAGCAAACTGATACCACATGGCTAATGTAATGTTAGTAGACCCCTCTCATCCAGACCAGCTGTTGTAAACTCTTGTCTTCTTATAAGAAAAAAAAAGCTAGTTGTAGCACGGCACTGGTCCAGGAAGTGGAATTATGCTCCATCTTACATAGCCGCATGTCTGGAGGCCCACCGCAAACTAAAACATTAGATCATTTTAACATCGAAGCTTTTTCAAAATATTATGGCTGTGCTATAATTTTATAACTAGTTGTCTGTGAGTCTAATTGCCCTATTAAACCCAGCCCGCCGCTGGGTGTTCCTTTATAAACGTTTGATTCTGCTGGTAGCTATGACTGTGTTCCTCTTCCATCCTCAGCTACTATTAGCTCGTACGCCTGTTGGAGGACTTCCAGTATGCTAATTCGAGCTCAGGATGTGCAGCCATGCTGGCTGTCTGTCTGCCCGCTGCCTTCTCCTTTAATTGTTATATCTCCTCGCCATTAATATGAGCAAAAAGAGAGGCTTCATCCATGCACGGCACATCAAAGACTACCACCCCCAGATCTACAAGTTGCCCGTCTCTTTGGAGAACAGGCTCTGGAGATGAGTGCCGATTCCCGGCTGGAATGGGTTTGATGGTCTAATTGTAGCCCCCAGTGGACACAGCTGCATATCACAGAGAGCCAGGATCCGGTGGAACTTGCTTCATAGAGCAGAAAGCACCTATAGTAGGTGTTCAAGTTCCCTCCGCTCTACCTGCCCGTTTATCACATGGTCAGTACTATCTGTTATTGACAGCCTGATTCCATCCCACACATCGCAGGGGTAAACTGCCATCTTCCTCTTCCTCTTCTCTCTGCTTCTGTCCTCTGCTCTTTTCCGTCAACCTGTCATTCTCTTTTCTCCTCTGCTTTTCTCTCACTCCACCTCCTCTACATTCCCTCTAGCATCCTCTGTCTCTCTCTTCCTGACTAAGGATAGGAATTCCACTTATTGATTCTAATAGTACGTTCAATGAAGCACCAAAAAATTAAGCTTGCATATGGGGACCACTTTGATTATTAGCCGCTATTCAAGAACCTTTTTTATAACTTATATTGATATTGCAGAAGGATTGCGCATGCTCACTTCCCCTATTTTTACGTTTAGATTACCTTTGTCGTCATCTAATGCTCACTTAATTCTAGGGGTGCTCCGATCATGATTTTTGAGGCTGATCACCGATCGCCGATACCGATCTTTTTAAAGCCTTCTTTTTAGCATTTATTACTATTTATAGTGATACTCCAATCAGGATTTTTAGACATTTATTCAGGGCCTGAATTTCATTTTTGAAAATGGGGGGAATTCCCCTCTTAGGTGACTCTTGCACACAGCGTCTTCAGGATATGGCGGCGGCAACAATACTACAGTGAGAATAAAAGTTGAGCCTTCTTTCTTTGCGTGAACATTTTGGCGGCGTTATGCCAATCTTCCCACAGAGCGACGTAGGTATGTTGGGTCTTTGCAACTTTACAGATCTTCTTTATGCACCAAGAGCTTGTAACACTCCAAAGAGAAAAGAAAAATTGAAATCGCATCTTATGACCCCTTTAATTCAGCGCTTGCAGTGCAGCAATAGACTTGGTGCGGAAACCATTTCTGCACTGCTGCAGACGCACCGCTCGTGGAACACACTGCTGGACTGCAACCGTGCGCAGTGTGAGCGCTTTATTAATCTGTTAACATGAGCACGGAAAAAATACGCACCACATACCGCAAACGGACTAATGTGAACCTGGCATTATGTGTGTGCGCTGCGAGTGTGCATGAGCACTCAGTCTCCAGGAGAGCACACGAGCGCGAATGGTTAAACACTGGCAAGAATTAAAAAGTAATGCATGAGAGAGCGTGTGCGCGGTCATTCACTCTCGCTGTTTGTGAAATTATGTCTCACACAATGTTTTCAAATTACTTTAGAAGTTATCTAATGAAGAAATATGAAGGTGAGTACCTCACCTTCAGCATTATAATGATTTCACCCGCGCCGGACAGAGACTGAGACGGTGACGCTGCATGTCGTGCCAAACTTCTCACGGCAGCGTCATCAGCTTGAGATCGGCCTTTTTAGAGACCGCCGATCAGTCATCCCAACATGATTATTGGCCGATAGTGATCGGTGGCTGATCAATCGGAGCACCCCTACTTAATTCTTAAAATCACTAATATCTTGATAATACTGTTAAATGTGATCTTTAGCAAATCTTAAATCATTATCTGTTTTTCATGTTGGACACAGTAATGCTGCAATGCCTACATTTATTTGTAGCATTTAAATGACTGCATTTAATTTTTAGTTTTATATTTTTCATTTATTTCGATAACATAGATTTATATATTAGAGTGTTTTTAGGGTATTTTAGTATAATGTTCTGTCTGCATCAATGAAAAAATGCAGGTGTTCAAGAACTGTTAAAGGAACTGAACATAGAAAATACATCTTTCAAAAATATATTTTTTAAGCAAGCAAAACACGCGCAACGTGTGCACATATTTGTACTGATGCAGAGTGAGAGGACAGTAGTACAGCCTAGCGCACTTCACACAGGCTGTTAGTTTCACTTTTGCCAGAAAGTCGTGTATGCCTAAGGTTGAAAATAAATTATCACGTGCTTTGCTGTAATAATGCAGGGAACCACTCGTTATAAATCATCTAACTGTGATATTTTCAGAAATAGAAGTCGCGTTTTTTCATTGGAAACGTGCTGTGTGTTTCTTCGTTTGAATATGGTGCTTATCACATGCTGTGTGGTATCGGCGTTTGGTATCGGGACATTTTAATTTTTCTTGATTCCCAACTCTTTTTTCTCTTTAGTTTCTGATAGCTCCATATGTGGCAGTAAGAAGTTGTCTGCAGGTAACCACAGTGCAGTAGCCAAACATATTCTTTTTGTGTCCAGCAGGGCAACATATGAATTTCATGATTACCCCTCAGCATGTGTTAATGTTGCGTCTCGCTAAAGACCATGTTGGCCACACCAGGTCAGGGTCCTTGCCACGGGGCTTCAGCCAGAACAAAGGAATCTGCACCGATACTTTCCGTCTAGCACCGCTGCTTCCAACACAGCTATTCTAGCGGTGATCAAAAAAAGATCTCCTCAGCTTTGAACTCCTTCCCTTTTTTTCAGCTGTGCATCAAAAAGAAATCAATAGACGAAACTTTGGAGCGCATGTATCAGTTTTTCTGTTTCTTTCTTCCCCTCTGCCTTCATCGTTTGTACATTCCGCCACTAGAGTAAAAGCCAGTTAAAAGAGGACTGGCGGTAAAGATGACACTGTTGCAGATGCGATCCACACTGGGAAAGGCCTCAACTGGGAGAAATCAATTCGGTGGGATGGGGGTTTCACTCGCACTGAAGAGGGTGATACAGATTCTGTTTTTAGACTGAAATGATAGATAGGTTCCTGGTACCTAGAGACAACACAATACGTTTGAGGGTGTACAGAAAAAAACGAAGCGCTTTGGTGAGGTGTAGTTGTGCTGTTAAGGTTTGTTTTATCCAGCTGTGAGAAAGTACATGTAGCTGTCTCTCTGAGCTTTTTGAGCCGCTGAACTGAAAGCACTTCTTGTGGCATGTTGAAGGTCTCAGATGGGTTGCGGTTTCAGAGGTTTGGGTCAGGGATCTGCTGTAAGGATGGCTGTGTTAAAGCCAGAGGAAGTTAGACGCTGACTTTGTGTTGTAATGAAGTTGTTTGGAATATAGCTTAAAAACTTAATCTTAAATGGCAGACAGGATACAGTAAAAAGTTTGGCTTTTTTTTAATTTTTATAAATTAATACTTTTATTCATCAGGTATGCATTAAATTGATTAAAAGTGGCAGTAAAAACATTTATAATGTTACTTAAGATTTTTATTTCAAATGAATGCTGTTGTTTTTAGCTTTCTATTTATCAAAGCTGTTTTCAATATTGATAATAATAAGACATATTTCTTGAGCACCAAGTCAGCATATTGATTTCTGAAGGATCATGTGACACTGAAGACTGAAGTAATGGCTGCTGAAAATTCAGCTTTGCCATTACAGGAATATATACAATTTTAAAATGTAATGTTGAAATAAAAAAATTATTTTCAACTGTAATAATATTTCACAATATTACTGTATTGATCAAATAAATGCTGCCTTGGTGAGCATAAGAGAATTCTTTCATAAACATAAAAAAAAAAAATATTCAGTGGTAGTGTAAATTCAATTATTCTGTGATTTACACTGGTTTTCTAAGCCTTGAGTCTATTATTTGTCAGTAATATTTGTAAAATTGATAAATTTACTGTAAATTCTCTATAGATGAATCCAAGGATTCCTGATCATGATTTGTTCACCCAAGCAAAGGAAAACTCCTTTCATCCAGCAAAATGTCCAGGCTGCTCCTTTTCATACAATGGAAAGTTGTACGAGCTACTTTTTTTTTGGTCTCCATTAACTTTTATTGTGAGGAAAAGAGCAGTATGGCAATTTTTCTAGATAACTCCTTTTGTTTTCTTTGGGTAAAAAATGTGAGGGTGAGTACAGTAGATGACAATTTGCGTTTTTGCGTGAGCTTTCCCTTTGATGATTTAACCGCTAAGGGAGAATTAGTTATTTTTGTACCACTCAGACATTACATTAGAGAATCACACCAGACTGAATGAATGTCTGAACGTCAGTGTGTCAGTGTAACTGTGTATGCTTGTGTGTTTTTTTTTTTAGTGCGTGTGTATATGCCAGGGAGCGTGATGCATGCTGTCGCGCTGCAAAAAAAAGATGTCTGCAGCGAGCATTTTCACTTTTATTGTTGTGCTTCCTGTTTTGAAAGCCATTAAGGAGACGGTTTCCTTACAGAAAGGGGGGAAAAAAAAGGCACCCATCTTTTTGAAACGTGTCCAAGCGCAGTGCGGAGAAGTGGAGGATGATAGCGATCCGCTAACGGCCCAATAACAGGAACACAAAGAGGAAAATGCTTCGCTCTCTCACCGCTCCCTGCGAACGACAGATTGATACAGGGCTGCTTTTTGATGCACTAATGAATGCCGAAGGATGTGCTTGTTGTTTGTTCCGTCACAGCTGTAACTCACTTGTCATGCCCCAAGTATTCCCAGCGCAAGGTCACGTGACCAAAACCCCAGAATGTTTTGTGACATCTGCCCCTGCCATTTTCACCAAAAGACCGGGCCGTGCTATTGGTATTTTGGGTGTTTCCTTCGGTTTATTTCATTCTCTCTTTATCGGCAAAGTTGAATTGGGGTTGAGCTGTTTTTCATAAGGGATCTCGGTGGCGATATTGATCAGATTTACGTATTCAGCTCTGAAAGGGTCTTGTGCCCTGCGGTATCTAGCCAGAGAGAGAGTTCAAAGTACTTATCTCGCATTGCACAAGTAAAGCCCTGCGTGCGGTGATCTCTAACTTTTCCATTCGCTTCCCTTTCATTCGTTCCGTCCCTTTGTATGGGGATCTCAGGCTTACCCTGGTGACATCGCTGGGGTGTGTGAGGTCATCTGACCCCTTGACCTGTCCCTCTCACATAAGAATGATGGGCAGTCATAGTATTTCAATAATATCTCAATTATTATTCTACATTTTTAAATGAAAACAAAGTATCCATCTATCATCTATCTATCTATTTTTTTAAGGCATAAACATTCATTTAATCTATCTTTTAAGTAATGAAAATGATTAATTAATTAATTAATTAATAATTTAATATTACAATTAAAACATTGAAGAAATAAGTGAATACCTTTACATTTCTGTGTGTTTACATGTCCTCATTTAGTGAGACGGCAGACCACCGCAAGCTTCACGCGTGCTTCAGTACAAGTAACTGTTAGTAAACAAAACCGCGTGTCTGCGCCATTCATTAACACAGAAACACGCAGAATTCATATTTAAATAGTGGTTTTGTGGCTTAATATTTACAAATACTAGTGGGAGTGGGAGTGATACAGAGAGCGCGACCATAACGTAGAGACCGAAATGACATGCCGTCGTGTAAATAAGATAAAAAA
>NW_015539821.1:324365-330404 GCF_001515605.1 Sinocyclocheilus anshuiensis | reverse complement strand
GGGGGTGCTGGTGGGAGGGCGGGCCGCCCCCCTAATATAATGGCAGGGGAAACACTGTATATATATATATATATATATATGTATATAATTTCTGTTATTATAATATACATATACATTACAATATACATGATATACGATGCATATAGTTTTATATAATTATTTATAATTTTAGTTATTTATATTTGTTAGTTATTCAGAACTTGTAGCTTACAATGTTTTACTTGCTTAAATTATCACAATACATTGACTTTTTTTTTTTTACTCATTCAACTTATGATCTTTTACTTTCTGATAATTCTGCATGCCGTTCATCACTTTTCATGTATTCATTTTTTTGGTTATTGTACAATATGTAGCAATCTCCTTCTATTACCTTTATTGTACATACGGAGTAAGACATCATTTATTTCTTTTATTGTGTCTGAATTGGTTTGATTTAGCAGTGCTGAACTCGACTTCTGTGCGTGTGTGCTCGGCTCACTGGCCCCGCAGCCTGGCCAGCTTGTAGCTCTTAATAAAAACCACAGACTCTAATTGGACTTAATTGCACCCTTCGGGCGTCATAAGCTCAAGTGTTACTAAACAAACTGCAGGGTCTGGAGGCCGGCACCCTGCATTTGCCACAGTGTTCCGCCATCTTGCCATGTGCGTGTATGCGTGTGTAACGTGTAGCATGAGCCCAGAGAGTGTTTGTTTGTGGCGCTCAATGAGTTTAGACATGCCGAGTTCCACTGCTACTAGAGGACGAGGATTATATTCTTCCTTCGCAGTCAGCCAGCAGAACAAGAACACACAGGTCTAAAATTATTCACACATTTACTTTCGCATGTACTCGCTCTGCTGGTGTGTCAACCAACGAGAAATCACCCATCGGTGAACCCGGTTCAGCCCTCTGTGGTTAAATATCGCCTGCCAGGAACATTTAAGGAGGGTGTTGATGTGTGCAGGCCAGGAGCTGAAATACTTGTCTGTCGTAAGACTATAGTCCCTAGCAGTGTTGGAGAAGCAACTTTGATTACAAATTAATTTATATTTTCTATGTATTTATAATATTATATTGTTAAGTAATTTTGTGTGTGTGTGTGTATATATATATATATATATAGCACCAGAACGGCCAGACACATCAGTAGTGTGTTTGTTTGAATCTGTGAGCGTTTTTGTGTGTTTGCGTACAGATGCTCTCTTCCAGGCCATGCATGAGGTGCGGCGGGCCATTCTCGTGGGGGGCTCTCAGGGGTCGCTGCACACAATCGATTGAGGGATCCAGACCAAATTCAATCATTGAAATGGCAAGGCCAGCCGTGTTTCAGTAGCACCACTGACCCCGAAACTGGGAGCCAGAGGAGAGTGGGATAATCACTGTGAGAGTGCCATGTTCCTTTAGCGGTTCGATCGGCTGTGCCGCGTGGCCATCGCACCCCGCCGACAACATGCCGCCGCCGAGTGTTCGCCGTCTGTTATCAAGATTTCCCAGATTTTCACGTGGACAAAGACTCCATCTGCCTGTACGAAATGCATATTCATTTCTCTGAGATGGAGATAATTAGGAGTCGCCTGAGGCTGATGAGACTATGGTGGGCATTGTGGTAAAGGGATATTTGTCACAAAAATTTACTGACACTCATGTCATTCCAAACCGGTACGATGTTCTTTCACAAAAAAATATATTTTGAAAAATGTTTCATCTGTTTTTCTCCTTAACTATGAAAGTCAAAGGGGTCCAAATCAACACTGGACCCCATTTACTTTCATTGCATGGACAAAAAACTGCTGAGACATTTTTCAAAATATCTTCTTTTGTGTTTTTCAGAAAAGAGAACATCATACAGGTTTGGAACGACATGAGGATGAGTAAATGGTTTTCATTTTTTGGTAAGCTATCCCTTTGAAGCTACACTGGCTCATCCAATGCTGTGAGTTTGAGGGTGGGACTACCTGTTTGTCCAACCAATAGTGGACTGGTTCAGGAACTCTGTTACAAGTTGAATGCAATTTCATTTGGTGACAGTGGCGGCACAGAAATAACTTTCTTGAAGCACAGAGCGAGGTGTGTAATCTCAAATGCTGTCGGTAAACACAAACCATGAAGTTTGCAAGGTTCTCATTTTGTATAGCTGCGCTGGGGCCTTTGCCTTCCCTGTGGTGGGAAAAAACAGAACACATAATTAAGATATATGACCCGGCTGGGTCAGAATATAGCCATAGACTTAAAATATAGTGAAGCAGACAAGTCTCCGTTAATCAGTGGTTTGTGGTTAGTGTTTGAAAGCGATGTATATGAGAGTTTGTCATAGAGTTTGTGCGTGCGTGTGTGTGTGTGTGTGAGGGGGTATCTTCTTGTTTTAAACGGTCTACGCAGCTATAAAAAGGTCTGGAGGAGAGTGCTGGCATGTGTGTGTGAGGAGTCCTCTGTGAGACAAGCACTGTGTGTGTTTATGACTGGGCACACAGCTCTATTTGCGTGTGTGTGTATGTTCTCTCCCAGGTTGCTCCACGATCAGTGACCCATAACTCTACCTCTGTTCCGCCTCCTAGTCCAGACTATCGCTGTAATATATGAGCTGGGCAGATGTGTGTGTGTGTGTGTGTGTGATCGCATCCTCCAGTGGCTCAGGAATGATCACATTTCCTTCTGCACGCTCAACTCAGTGTTTTGTCACCCACTAATGATGACTATCCATCAATCAGAGGGGCGGAGCTGAGGAAATGAAGATGGATTGAATTAGTTTTTAGTGTAATGGTTGGCTATTGAGCAGCACCATAATTACTCTGTCAGGAGGATTGAACCATATCAGCGAGAGGCTAGCCTTAACACTTTAACCCTTCTGTTAATTACGGGGACTCTTATATGGGCAGATTCACCTCATGTCTCTCCTATTACTATGTTAATAATACTGATGCCGTAACAAGAATTTGATGGGTTTTGGTGCAGATTTTTAAATTTATGGGCCATTTATTTTCCAAAAATAATAATTTCTCAAGAAATTATTATTACTATTATATTAATAATGTTGAGAAATTAAACTAATTATATTAGTTCCTAATTGTTTTATATAATAATATAATATATATATATATATAAGTTTGTGTTGGCTTGATTTATGAGCATTGGTTGGCTATTTATGAAACTGCTGAATTCTGAAAAATGCTGTGATCCTAAAAACATAGTTGTCTTTCTTTTTCTGAGTAGTACTTTTTTTTTTACAGATCTTTTTTGTTTGTTTGTTTTGATGATTGTCAAGTAATGTGCTAGAGCATAGCCTCATTATCATTTGCCAATAACTCAATAATTAGTCATATTTAGCTGTTAAATCATCATAGTTATTGCATCGTTGCCCCACTAAATTTGTGTGGTTATGTGTTGGAAAAAAGGGAAATTTAAAAATGTTGAAGAATTTTTTTTTTACAGAAAATGTGTCATTTAAATAAAAATGACTTTTCCTGTTGTAAATAACAAATAACAGTGTGGAATTGCATTGTAGTGGCAGAGAGAATACCCTCATGCTAATCGTACATGCTGCACACTCCAGATTAATTGTCCTTGATGAACAAATGCTTATTCAAAAGAAAGGAGAGAAAAAAAAACGTGAGAGGTCCCAATCCAAGTGTATCGCAGTGTACCCTGTATACTGTGGGAAATTAAAATTGGGCTGAAGTGTTTTTAATTAAATAAGTCAGAGAAACTCCAGGAAATGGCTTAATTTCATATTGAGACACGTGACTTGGGGATCTTAGCGAACCAATTAACCTCAGCGCAGCTCATTAAAAAGCTGCTTTCATGGCCAGGAGCTGGAGACTTATCTGCCAACATAGGACATGAAAGCAAATTTGTAAATCCCAAACTCTAAAAGTAATTGGAAAGGTAGATGCAAAGGGTAGTACTAAAGTGACATGGCTGTGCTAAAATTAACTAAAAAATTAGTTATTAGAAAAGTAATGGTAGAAGGAAGCAGACCTGTTTTTTTAAGGTTAAATTAGCCAAGGGATGGGTAATCACTAAATAAGAATAGGATGCCCGGACAGGATGTTGTTTAGAACGCACATTTTGTACTGTGGCTAAATGTTTAGTTCACAGGAGAATCGATGATTGTATTAATTTGTGGCACATCCCTATGAATTCACATAAAATTAAAAATGCTTTCTGTGCTTCGGCACATGAACATTCCCATTGCAATAATGTGTAAAAGGTATGTTTTTTATCATATGTTGAATATATGTCTTATTTACAGACCACAACTGCACTCGTGCAGCTCACATTTTGTTGGTTTAACTATTAAGTTAGCTGAATTAGACCAGGGGTCACTGCCCTCACAGACCCCGCTGAAACCTCATCGGGACTGCAAAGAAAGGCTTTCCTTGGTCCCTCAACCCCCGTTTTGTTTTGTTTTTTTACCTCATTGAAAGTCCATTAGTGTCAGACCGGAGGACATTACTGTATTTAGATGTAGGCTAAAAATTTTTAAAGCCAGGTTTGGTGGTCTGACCAAAATCAGATGTTTCTTCAGTACTCATTATTAAAGGGAATTATTTAATGGGTTAATGACATTTGAAGATTTTTAATGTAAGGTTTGTTTTTGTGAATGTATGCGTGTGTGTGTTTCAGCATGTCAGCAGAATAAGAACAGTTTTTGTGAGGGAAAGCCGTTGTTAATCTCAAATGTTGATTAAGAAAAACTCTGAAATAATCAATTTTCTTTCCAAGTCGGAGGTCAAAATACTCTTTACATTTTCAGCACTCCCTTTGAAAGATCTTCTCACTGATCCCCTTTGGTGATCAGTCATTTGATAAATGTAACCTTCGTAATACTCCGCTCCGAGGGGCAGATGGACGGGGTGCACAGACGGGCACGGGACGTGTATAGGTTACACCGCCACAGCTCCCCGACACCCATCCAGTGTTCTCTAGAAGGCAAATGGCATCCGAAATCTGATTAGGCCCCATTATAAAGAGTGATATTTTCATCCCGGCGATTCTCGGTACTGTGTCAGTACTCTCCACTGTTGCAGTGCCGGGAAGAACCCAGTCCTTTGACAGATAGTAGATATCCCAACCGTCGCTTGTTTGGACATAGCTGTCTTTCACGACGTGAAAAAAAACAGACAGCCGAGAAAATAGGAAGCAGCTAAATAATGTCAAAAGATCAGAAATCAATGGGCCGGAGGAATGTGATCCTACTTCTCCTCTCACATGCACTCCTCCAGAGTGTTTTTCCAGGGCCACTGAAGTTGCTTGTGTTCACCCCCTTGGAGATGTAACATAAGCACAGGGAAGCGGTGTAATAATGTTTGGCTATCAGCAAAAATAACCTTTTACTTAAAGGTTACTATCAGAAGTTTATTGAGTTACATGCTTTTTATTTACAGGGACAAAATAAAAGGACGGAAAGCTCAATTTATTAATGCACAGGATCGTGTTTCTTTGAATTTTGAGATACAAAAGAATAACAGGAAACTGATCGATAGTATGACAGAAAGAGCAGGAATATATATATATATATATATATATATATAATGTTATTTATTGCATGTTTGCTATTTGTTGTATAATTTTTATCAGGAAAATGTTGATGTTTTAGTTGTATGTTCTGCATTGTGATCTGTTATAATGAGAGAGGGAGAATGCAGCACCATTATGCTTTTGTGTCACTCGTCGAGGGCTGAAAACAGACAAGATTACAAAAAAAAAAAAATCTGGACATTTCTGGGAGATAAATTTAATTTCTTTGCTATTTGGAGGTCTTCTTTGAAAATTGTAATGAACACATTCAGAAACCGGAGAATAGATTTACTCTTAGCTTCAAATAAGTCTGTGTTATTGTACTCTGTCATTCGCTCCTTCCTATTTTCGAGCTGCTAATTGATGTTTTTGATGTCGGCGAGAAAATTGAAGAAAATGTCATGTGTGAACCAGCGCGGAAGTTAATAAGATTGACTTCGTTGACAGAATTCACAATGAGCAAAGGAAAACCGTATAATAGGGCCTCGCTGCATCGCCCATACATCTTCGGATGGGATGAAATCGACACCCGCCCAAGC
>NW_015539821.1:319589-324213 GCF_001515605.1 Sinocyclocheilus anshuiensis | reverse complement strand
CCGAACAAAAAAAAAAAAAATCGTAGACTCTGCTAGTGTTCAGCCCTCCAAGGACCCACAGTAAGGGACATTATTCTCGGAATAGCCAATTAATTCCACTGGCA
This sequence comes from Sinocyclocheilus anshuiensis, assembly GCF_001515605.1. Lineage (NCBI taxonomy): Eukaryota > Metazoa > Chordata > Actinopteri > Cypriniformes > Cyprinidae > Sinocyclocheilus > Sinocyclocheilus anshuiensis. The sequence goes on along the minus strand of NW_015539821.1, from coordinate 324,109 downwards.
ATGATCGGTTAGCGCTTCTCCCGGCCCTCCTCGCCCCCCGTGCTCCACTCGGCATTTGAAATGCTAACACAATGAAATATTTTTCTATTGGTTGGTGTCCCTCGGCTAAGCCACCGCCGCGGGCAGAGAATTTCATCGACTGATGAGACCAGAGGCGGACCCGATAAAAAGGTTACCTGTACGTGATATACACTCAAAATGGCTAGCGCTACCTTGAACTCGAAAGTTCTGTAACTTTTATTTGACTTTTCATCGTTAGCGAGGCAGCACTTCTGCGCCCGTGGAGAGTCGAATTGAAGGACGGCTACTTGTTTGTGTCCACAGAAGCATGAAACATCCTTGCTCTTTTTTCGAAAGTGTTTCATCACTTTTTTGTTTTGTGCTTGATCTGATTTGCATATTAGCTAGCTATTTTAACGTTTAGATAATTAGCAATATATTAGCCTTTTGTTGTGACATCAAAGATGTTGATCATAAAAGCATCCTTTCGAAAGACCACATATACGTTTTCCACATAGAAAACGGTTGCGTTAAATCTATTGTTTCCGAACGTTCGCCGTATTGCCATAGCCTAGGCTTTGTGTTGCGGTCTGGGTGCTAAGAAAAGAGCAGTAGTGCACCTGTCATATTAACAGCTGAGGGATCGGGAGGGTGTCTAGGAGTAACGGGGAGGAGGTATGGAGTTTTTTTCTCAAATTGTTAGTTGAAGTAAAAGTATGGTGTTGGAATCCCCACCCCCACGACAGACACAAACACCATAAGCCCCTCTCTCTTTTTGCAGCACGATTTTGGCTTTGTTTTTTCCCCTTTGTTTTTTTTTAATACACATGCATATATTTATTAATGTGAAAAAAAAATGCATACAAGAGCCATCAAACCAATTGTCAGGATTTTCATTCTGCTCCGTGCAAGCTGTCATGTTCCCGAGCTGTGTTTAAATCTACTGTCATCTCCCGCTGAAGTGCTTAACACCCCCTCTTTGATTTCTCCTTTAACTAAATACATTAGTGCGGAGAAGGAAAGAGAAACACACAGCAAATGTTTAAATATCTCCTATTTGTCATCTGTTTATGCTTTTAATTACATAGACACAGCTTAGCGCTAGTACTCGGAGGCAAAGCACGCTCCTCTTGAGATTTGGAGCCGGAGTACAAATACTGTCCTTCCCATGATTAATTTAGTTGTTAATATTTAATATTTATTTTAGGCAAACCCTCTAGGCCAGAGACTTGTGTGCAAACCTGAGCCTTTTTTTCTCCTATGTTTATAAAGAAGCTCATTGAAATCCATTTAGTAAGATTCTTTATAGGAAGAAAAGAAAAGAAAGAAGAGATAAAATAGAGGCTGTTGCCTAGAGTGAAATTTAAATGTGTTATATTTTTTTGTCCACGAAACGGGACTTAAAAGGACCTTTTTCCCTTTGCTCTTTCCTCTCCTTCCACCCATCATCACCCCTTATGTATTTTTTCTTTTTGTCACAATGGAAGTGATAACTTTTAGTTAGATATTGCAAGTGGGTTAAAAATGATATGTGCGCTGTAGGCATTTTTTCGCTCTGAATTTCTCATTGTGTTTTTTTGAAAAGCGAGATGTGCAATAGGGCTATGGTTTGACATTGGTTCATGGCAACAGAACAACAGATTTGAATGGAAAATAACTACAGATTTTTTAGCATGCAGTCCATTAAAAAAAACTTTATACCTGAGCATTTTTTAATTTATTCTTTATTAACAGAATATGGCAAAATAACAGCTCAATTAAATTGATTTTGGCTTTGTTTTTTCCCCTTTGTTTTTTTTTAATACACATGCATATATTTATTAATGTGAAAAAAAAATGCATACAAGAGCCATCAAACCAATTGTCAGGATTTTCATTCTGCTCCGTGCAAGCTGTCATGTTCCCGAGCTGTGTTTAAATCTACTGTCATCTCCCGCTGAAGTGCTTAACACCCCCTCTTTGATTTCTCCTTTAACTAAATACATTAGTGCGGAGAAGGAAAGAGAAACACACAGCAAATGTTTAAATATCTCCTATTTGTCATCTGTTTATGCTTTTAATTACATAGACACAGCTTAGCGCTAGTACTCGGAGGCAAAGCACGCTCCTCTTGAGATTTGGAGCCGGAGTACAAATACTGTCCTTCCCATGATTAATTTAGTTGTTAATATTTAATATTTATTTTAGGCAAACCCTCTACGCCAGGAACTTGTTTGCAAACCTGAGCTTTTTTCTCCTATGTTTATAAAGAAGCTCATTGAAATCCATTTAGTAAGATTCTTTATAGGAAGAAAAGAAAAGAAAGAAGAGATAAAATAGAGGCTGTTGCCTAGAGTGAAATTTAAATGTGTTATATTTTTTTGTCCACGAAACGGGACTTAAAAGGACCTTTTTCCCCTACGTTATTTGTCAATGCTGGCTAATCGTTGTCAAGTGAAATGGTAATATTAACTGCTATCTCCACCCAGTGGCACGAACATAGCGGTGATCAGCAGAGCGCAAGTGAGATATGAGGATTTGCCAAAGGGATCATATTTTATTACACAATACTGTTATTACTGGTGCATTTTTAACATTGTTAATATTCTATTGTAAACAGAATCTGGAGACAGCACTGCTTATCATAATTTAATTTTAATGCAGTGAGATTTACATGTGTCTGTATATTCTGAGCCAACTGTGTGTGCGTGTGGACCCATGTTGTAAAGCTCTGTGCATTTTGCTGTAATTTGGCAGGTTAGTATAAGTAGTGGTGGTTGTTCTGGAGGAGACGGGGGTTGAGGATCACACTGGACTGGGGGTCCGTATAAGCAGATTGGCGACGAGTGGAACTGGGGGTTCCTCTGAAGCTCCCTCTCTTGCTTTGATCAAAGCAGGTTGTTTTATGTGGCTTGTGCGAGACTTTGAAGCCACCGCGTCACCTACAGCACTCACTTCATCAAGTTCACCCGTGTCTTAATAGCAGATCAATAAGTTTCAAAGTCTGAGAGTTAATTTGATACCAGTGCTGATGTGATCGTGCTGGGTCGACACTCTCGGGCTCACAGCGGCTCCCTCTCCGCGTCTCGCCGCTCTTCTTCATGGCTTACACACACAGACACAGACGCGCGCATCGCACCTTCTTCTCCCTCTCTCTCGATGCGCATTAAGGCACGGCGTCTTTTCATCTCTGCCCGTTCTTCTCTACTTGACATTGATTCATGCAAACATCGCATTTTCAAGTGCTGCATTTTTAAATCTCTGCACACTGCCTTGTGTATCTTGATTTTGGATATCGTGGACTGTTGTGGTTATTGTGTTACAAGGCGTATTGTGATTATTAGTTTTCTATTCACAATAAAACTGCTTATATATTTGTTCTGTTTTTAATAATTCAAATTTTTTTATTTTGTTTTTATCCTGTTTTTAACAATGATCATTTAGATTTTAAATTTAACAAGAAGCTGATAAGAAAAAACATTTCTGTGTTTGATTCTACAATTTTTAATAGGAAATGATTAATTTAAAATCTAAATATATAGTATACATTTTTAAAATGCAATTAAATAAATATATAATTTTAAATTTGTACATTTAATTGCATTTTTGTGAGTATTCGATATTGAACATACTCTGTCATATAAGCAAAAATAAAAATATATTTAAAGGAAACTAAAACGATCTTAGTTTCATTTGACATTGATAAATAACTTGGCAAGCATAAATGTTTAAATAAAGAAGAAAAATAAAGAGAATTAAAGAGTAAAAAATTATGCGCAGATCACAGCCGTGGCAGCATTTGAACATTAAAGAAAAACGGCAAAAAATTGAAATGGTTCTTAAGCGGCTTTTCTTATTTTTGGTGGAGAAACGTGGATGTATGGACCACCCTTGGCTAAAGGGGTCAGGGCAGCACTCCAGAACAAAAGACCAATTTAAAATGTTCATCTAAGGGTTGCTAATGGTATTAGACGACTGACCGATGGGCAGCGGTAGCCTCCCTCACCACAGCTTGACCCGAACCCACACTGAATCACTGGCCCGACAGAATTTGTATGCTCGCATCTGTCATTTTACAGCCTCCATCAATATGTTTTTTTACTCTGTTATTTTTATGAATAAAGAGGGAGAAAAGAATGTGACTGAGGAATGATCCTAGATTAAGACATTGTTTCTTGTTTTGTTTTTTTATTGTATTTTTTGGTAGTAAAGCTGCTTAAAGCTGGTGTCCAAAAGTGGAAAAAAGATTTTCTTAGAATCACAATTACTTACAGATTTTAAAGAACATATTCTAAGATTTTTATGTTTGTCTCTATGATTTCATACACGGTTGTGCTGTTTGCAATGGACCATACAATAGGAACTGATTTGCTTTAAATGGAATGTTACAATTTATTTGAATACTGAAGTTAAGAATGATCTTGATCAAATCATTTGATCCGTTTTTTTTTTTAAATATTCATTCGAAATTTTCGTTCTCATTTTGCTAAAATTATTGTCTTAATATTTGTTGGTGCTTTTTGATGTTTGTTGTATTTTAC
>NW_015539821.1:282089-314589 GCF_001515605.1 Sinocyclocheilus anshuiensis | reverse complement strand
CTGCTTGCCACACTTTGCTGATCTTGCCCTCCCTTTGTGGATGTTGTTTTCTCTTGTCTTTTCTCTCGCTCTCTCTCTCTTTCTGTCTTCTTCCCTTGCCTTGCTCGCTTTACCTTGTTGTAGCCAAGGCTTTTCAAGCTGCTAGTTCGTCTTTGGGCATCCTGGAGGCACTGCAGAACCCACACAAACACACACACACATACACACACAAACTTGGACAGACACATGCACAACCATAATAAGCCTTTTTTTTCCTAGTGTTTTTTCATGTTTCTTTGCTTGTGGGAAGACATCTCTGCAGCTCTGATAACTATCAAGTGAGATTTCTCTTCATCTTTTTTAAAAAACGTATCGTTTTGAGCTGGACAGACTGACTGCTGAAGGAAAACCCGACGGAGAAATGAGTGATTATCCGCTGGCGGAGGACAGGCCTTGCCGGACGTCCTGAGACGCAGCTCTCCCTGTGATCCGCAAAAGACCCACTCCACAAAAAAAAAAAAAAAAAAAAAAAAACGGCCCTGCGAACAATGGCGTGCACGTGAACTTCTGTGTGTGTGCGACCCTTTGGTGTGGGACACACACATGTGCCCGCTCAAACACAATAGCAGTTTTGGGAAAGAAGCTAAGGTTGAAAAAGAACAAGAAGAGAGGGAAGAAAGGAGAAATACTCTTATTCGTTGGCGGGAGTGAGAGGTGGAGGACAGGGGAGGGCCACGGAGCTACTCATGTACCCGAGAGAAGGCCTTTCACTGGGGCTGGAGGAGAGGGGAGGAAAGACTGGCTCTCTGGCCTCTGGGCTGTCTCTCCTACAACAGGTTGGCTGCTGGCAATTCAGTCTCAATGCTTGGGTAAGTGCTCAGCGCTAATACACACGCTGTTTTCACACTCCTGTGGCCCTTTTAAAATCTTCTTTCTTCTTTTGTTAGACATACTCAGTGCTAGGACTGTGGTAAAGGATGTCATTTTATCTGCCTCAGAGTGGCTTAAGATGTCTGTGAGTGTGTGTGTGTGTGTGTGTTTCATAAGGAAGAACTAAGAGATAGATAGATGGATATGGCATTAAAAAAATGTCTGATGACAGGGTTGAGGGTTTGGAAGGGAAGTCATAATATATGAACAGAAGGAATATAGCATAAGTATTGTTGGTGCTTATTTTTAGGCTGTGGCTTTGATGTTTAAGATTTGAAATTTGCATTTAAGAAAATTAGTTTGGTTGTTATTTAATTTTTCTTTATTGCTTTAAATTAACAAAAAACAATTATTTCATTTACTTGATGCTTAAAATGCATCAATAATTATTCATTAAATAATCCTGCACCTTTATGTTGTTTTCAATTTCATTAGAAGCAATATTACATGTTTTCTTGTTTTTTTTTTAACCAATTTGATTTACAGTTTTCTTTATCATAATTGTTTTTATATTAAGGAAGTAAAGAATTGGCACTATGTTTTTCTGTATTGAGAACAGAGGAGGGAAGTTGCTATTTATATTTTCGTAGAGTGTCAAAGTTAGGCATTTGTTTTGTTTGTATCCGTTTGTGTGAGCGGTGGGCGGATGAGGGTTGTTATAGTGACGGTGACATCATCATAGTTCCATATTCTTTTGAAGTTCTCATTTCGAGCTTTCTTTTCTGAACGACACGCATTGGCTGCGTGGATTTGGCTGCATCTATTTCTTGCTCATTTGAACATTCCGATACATAAACAAGCGTGGATGTTTTCTGCATTGTGTCCACTGTGCTTGGATGCGAGCCACTGGCACGTACACTTCTCGAGTTCAAGTTCTTGGCAGCTTTTTCTGCTTGCTCTGGAATTTCGCAGGCCTGAGAGCCCCTCTATCCATCATGAGGATGTCACACCCCCTGCGTGTCCCCCCCACCCCAGCCCCACTACAGCTCATTAGAGCCCACAAGCTCCAGTGACAACTCATCATATCATGCCGTAAAGCGGAGAGAGGCGCTCGGGCCCTCAGGGGCCACAAGGTCGCAACCTTCACATTTTGTCTTTAAATTGCTCTGCAAGGTGCCACCAAGCGGAAATGCAGCGCCAACAGCTTTTTCCTGCTGCTGTCCGGCCCTCTGTCTTCCTCTTTTTCCTTGTATCTCTTCCACAGGCCACTCACAGATACCAGATACCACTAATATAACTAAGTATCGCAATTTTTTTCTAATAATCAGCTGATGTAAGATTTACTTTGTATCAGAGTTCTTTTACATTATAAATTGTACATTTTTAATTATGATTTATTGAAATTATGATTTATTATGGAAATGTATATAGTAAATGTATATTTTTATAACTACGATCTGCTCTTAAATATTTAAGTCTAAAAAAAACTCCCAGTCTCTATTAAATGATTTTTTTAAATAAGATTAACTAAATATCAGGATTCTCCTACATATTAAGCTAAACATTTTAAATTAGAATTTTTATGATTTATTTAAATTATAATTTATTATGGAAATTTATATAGTAAATATATATTTTTATAACTATGTTCTGCTCTTAAATATTTCATTGTCAAAAAAAACCGCTACAGTCTTTATGAAATTATTATTTTTTAATTATTGTTTAAATATTTTACAAATATTTATGTATGTAATTATTTATTTATTTATTTGCTTTGTTGTAAAGCTTACCCTTGAGTATTTGTGCTTTGTTGTAAAGTGGCCTTGAGTATTGTGAAAATCGATATATAAATGATACAAATAAGAATAATTATATGTATATAATACTACTACCACTACTACTACTACTACTACTACTACTACTACTACTACTAATTAAAATTTGCTGCAAATTGTTACTAAAATGATCATGGCAATTTGTTGCTCAAAAGGAATTCGGATCCCTGATATATTCTTTCTCTTATTTGACAGTGTGTATTTTGTGAGTATAAAAAGTGATTCTTGTGATCAGAATCATGAAAAGTAAAAAACTGTCTGAAGACTTATCTAAAGATGTCAGAAGGGTGAGTGCATGTGTGTGTGAGTGTGTGTGCACATAACTTGGTTTGAAACGAGAGAGGAAGAGAGAGTGAAGGACAGGATTTGATAGACGCTGCATCAAAATGAGTGTGACATGCTCTTCTAAGACAAACAGGCCTCTCCATGGCCTCTCCATTAAAACAGGCCAGGCTTTTGTAAGACCACCACTAGGGGTCACGACCCCAAGCAGAAACTGTCAATCTTATTGGTTCGGAGGAGGGTACGTTTGTCTACAGATTTACTCACACAATCAATGGCTATGCAGACAGATTTTGTTGACACATATTAAGAGTATTTTATATTTATTTACCTTACCAAAATACATCTACAAACTGCTGTTTTTTTTCAGGAAATTACCACATTTGGAAATCTAGTTTTAATTTTTTGATATTATCATTATTATTATTTAGCTGGTTATGTGAATTAGTCCTTTAGCATTTTTTCCTCTGTGTAGTTGTGATGGTTGTGGTGGGAGGTATTGGCAAACTATTAAACAGGAAGTAGCCCGCTTTCTTTGCACATAATAGGGAAAAAGACGGCCACATATTTTCTTTGTGTTCCTTGTGTGGGTTTATTGTGCGTCTCGCTGGACCTCCGTGTGTCTGTCTCTAAACTCAATGAGTTGTTTAGAAGTAGGGTTTTAAAGAGCGCCTATTCTGCGATTGTTAGCGCCCGACAGTATGTGGTTGTCCGCGGGTATGCACAGGCGCATACGTAGGTGGTCTTCTTCACTCCCCTGAGATGCTAGAGACAATTAGCTATGTCTGGAAGAACATGGTAAAGCCATCGTACAATAGCAACGGGGTCAATAGAGCCAGATTTATTGTGAAGCTTTTCTTAAGACTGAACTCTTAATGGACTTGAATAGCACTCAGAAGGGAAATTGTTTAAAGAATGTGTTTTTGTATGGTGATTATCCATTGCGCCATGTTATTTTTGTCCCGCTGTGTGTCTTGTCCGGAAGGCGTCATGACAAAAAAGAAAAACCAAACAGAAAAGTGCTTGCATGTTTTAAAATGAGGCCTAAACGCAGGTCCATGTTTTAAGTAGTCTTTCTAGCAGGCGCGGGTCTCCCAATGTGAAGAATAAAAGTTCAAGAAATTCCATTTCTAGCTATTCCAATCTACCTCCTTTTTTCTTCTTAGGGTCTTACTGATCTGTTCACGTAGAGAAGCGGGCAGAAACGCTACTGTAGCGAACTGCGATAGCGTGCTGCGCTCCCTAGAAGCCAGTTAAACGGGATGCCCAGCTATTATTCGTGTGGCTATGTGGCGTTTGAAAGGGGTTCTGTTAGACGCAGTGACTGTGATGTAAATCATTTGGCTTGTCTCTGGGTGAATGTGGCCGCAGTGGACAGCCATTTGGAGCTGTCCCTCAATGGAGAGGCCTTGGACAAAAGAACTCATTTAAATGGCTACTAAAGCCTTTCAGCGCAGGGAGAATTGACAACATTCTTTCACATCATTACTGAGGGGGAGGTTATGGGGTAGCTCGTGGTGGAGGAGTGTGCAGCACCATTCCTTTAATGGCAAACTCGTCAGCCTTGTTTGGCAGCTGTCATCATCTCGTCTGTTTTTCTGATGAGAGGTCTTTCTTTTTAAAATGTATTTTTATATCTTATCTCTCGAGTTGTTTTTCTCTGTGGCCTCGCGCTTTCCTTTTTCGCATTTCTCTTTCTGTCTCCATGCTGTTTTCTGCTCTCAGGGGCCCCAAAAACATCCCCAGAGCCCCTTTTCTTTCCCCAAGCAGCTCTGTTCAGTTCATTAATCTTTCATTGGGAGTATGGCAGAACGGAACGCCCCAGTGCTGAAAGCGGCCTCTCTCTGTGCCTCTTTCTCCACGTTTAGAGTCCCTGGATGGATACTTCAACCTCTCAGGCCTGGGCCCTGGTGTCCTTCCTATTCTCAGAGCTTAGATATTTTAGTCCTGACAAAAGGATGGCTCACCTCTGCTTTTATAAATCATGTCCTGACATCCAACACCATTGCTTTTTTAACAACATCTCAAGTGCTGGATTTAATTTGGCACGTTTTAAATAAAGACAGTGGCCCCTATGTGCCCTTTTCCATTCCCTCGAATGTGCTGCGGGACATGCACAGCTGTCAATCAGACACGTGGGCGCCTCAAAACCCGCATGCATGTGAACAACTCAGGGTGTGAGATTTTTTCCTGTCAGTCGGCTCGGTTAGCGCCAATTTATGCAGCGTCTACGGAAGCAAATCCCAGTCCACGTGTGGCCCGTCAAATCTACGGCACGGCAGTAATCTGGTTAGGTCGCGTGTACTGGGAATACACTAATGCCAGGCTATGCCTCAGCACCCCTCTGCTCGGCTGTAATCTTGGGTAATTGAAAATGGGGCCTGTGCCACTTAAGAACACAAAGAGCAGATTACATAGCTAAAACCAATGTGACCAAAATGCAGAAATGGATTTTCTCTCTTCCCCTCCACCCCTCCTCTCCTATCTTTTATAATGCAAACCCTTTCCAAAACCAGACCCTGAAGGAAGAGGAAGGGGTAGGAGCGCGAGATGTGGGTAACCCAGAGAAAAAGGAGGGAGAGCAAGAGTGTGCTTAGAATGACTGTCATTTGGTTTATTAGGTGGTTTCTGTGATTGTAAACGTGATGCTTTTTGGGTCAGAGACACGTAATGCAATCAGGCTTTTATGTATCCAATGGCTGTTTGAATCAATATTGTGTACCTCTGAAAGTGTTTTTAATTACAAACCACACTGTTCTGAGAATGGGCTTGTGGTTTGTGATGGATGCATAGTTGAAATCGAGGCGCCAGTGTGTTTCTGCCTCAACCCAAACATGTATTAACAGCTTCTTCTTCTTCCCACCCCCTTCCCTCTCTTTTTCTGTTTCTTGCCAGTCTAATAAGGTCCCCGTGGTACAGCACCCTCACCATGTGCACCCGCTCACACCTCTGATCACCTACAGCAATGAGCACTTCACGCCTGGGAACCCCCCTCCACATCTACAGGCAGACGTGGACCCCAAAACAGGTACATATGCATGCACGTCTTCCTTTACATTCATGAATTTCAAAACAGGCAGGACGAAACCCAAGGCTAACCTTCAGGCCTGTTAACTAGCCTAACCTATTCAGGCGCTGTCACGGTTACACTGTGTGATCTCGCCAGTCTGTACTACTGCATTCACAGCTACCTGGTAAGATGCATCAGAGCGTTTCAGAGTTGTCTTGGCTCAGGGCCAAGATTGCACCTCTCCTTTCGTGTGCCATGTTGAGATGGAGCTGTTGACCTGGGTCAGTTAAGCCTGTGGAGCCACTTGACTTCTGGGAGATGTAGCCGGGGACCTCTGTTACTTAACTGCGGGATCCCGAAGCAATTCTTTTTCTGATTCTGAGAAACAAAATCTCAGTTTTTGCCCCGTTTTGATGACATACAAATCGGACAATTGTGGAGTCTAGATTTCCCAACCAGGATGAAAACTGTATGAACAGGAGGTTTACCGGGAAACTCGATTTGAAGGCTTATGTTTTATCTGTCAGGATTCTCATCTCAAAACAAAAAGATTTCTGTTCAGCTGTGATATAATGTCATTTGGTGGTATGTTTCAGAATCAGATTATTGCACAGAGAGGCATTTTGTAAACACTATACAGTCGAACAGCTGCTCTTCAAAGCTGTCAACAACCTTTCATGCTGACTTTAAGAGGTCTTTTTCTGCTCTCATAACAGACCTTATCACTAAGGGCCTCTTTAAGGACTCAGAGACTGTTTAATGTGCTGCTTAATGGCTCGCTTAATTGAGTTTAGAGTTTAATTAATTAACAAATTGTATTAAGACCGCTGTACGCAGTGCCAATGTGCTGTGGAGGCATTGTTTTCCTCCTCCTGCGCAGCTAGCATTAGCCAGCACTGCAGTATCAAGCAGAATTTTTACACTCGTTTTAGTCATTTACCTTTAGAATGACTACTTTTGTTGAGTTTTTATTTTTACTGAACCAGTAGATTTTGAGGCAAACTAGTATCAAGTAGTCTAAGTGGAAGTACATTGAGTCAGTCCAAAGTCAGCTAGTTTGTTAGCTAGATGTTTATTTTGTCATTCACATAGTTGCTAAAAGCTCTTGTGAAAAGTTGTAAGATATTCTATGCTAACTTATGCTATTGTAAACCATCTCCCCACCACATGTAATGTTAATAATGTAGTTAATTGGTCGTTAAACTCTAAAACCAATATTGGGACTGTTTCCACACTTGAACAGATATCCACCGCAAATGTGTCAGTCTCTCTGAACACGTGCCGCAGTGTTTGCATTGTTGACTTGTGAACCTCAATTATCGCCCGTTGTTAATCCTCTGATTCGATAGACAAATGTGACAGGGCTCTGTATTTTTTCTCCTCTCTCCCGTGTGCCATACAACATCGTGGCTGCCTCCACAAGCTTTGATCAGAACGTGTGATTTAGAGCTGTGCATGTGAGCTCAACCTCCTCCCTCTCCCACCTCCCTCTGATGTTGACTTTGTTCAATTGTGTATCTCACAAAGGATAAATTTAACACTTAAACTTCATCGGGGAATTTCTGTGTCAGGACAAGAGCAGAAACATTTGCACACCGTTCACACACACACATCTCTCTCTCTCTCTCTCTCTTCATTCTTTTCTTTGCATTTTTTGTCTCTTGCAGGAATCCCAAGGCCTCCACATCCTTCAGATATATCCCCCTACTACCCTCTGTCACCTGGCACTGTAGGCCAGATTCCCCATCCGCTAGGATGGTTAGTACCACAGTAAGCAGCCCAGTTTTATTCCTCTTCTTTCATCTTTGTGATTATTATTAATCCTTTGAAACTTTAGTGCTTATTTTTTTGTGGTGTTATAACATGATGTACAGTGGGGTCCAGTCTGAGATCTTAAAAATGCTTTTAATTAATTAATTTTGAATATAATTCTTTTTTATTTAATGTATATTTTAATATATACCAGAACATTTACATTTTGAATAAAATATTTGATTAAAATAAAATATTACAATTTTATTAGTGTTTATTTTATTTTACAGCTTTTATATTTCTAGGGTTCAATTTGATTATGAATCACAGATTTTTTTTTTGAGGAATCCAACTTTATATATTATGACATTCATAAGACTGCATTTGTTCAAATATGTTGCATTTTGTTATTGTGTATTTTATATTCGCCAGGCCTCTGTCCACTTTGCTGTGGGCCTCTGGGTATTTAAGATGCAGTTTGAGACTTCGGCCATCACATACCACAAAAGCTAACTCTTAACCTCTGTACAGTTTATACATTCTGGAAAGGCACCGCTGGGGCCCACAGCAATGCACCCATGGCTTTCTTCAACCCCTAAACTCTAAATTGCCTCTTTGTGGCAAATGCTATTTTGCATGTCTCTGTATTGTCCAATTAGAGTAATGAACTGTGATTGCCAGTATTTTACCCACAATTCCACACGGGGGCTCTCCCCTGGTAACCCTTGTCAACACTTGTTAATATGACAAAAGGCTACAAATTAAGCTCTGTTAATTTAATGTTTTCTCACCGCGATCTAAATACCGAGAGATGCCCCAAGCGCAGCCACGGCCCTTTGATTCTCTGCACTTTATTTTGGTATAAATTTACATTCATTATTGTTTGTCTTTGGATGTGTAGACCTCAATTAGCGTGATGGCTCCATTAAAGGGGCCGGTGCTTCATCTTTAATTAGCACAACAAAACACCTAGTTTCAGCTCAGGGAGAGGGGCCTCCATCGACACCAAGCGCAGGGTTATGAAATTTAATTAGCCATTCCTATCAGATTTGTGGCATTCAAATTGTTCAGAGTTTGCCTCCCTTTGATCTGCGCTCTGCAATCCCCTAGATTTTTGTTCTGATCAAATGAGAATAAAGCCGCCTGCATAGAGAGTGCTTTTTTCCCCTCTTTTTTCATCCCTTCCTTTACCTCTCTTCCTTTCTTCTTTTCCTAGGCAAGGTCAACCAGTTTACCCAATCACGACGGGAGGTTTCAGACACCCCTACCCAACTGCCCTCACTGTCAATGCGTCCATGTCAAGGTGAGTTGAGCCTTGGGACGGCCGACTCGCTGAGAACGCGAGCGTGTCAAAACCTCTGCAAACTTCTCCCTTAAGGAGAGACAGCTCTCGCCTCAGTGTTCAATAAGACGGTCCCATGCGATCCGCTACGTATTCAGATATTAATTATTGTTATCATTTTATAATGAGACCCCTAAAGAACGTTTACCCCGACTGAATGGCAGAGAACAAGAGGACTGTCAATTTAGCTACAGTCACATGCAGAAGTAAAGAATCTCTTCGTAAAATGCTGCAGATTTCGAGGGCCGTTGTTGGACTCTGAGCGAGAGCTTTGTGTGGGCTCTTGGGGTCTGGTTCAAGTGGCAATTTGGACACAAATGTCCCCAAGAGAGCAATAATGGTTGTGTGTGTGGGGGGATTGTGGGATATGTGTGTGAGCGTATGTTTGTTTTAACTGTCACAGTGATTGCTCCCTTGTGACTGTTCCTCATCTGTTATGTGAGAAGTGGGAGGTGTTTGCTGTAGATGACAAATCTCTGTTTGCTTTATTGCTTTAATGTCATTTAAACATAAAAGTGAGATGCAAACAGCTTCATATGGTGGTCACCTTCTGCATTTACTCAGCCTTTCCCCCCTAATCTGAAACATATGATACTCTTTTCGCAATGATGATGAATGTGACGATGATGATGATGGTGGTAGTGCTGAGGCTAGCCAGAGAGGCACAGAGGCAGATCTGGTTTATAGTTTCGAGAAATGGAGACCAACTCAAGCCCAGCCTGTGTCTCCAGACAGGGACAAACTCCTGTTTAATTGCAGTGTGATTGGAAAAGCAGATCTGGAGGCCTGGTGAGCTTGGACCAGCAGACGTTGATGGATAAATGTGAGCATGGAAGCAAGAACGGGGGCGGTTTGTGCGCCTTAAACACTGGCCTGGGTTTGAGCATTTTTGAGGGGAGAAAAGCTTTGGAGAAGATACTCAGAGCTCAGAGAGAGTTTCTGTTCAGGAAATTAGGATATTTAACATGCTCAAACATTGGGCTCTCATTCATGAAACACAAGTGGAAACAAATCTGTGTGAATTGTGCAAAATTTGTGTCATTCCTGCATAAATTGTTGCATAAATATGTCAAATTTACTTGAGAATGATTTGATGAACAGTTCGTTCATTAAAAAAGCAGAAACGAATGTGTAAATTATTCGCCAAACTATTCTTGCGTAATTATACATTTTTGTGTACAAACTATACTTATGAAAAATGTATTCTTGAAAAAGAAAAAATATTTAATCAAACGAGCAGAATTAATTTTTGTGTATATCACTCGTAAAATATTTTTTCTAGATTCGTTCTCATTGATGCAACAAATCTAGTAAATTGCTTTACAAACAGTTCACTCTTAAGTACATTGACACATTTATGCACAATATGTTTTACAAACAATTCATTCATGAAATGAGCAGAACGAATTTCAGTAAAATCATTTGTAAAATCTTAACGAAAAACAACTCATTAAATGCAAAAATTTTTTTTACATAAGAATAACTAATGAACAGTTCATTCTTGAACTGCAAATTACTTCAAGAAACATGAGCAGAAAAAAATTATTCATAAGTAAATAATAAAACATAAAGTAAATTATCTTAGTGAATGCAGCAAATTCACACAAGAATGTTCTAACAAACAATTAACATTCATTCTGCTTGCGTGAGTAAATGAGGCCCAATCTCGCACTTGCATCTAGTATATTTTCATCATCATCACACAGTTTAAAGTGGTCAGGCCAAACATAACAGCTCTGAAACACAATATTTAGCTCTGCAGTGATGATCCGAGTGCATTGGCTGCTGCTCTGCTTATGACACCAGGGTCTTTGCAGCCAGTCCTGACTCTTAAAGGTCTGTTTTATTACAGCTGGCTCTGAAACCAAGGCCTTACACATTTGACACCAACAGCTTTCACCCTGTGTGTAGGCCTGTCACGATAACAACTTTTTGTTGTGCGATATATTGCCCCAGAAATAATTGCGATAAGCGATATTATTGTCATTTTAAACACCATTTTATGCCACTGAATATATAATCATAATGTAACGGCATAATAATGCAAGAAGGCCTACACACTTCCAAATGACAACAAACTTTTAATTTTTAAGAATATTTAGATAATGGAAATTAAGTATCAAAATATTAGATACCTTAAAAAACCTGAATAAATAGTAAATAAACATTTTCTAACAAAAAGTGCAAAGTAACAAGTAGAAAAAAAGAAAAATGCACAAAATCCTTGTATGGAGATTTTTCCATCTAGAGATTTTTCCCTGACCTTCTTTTCTCTGTAAATGAAGGGTGCACACTATTGCTGAAAAACACAATCACTACTCAGCAGTCAGATGTCCGTACGCACAAAGGCACAGATCCCTAAACAAGGCCATATCTGCAGATAAAACTTTTTTTGTAGAAGCATTTTTTTTAAATTTGAACTAGCATCTAATGACTATACCACGTTATGTACGAGAACCTGCAAAAGACACAGGCGCAAGTGGAATGCAATGTACAAAACATAGAGACATTAATTTTTAAGTAAATATAATGGGCGATATATTGCGTCACCAAAAATGATTGAGGTCATGTACATATATTGCGCGATAAGTCGATATATTGATTATTGCGACAGGCCTACCTGTGTGTGTGTTTTGAGGTCTCGGCTCCATAGAGAAGTCATTTGTACTGTACCCTGCCTAGGCCTGCTCCGCCGTCAGGAGCCCGTGCGGGTCTGCAGCCGCTGCTCCGGCACTGGACCTTCACTTAAGTGACAGCTGATTCTATTCTAATGAGGCCTTTATATTGTGATCATCCTATTTCCAGTGCAGGCTAATTGAATCTTCTGAATGGGGGCTAGGGGGATTGGTGATGTGCTGGGGAAGAGCTAATGCATTTTGATCATCTGTAATTGAATTAGCATAGATTAATAAGTGGTGGTCTTGTGTCTCTGCGGCGGGAAGGTGCTTTAGCATGTTTGTGTCAAAACCAACGTCCTCTGTCATCGGCCTCCTGCGCAAAATAATGAGCACCAGGAAAAGGCTTCATTAATTGTGTTTATGGTTTTTCTGTGAATAAAGCTGGCGAGAGAGAGGGAGAGGGAAGTCTTGCTTTGTCTTCTTTCACAGTCAGTGGACAAGAACTCCAGGAGGCCTCAGGATTAAGAGACGCCCATATGTTGCTCTCCAGTGCCTGTCTTCAGCTCAGAGAGATTCTGATGGCCCTATCTGCTGCTATGTATTATGCAGTTAGCACACAGGGCTTCATGTAGCGATCTGCTTTTCACTCCAGCCTCCTAAAAAATACATTTCAGATCGCGAACGGCATGGACTCGGATCTGGCAAATGAGCTACATAGTTTTGATAATGGGGTTGGAGTCGTACAGGTGTATCGGCTGTCCCGGGTGACAGGGGGAGGAAGTGTAGGCCCCTTGGCCCCTGCCCGTTCCTGCCCTTTGATATGTTCCTCCACCCGCACCTCTGCTCCCATCCCTTCTTTTTCCGCAGAGGAAGAGTAAGTGAATGAGAGACAGAACACACCGGCGGGGTCATTATACATTAAACAGGCGCCGAGGCCATCGCTCCGATTGGCAATTAAATGGCACTCACTGACACTCCGCTGGTGTGGAAGAAGATTGAGACATTGGGCCCTGCAGGGGCCCTTCTCGGCACACCTCTCTGTCTCGCTCTTCCCTCAGCAGGGCTAAATTGGTGGCAGGCTCCGCTGCGTGCTGATGAGCGGAATGATGCCCTGTGCTTCAAAGTGATGGCCGTCATGTTTAAACCATAACCTGGGCCTCGCTATGGCAACAGCGGCACGGGTGGGGGTGGTGCTGATGGGACAGTCTGGAGGAGAAGGAAGAAAAAATTGGACGGCGGAACAGAGGAAATTTTAACAAGTATGCAAGGACAGAAAGAGAAAGAAAAAAGGTGGGGGCTAATGATCATGGCACTGCAGCCACAACGCCGGTCCCCCCTCAGTAGAAGCAGACGGGTGGCCCGGATGACATGGCACAAACACAAATGTGTCAGGGATGAAGGGAAGAGAGAATAGGAGAAGAGAGATTAGGGTGAAACACAGTCCCCAGAGAGAACCTCCAACAGAAACTAGTTGTTCCTTGTGAGTTTACGCTCATCATTATATTCTGGCTCCAAGCCATATAGCCACACTCAAGCAGATAATGAGCTGTTTGAAAAAAATAATTATTCCTTCTCTTTTTTTTTCATCATCCACCATTCTTTCTCTCAAGTTTGTGTACAGCCACACACAGATGGGATGCACTACACACACACATACACATACACACTCAGGCACAGATATGTTCATTTGTACGCTCAGGAATTTATTCTGCTTTCCTACTGATCTTTATAGAATGCTAGGGGGATGATATTATAGATATGTCTTTAAAATAGCCAGGGGGCATTTTAGTTTGATTTAAAGAAAATAATCAAATTGCAAATAAATGAGAAGAAAATGACCACCCTAAATGGTCCAGAATTGACCTCACTAATCAAAAATATGATTTTGAATAAAAAATGTCAGTTAAAACAATTTGACCATATTTAATTTATTCATAAATGTTTGTGGTATGTTTGTCATCAGAACACATTATTTGAAAGAAAATAATGTGCATAATATTTGATCTTTTGTCAAAATACAGTTTTTACTCCACCACTGAAATGAACATGTGGGTGGGAAGAAATAATATTAACCAATAACATTATATCCCACTTTTTATGATGCAGTCAAATCCAAACATTTTGATGTTAAATACATAAAAAAGCGGAACCTAATAGCTTTCTTAAGGTTTTTTTTTTTTGTCTTATTTTTTAATGAATTATTGGTCTGTTATTTTGAAGGAGGAAAAAAAGTAAAAAAAAAAAAAATGTAATCAGTTTCTCTGGCTCTGAAACAACTTTTCTGTTCTGCTTATGTGGCTATGTGGAAAAATTATATTAATAATTTTAACCAATAATTTAATCATAACCCACTTTTTATGATCCAATCAAATCATCATGGGTAAATTTATATCCTGCCCAAAATGTATTCCATCTATTTTGTTTGATTTTGAAATGCATCACATTTTATAACCAAAATGCTTTTTGTGTCATGTTGTGAGTTCTAGATCTTGGATTTGTCATTTATTGCCATTTCCTTTCTTCCACATAACAGATGTATTAGGTCAGTGTTTCCCAACCTTTTTTTAGAGCTGGATTTTCGGTGCATCTCTAATTATTGGCGACATCAGAAATGGATATTATATAATAGATGCTTTTTTGAACATTTTAGCATTTTAAAAATATTAAAAAAAAAATTTAAAAATGATTTTTTACACTGCACCCCTGCTCTCGACAGACGGCACCCCAGGGTGCCGCGGCACCCCGGTTGGGAAACACTGTATTAGGTTACTGCTGCTTTGTCTTTATAACCACTGTGATGTGTCAAGTCTTTAGCTCAGGAATGTGTGTGTGTCCATCCATCATTTCACCCATGTCCACTCTGACGATTTACACAGTCTTTTCTCCTCCAGGTTCCCTCCTCACATGGTGCCCCCCCACCACAGTTTGCACACCACAGGGATCCCCCACCCAGCCATCGTCACGCACAACGTCAAGCAGGAGTCCTCTCACAGTGACATCGGCTCCCTCAACAGCTCGTGAGTTCACTTTACACTTTTCAGTTCTCTATTCATCCAATAAAGTCACAAGTTGGTACGCATACGCTAACATCTGATCCCTCCCATTGGCAGGAAACATCAGGATGCGAAAAAAGAGGAGGAAAAGAAGAAGCAGCCACACATAAAGAAACCTCTGAACGCATTCATGCTTTACATGAAGGAAATGAGAGCCAAAGTGGTGGCAGAGTGCACACTGAAAGAGAGCGCAGCTATCAACCAGATCCTAGGCCGAAGGGTGAGCGCCACACACATTACAAGACTAAAACATCATACAGAGCGGCAGCAGAATGTCTCAGCTACTAAGACCACAGATTATAGTGTTGTCTGTGGTGGAAAACCACTACTTATTCACATTTCTTTTTCTATATAATTGTAAACTTGCTTTATGTTGCTATTGAGTAAAAGTACAATGCCAGGGGAAGGGAACATTTTAATCATGGTGGTTGGACCGCTCATGGAAACACTTCCGTGTTGTTTGAGCCTAAAATATCAGTGGTCTCTTCCTCTGCGATGGCCGCAGTTTTGACGGATGTCTGTGTGTGTGTTTCTCTATGTGCAGTGGCATGCTCTGTCTCGAGAGGAGCAGGCCAAATACTACGAGTTAGCCAGGAAAGAGCGACAGCTTCACATGCAGCTGTACCCCGGCTGGTCAGCACGAGACAACTATGTAAGTTTTTAAGTTTTCAACAAGTAACAATCTTTTCTTCCCTCCCCAGGTGCCACAGAGTAGTTTAAAGCCATCTAGATGTGCATTTTACAAACCATGTGACGATTACCCAACAGCCTTTGGAGAAAACTAAAGCACACAGACCTAAAAAACGGCTGGCTGGTCTTTGCTGGTTTGGCTTCCCAAAACCACTCTAAAACCAGCAAAACAGACCAGCAAGACTTAGTCAAGCTGAAAGACTTTAGATTTATTTTAGCTCTATCCACTGTACCAAGCTTTTCCTCAGTGCAGTCAGGTCTGGGTTTTCCCTGTGTGCCGTGCGACTTTCCTCTGCTTCCATTAGTATTCCACTGGTTCACCTAAAAGGAGAAAGGCGAGCTGAGATCAGAGTAATTAAATAACCACAGGGCCTAAACGCCTCGCAGCTTTGATGAAAGAGGACATCTCTCTCCGCCGCTAGAAATGGGGAATGAGCACAACGTTTACTGTTTCGCCAGAGTTTCGCGCCTGACAAACGGCCCCACCGCCCAGCCTGTCAACTCTCCTTGGAGTCTGACCACGTTTCTTGACTCGCCTAGTCAAAGTTCCTCAACCAGAGTAAGATAATCGCTCTGTCCAGGCCCAACCTTGGCCTCAACGCAATCAGCAGTCACGGACATGTCCGGCAGAACCGTAGCCCATTTTTGAGGAGGACAAATGCAATAAAAGTTCTCTCGCTCTGCTCTTACCCTCCAGTAAACCGAGCTGCTCAAAGAAACCTCAAGAGCTTCCAACCGTTTCACAATGAAAAGAAAACTAAGCAGCAGTGAGAAAACAAGGAATAAACAAAATCAGAGAAATAGGACGAAGGGAACGATAGGGAAAGTTCTGTTTTGTCCTGCAGTGGCATTTCAAACCTTCAGGCTCTTACATGAATAAATAAATCAGTGAAAACATTGGGCTCTCTTGTTCATTTCATGTCTTGGTCTTTTCTGCAATATAATAACTAAGGTTCCAATGGAATAGGACTCACCAGCTGCCCCCCACCCCCTGCCCAGCCCCCCTCCAGCATTTATCGTACTGTGATATGTATGTTTTGAGAGTGTGAGAGTTAATCACCCTTGTGACTGAATGCCAGCCTCCGAATGTGCCGCCCATGCTTGTGTCACTGTGTTTTGTGGTTGTAACTTTGGGCTGTGCCTGCTGCATGCTTTTTTATATACCTGTTTATATAGTAATAATATATATTAAAAAAGATTTTTGTTTGGTTGTTTTTTAAATTCACCCACATCTTTCAATTAAGGAGGTTTGCTGATTACATTGATTTGATTCACTTGACCGTTCTTCTTTATGATGCTGATTACTGTGAGATATTGTCCAGGAAGAATGCAGAGTCATGTATTTGCGGTCTCTCTTCATCATGGACACCTTTTGAAGGCCTCTGTATCTTGTTCTTTTTTTTTCCAGAACACAGAGAATATTTTCCAAACCCTTGCCTTTCACTCCCTCCGATTACAGGTGCTAATGTCATTTTGAGTCTTAAATTACTAACTTGCTTTTTTCCCCTATTTTGGTTCTTTATGTATTTGTTTATTTGTGCTTGTGCAGTATATTAAATATATAATGATCTTTCTTTAATGAATAATACTCCGTATTTGCTTTATATATCTTTTATTTGCCAAGCTCAGTAATTCTCTTGAAGAATATGTTGCTTTATTTTGCTCCTTTTCAGTTGTTTCCTTTGCTCCATTTTTCATTATACACATACTTTCATCCAAAGATGCTTCTATGTTAAAAGTCATATGTTATTATGTATTAAAAAAAATCCCTGATTTGGTCAACTCTAAGCATGCAGCTGCAATATGTTTATAGGAATAGGAAATATGATCAAAATAACCAAAGATGTTGTTATCAGGGTAAACCTCCTTAATCTACTCAACTGCCTTCAGTAGCTGCCCCTGCCTCCTCCATGCCCCCAGCATGATTGCGGGCTTTGCCCTGTCTCCTCTTGATCTGCTCCACTTACAACCTGCCTTCACCCTCCTCAAAGACCCATCTACCCATGACCTTTGCCCTGGTGCTTATGTGGGCTGTTTGAGGTGGATGAAAGTGGACCAGTCCTGTTTATGAAGCAGCTTCGTAGTGTTTCCCTGGCTTAAACTAATGCTCCGCCTCCCTCCTATAGCTCCTCCCTGCTACTGCTACCTCAGCAACCTGTCCCTATCACCTCCTCTAGTCTAGAACAGCCAAATAATGGCCGGCAGACATTGTATCCATATCTGCTGCATCCCGCAACGCTTACCTTTTAACGAACGAGCATTTATTTACCCATAAAGAGCCTTGGTTATGAAAGGCATGCACTGTGTGCTGATGTATTGATTTCTGTCATCATTTACTTTCATATTTGTTTCTTGCAGTTTTTCATTTCTTATTGTTTGTATTACTAACAAAATATGGTCAAATATTACTGTAAAAGCAGTACTGCACGTTTGATTGCTACTATTTAAATTCATCTGTTGGGGAAAAAAGACTTTTACAGAGCTCGTCAGATTCATTGGATTCAATTTATCTCTCTTTCCGCTCTCTTTTCTGATTTCATCTCTCCTCTGCGCTGGCTTCCTCTTCCCTTCTTCATCCCGTCAGATCTGAGCGCCCCAAAGAAGTGTCGCGCACGCTTCGGGCTCGACCAGCAGAATAACTGGTGTGGCCCATGCAGGTGTGTATCTGGTGTGCCGGCAGGTGTGCTAGAGCAGGTGACAGCTGGGGAACTCTCTCATTGGTACCTCCTCCCACTTTTCTGGCTCTCTCAGCCTCGCATTCTCTCCACGCCACTTCCTCTGCCAATCAGCTTCTGCAAATCTGGGCAATGGGTTTTATTTTTCATTGCTAGGTGGGATGGAAGGGTTGTTTGTGTGGTTGTTTTTGTGTGAGTGTGTGAAAAAGGAGTTCATGTAGAACTCCTTTTTGAATTGAAACGAGGCAGGGTTAAATAAAAAAGGCGGGGTTTATTTCCCTCTGTTAAGGGGGAGGGGTGTGGCCAGGGGGTTGAGATGAGCTAGTCATGGTAAGTTTTTGGGGAGGCATGGTACCAAAGTCCAAAGCTGAATCATTTGCTCTAGCTCCGTGCCTCTTTGTGTCCAATGACGTGTGCTTTTTTTTCTTTCTTTGTTGTGTTTTATGTTCCTCTATGGATAACAGATGCAAATACCCCTAAGAAGTGTCGTGCCTTGTTCGGGCTTGACCAGCTGGGTTTATGGTGCAAACCCTGCAGGTATATTCCCAGCCCCACTCCTGGGGAGAACGTCGAAATTATGATGATGATGATTTTAAGATGACAAAAATCAACTTTTCTTCTCTTGAAACTTCTTCCATGGATTATATTTTCCTACTTCGATCTCCGAGGCCTTGTTACAGTTTATATGTTTTACAAAGACTTCTTTCTTACTTGCTTCTGTCCTTTTCTGACTGTAGAAACACTTCAGACGAATTGAAATCCTCGGGCAGAAAATGCCAAAAAAAGAATTACAAAGGCATTGTGGTTAAAATTTCAAGTCAAGCATAAACCTTTTTTTTATTTTGAGTTTTTTGTATTATTATAATTTAGTACTACTGTTTTTTTTTCTGCCCAAGGAACTAATCTGCTGTTTTGTACTGTTCTGCCCTGGTCACTTATGTTAGAACTGTGTGATGTAGCCACTTGTTTTGTGGAGGATAGGGTTGGGGTGATGCCATCTCATCCCCCCTCTCTCTTTTTTTTCCTCCCCTTCTTCTTCCTTCTCTGCTCCTCTCTTATAACCCTTTATTCAGTCCCAACCTCTTGTCTTTCTGTTCTAATACAAGCAGTCTTTGAATTGGGAATATGTTGATGGTAGGTATTTGTTTCTGCTAAGTAATACCCTTTTCTGTGTCATGCTTGTGCACTCTTTCCTTTTCACCCTTCCATCATCGTGGACATCAGATGGTGTGCTGTTGTGATACTCCACTGTCCGTTTTCTACTTGCCCAACTGTATCCCCATTCCACCAATTTCATTTATCCTTGCCAGTTTAGAAATCCATCTGATTCTCCAAAATCCACTCCCTCTAGTCTGACCTCCTTTAGGAACAACAGAAAGCTTCTCAACTTTAGAATTTATGTGAATCTGAGCGTTGGATGTTGGATGCAGGGTCCAAAGTTCACATTTGCCATACCTGCCAGTGGTGGAACTGAAAAGCAAATACTTACTTAAATACTACTAATATTTCATATTTTATATTTCAATTTCATTGAATGATTGTATAACTAAAAAGGAAATTTCTTTAATGCTAAATTTTCTTTTAGATGTTTTATATGAGTTAAATATTGTCTGAAAAAGCACAACAGTAATTCTCATCTTTAATTTGTAGACTCTTGAATCTCTTTCATTTGATTCGCTCATGAGGAAAAAAATAACCAGCGTTGTTGTTCGTACTTTATAAGTTGAAACCACGCAATATTTAGCAATTTCTTGGAGAGAAAAAAAAACGATCTTGCTAGCCAGTAACTGTTTTATTTGTATAGATGTGTGTAGCTGGAGTTGCTGAAGTTGTATTTTTTGAGGGGTAGTGCCGTTCATCAGCACCTCTTGTTATTCAGAGGAACAGCCTGTGCATTTTTTGGGCTGTGCTGAGAGAAACGCTGGTAATGGCGTCTTGATTTAGGGAGCTGTAAGGTTAAAAGACCTCACTCAGCTCTGTTTCCTGAAAGATGCATCTGGAGAAATTCCCTCGGAGCCCCATAAATCAATAAGGAACACAGTGAGATACTTAGAATCAATATGGCTCTTAAAAAATGGATATTAGCTTATTTGCCGCAGTTTGACAGGCAGTTAGCAACTTGACAGACCCAAACCGTTCCTAAATTCACAACCGACCTCCTCACAAAAGCACAGAGTAGCAGGCAGATCAAGCGAACACATCTCTGCCTCTGTTCACCTATCTTTGACCCTGAAGTGCCATGTCTCCTCTGTAATAAGTCTGTTCTGTGCGGATCCCTCCAGCTGCATGTCGCGCGTCGTGCATGCCCACCGTACACAAAGTGGGTTTAAGTGGCCGTGACAAGATTTCCGTCCTCTTTTTGTCATTTTTCTTCATCATAGTGTGTATCTTCCTCCCTGACTGTCTCTCTGTCTTTTTCGCACTTTCGTCTGAAACCAACACGCATAAGAGCAGGCAGGGGTATGACTTGAGAAACAATCCTTACCTGGCTGATATTTTAATGACGAAACCACAAAGAAGTTGCCGGTTAATTGATCCCGGTTCTCCCGCAACTCTCTAGCTCCCCGTCTTTGATTTAATTCCCTTTTATTTTGCTCTCTGTATTTGTTGCTCTTTCTTTTCTCTTTTTGGAGTTAGCCTCGGCTGCATCACTGAGCTCGCCCTTTAGGCAGGATAAAGAGAGTTTTTGGGGAGGAAGGAGGGTTGGTCAGGTCAGGTAGGGCAAGGTACACTGAGGTTTTCCCTCTCTCTCCATTTCTCTCTCTCTCAGACTCTACCCCTACCTCACGGCGTGCTGGCTTGGCGCTGGTGAGATGTGGCTGGCTGGAATGGCTGGCCGTAGGCGTAGTAGACGAGGGAGGATCCTGACCCGAGCAGAAATGCAAACATGGCACCACGACCTCTGTGCAGAGCGCTCACACACATGTCTTAGGGGCAAGCTGAGAGTAGCGCTTCCTCTCTAACCTTTTACCCCACCATCTGAACTTCCCCTGAAGGAACGCAAGGAAAAAGACAGGAAAAAAGAAGGGAGAAAGAGGAGTGTAATAATTCAAGCTGATGTGTAAACCGAATGGATCCCCTCGCGGTTTGCGAAACCGGAGTGGAGTTCTTTTGTTTGGAGTTGCGTTGCGCCGCCGAAGGAAAACAAAGAGAGATGTAGGCCTCACCTCTTTCATCATCCTCCTTCCTCATTACGTCTGTTCATCTTCCTCTCATCCTCCCACTGTCCTGTCCTCTCTGCATGTAATCGTGTGACACCGTGTGAGAGCGAGACGTGTCTGACCCTAATCTTGTCCAGCTCTAGCGTCCATTTTCATGCAGAGTCTGAAAGTGGGTCCACCAAAAGTTGCTAATGAGATCAGCATGGGTGTCCCGAATTTAAGATATGTGCATTTAAATGGACGTTATGGCTCTGTGTGGTTCACTCTAAGGTTCAAACAGAGAACTTCAATGTGTCCCCTCTTTTTTTTTCTTTTTTTTTTAGGAGAAAAAAGAAGTGCATTCGCTACATTCAAGGTGAAGGCAGCTGTGCCAGTCCTCCTTCTTCGGACGGAAGCTTACTAGAGTCCCCCCCATCCTCCCCCTCCATTGTCTCTCCCTCCCCGTCCTCGAAAGAGTCCAAACCACAGACTGAACAAATGCAACCTCTCTCACTGACTATGAAACCGCCCCCCCTGCTCTCGTCGTCCCAACACCAACACCTCTCCATGGCTCCACCCTTAGCTTTGTTGGACAACTCCGGGGCGGGCAAAACGTCCGGCTCGGCACACAACGGCTCCTTGGACCCCTCAGACGTGTCGTCGTCCCGACCCACAGGCTCCGCCTCCTCCAGGCCTACATCGGCGTGTCATTCCCACTCTCTGCTGCCCAGCTCCGCCACAACGCAACCCCTTTCACTTGTAACCAAGTCGATAGACTAGCTTCGTTGTTTTTTTAAACCAGCTTTCTCTGTCTGTCTCTCCGTCTGTCACGCGTCTTGTCTTTTTTCATTCTGTGTTCTGATTCTCTTGTTTTTTCTGTGCGATATGGCTTTGAAAATTTCGTTAATTCTTTATCAAAGTTCATTGGTCAATATTTGACCTGTCATTATCTAAAAAAAAAATGAAATTATTATGATTAAATATTGATAATTAAATACACTTAAGTTGTAGAGTATAGCTTTGTGAATCTGCCAAATTTTTTTATAAATTTTTTTGGGGTTGTTTTTGTTCAATTGTTTTGCTTTTTTTCAGCTGTACAACAGAAAAATACATAATTGTTATGTTGACATGTTTAAAGACAGATATACAAAGTAGGTGAGGAGTTTTGGGGGGGGGGGGTGTTTTTTTTTTTGGGATATTCAATACAAACTGTCACAATGCTAGGACCAGTAGTATTTATTGCTTTAGAGATTGCTTGTCGTATCCAGTATGTTGTCCCTTTTTGAAATCTTTTCATTTTCTTAATACATTGTATAAATATTCTTTTTCTTAACGTAAGCAACTTATATATATATATATATATATATATATAAATTATCCATTTTTACAAGGAGGTTTTGAAATTTCAAATGTTTTATTGTTTTGACATGAATTTTATTTTTATTTTTTTGTTATTTTCTTGAAAACCAGGATTCCACCTAAACTACAGTGTAGATTCTCCAAAAAAATAAAAACGCAAAAAAAAGTAAAACTAAACAACAAACAGACGTATGCACAACTTAATTTCTAGAAACATATCTATAAGCCATTTTACAATAGGTGAAAAGGAAACTTGAAATGGGGACAGTGGGTGCCATGTCTTCAGTAGTCGAATTTCGTCTCAAGCCCTTCTTTTCTATTGCACAGTCTCATCTCCGCCGGACTGTAGAATCGTGTACAGATTTTTTCCCGTGCCAAAATTTTTGATAATTTCCTCTCCACCTCTTTTGACGCTGTAGGTTCTTTCGTTGTCCAATGTGTTTTTTCTTTTTCAACCATAATTTGCTGTGACGTTACATAGATTGCTATGTATGTAGTATAAATGTTGCTATAACAAATGTGTTTGGTAGCAGATTGTCAAATAATACAATTTAAACTTAATAAAAGACGGACGTCATACTGTATAAACCCTCAAGGGCCAAATTATGTATATTAGGAGGTTCATAAAAAACTATTAAATACTACAAAAAACACAAACTGCCACTTTTAAGTACACTACTACATATAGGTAGATAGAAAAAATAGGCATGTTGATGTTGCAAGAAGCTGTAAAAAAGCTACAAGAGAATCATTCATTCGGTGCCATTGTAGTTGACATGACGCAACTGTAACCCGTCGATTACTTCTCTGGTTTATTAAGATGCTAATGATGAATAGTTTGAATGTTTCCTTAACAGCTGTGATGTTCCTGTTCTCTTTTATGCTCTTATATGTTTCTTTTGGTTTGTTTTTATTTCTTTCTTTCTTTTTTTCTTTTCTTTTTGTTTTCCGTTTTGTTTTCCATTATTTGAAATGGTTCCCAAAAACCACGTTTTGTAATGAATAAATGTTAATGCTGTACAGTCTCTGTAGCATGCAGTTCTGTATTAATAAAAGCGAGTTAGTATGTGAACTTGCCTTCTGTCGTCTTCTGCCCTTCATTTGAGTAAAATTGGCTGAATATATATATATATATATATACACCAATATTTTAAATTATATTTTTCTTTAAATTTATAAAAAGTCTAATTAAAAATATTTAGATACTAATTTGTTTCGGTCACTAATTCATTTTATTTACATACTACATTTTAAATATTACAATATGTCATGTGGTATTACCATAACATCTAAGCCTAAACAACTGTTTAAATAATCTATAATATTTGTCAAAACCATAATATATGGTTGTTATTATGAAATGAAACTGTGCCAGATCAACCTGAAGTTAGAAGATCCTTACGTTAAGCTGTCTACAGCTGGTTTCACTCGGGATGGAATTCAGCATAAAGCCCATGCCAATATCTGTTACTTTAACTAGCCGGAGTAAATCAGTCATTTGCTTGTGGCTTTAGAAGTAATCAGAACTAGTATATTATATTTTTTATTAAAAAAGAAAAAATGAAGACCTCTAGAGGAATGTTACATGTTCTTGCACATTATTTTCTTTGATTTGACAAATCAAAAAAAGACACGGTCCAGTTGTTACACAGCAGTAGTTAGAGATGCTAGATGTCATGTTTTTTGAAACAGAGCAAGCAGACATGAGCCGCTGATATATTCTATACAAAACATCCAGACCTTGTTGCCTATTAAACACACATTGCTATTTTCTGATGTAACTGCAGTATTTTGCTACTCATATGTCTGTTAGAAGAAAAGTTGTGTCTTGATAAGGATCATTTAGCCAATAATTCAAGTCCATATGCTGCTTTATGTTTAGGTCGCTATTGCGTCTCAAACCCAAACATTGCCTGTTCAGTCCATAAAAACGATGTTTCATTTTTTTCTCTTCGAGGACAGTCTGAATCGTCTCGGTCTGAATGGATGTAAACAAACTTAAGACATCAGTCGTTTCAGACCATTATTCAACAATACTGTTCAAAGCCTCTACAAAGCTTCGCCTTACAAGAATAGCAACAGTCCTTCAGCATTGTTCCCAAAGAATGTCAAAAGATCAACTGAACAGTCTCTGTGTGCTTAACCACCATGCTAAGGGAAATACGAGTGCATGTAAAATATAGTTCAAAAAGATTTGTATTACTTTCATTGTAGATTTTCATAAAAAAATACATTTAAATGTGTGCATCTATATATAAACAAAATGCAGCTATTGCTTGTGAAGCCTACAAATTTAAAATAATTTTTCTAGCATCAAGTACAAGAGTATACATGAAGGCCAAGGATGGAGGAGACAATAATTTATTTATTTATTTTTGTGAAATGGCTTGTTTGGCCTTTTTATACCAACGGAAAAATATGAGGTTACACTTTGCTAATCGTTCAGTTATTTGGGCACCTTTTTTAAAAAAATTTTTTATAGAATATTCAAGAGGTAAATCCCTCAGAATTATTCATGTTTTTGTATCCATATTTTATACGCAGTTGTATTTCGGTGCAACTTTTAGAAATATTTTGTTGTGTAGTGTCAGCTGCCACTAATTAATATTTGGTATAGTCATGAGACACATATCTATTTATCTCAATCTGTTTTATTGTGATAGGAATAACACTTTATTTATATACCCATGGATTTGGAAATTCACATTGTGGTTTGTGGACTTTTCATAGTGTATCATTAAGAACTGATCTATTTAAATTATGCATGTTTATTTAGACAAAACCCCAACGTTACATTGTGGGTTTATCAAAATGCTGGGTTCTTGCTCATCCAAACATGAATTCACACAGACACTTTATTTGGGCTGTGTTTAGTTTTCCAGCACAGTCCCTAGCCACTTTCTTTTTAAGCACACTTCCTCTGAAAATAGTCATTCTGTCTGTCCAAGGCTGATAAAGAAGGCTTTTATTGCTAAAAGATGCACTCAGGGTGGGTCCATTTACCAAACTACCAAATCTAAAGTAATTACAGTCTGCTTTAGTACACAACTCCACTATATGTGGTTGTGCTGAAGTGCCATGTGATGTTGTATGTTAGGATTCCCTCTTAACCTTGGAAGGACCATCAGTTCACCTTTTGATTCCATTATTACAATTTTCATTCACTTCATAGGCACTCTTCGAGTGTTATATATTTTCTCTAAATTAGATGCTGTATTCTTCTCCTTTATCCCAGTGAATGACAGCGATCTGTTGAAGATCTGTCTGAGAGGATGTCAAGCAGATGGCTTGTTATTACTTATTGCTTAGAGACCAAAGAGGTCACATAGGTTTTGGACGGATATATTTAGTGTTGTTAATGTTCTCAGAAACCTTGTTATCGTATGTATAACAAGAGTATTTTACCAATAAATATTTTATTTACATGTATACAAATGTTGCAACTGTTGGCAACTGACATGTATACTTAATTATTATTATTATTATTACTAGTTTTTCTTTCTAGACATTTTCTGGACTTGTCCAGTTAAGTCTGGACTTATTAAGTTAAGTCAAAATTTAAGATAAAAAAATACTTTTCAAAATATCTAATTTTAGTTATTTCAGATATCCAATTTCAAATATTAATTTATACGTGTTTAAGCAATCGTTAACTCAACAATGAAATTGATTACTGTCATTGTTTTCTGCCCCTCTTGTTGTTTACATTGAATTCTTTTTTTGGACAACAGACGTGATTTTAAAAAACAGATCACAAAAGATTTGAAAAAATTATTTCAGTGTCAATTTATAATTTGTATATATTTTTAATTAAGGAATAATTAAAAAAAAAAAAATTCTGCCATTGTTTACATGTTGATTTTTTTTCTGGACAACAGGCATGATTTTAAAAAATACATTTCAAAATATCAAATTTCAGAAATGGCATCACAATTTCCAATGTCAATTTATGATTTTCATGTAGTGTTTATTTAAGGAATAGTTAACTGAACAATTACATTTCTGTCATTATTTAATATTGCTTACATTTTGTATGTTGTATTTTTTTTTTTAGACAACAGACATTATTTAAAAAAAAAAATTCAACATATCTAAATTTCAGATACAATGTGGCATCACATGAAAGATTTAAAAAATATTTCTCAAATATTCAGTGTCAATTTATGATTTTCATATAGTGTTTAATTAAGGCATACTTAATTCAACAATTACATTTCTGTTTTTGTTTAATATTGTTTACATTTTTATGGATAACAAATGTGATTAAAAAAAACATTTTAAAATATCTAATTTCAGATATAGCATCAAAGATTTGAAAACATTTCTCAAATATTCAGTGTCAACTTATGATTTTCATATAGTGTTTAATAAAGGAATAGTTTAACCAACTAAATTAATTTACATTTCTACCATCGTTTAATGTTGTTTTCGTTTGTTATGTTGAATTTTTCTGGACAACAGACGTAGTGACGGTGAACTGCTGTTGTATGGACAAAAGTGATTTCACTGATGCAAAAAAGTCACACTGATTTGAAACCACATAAGCGTGAGTAGACTGAATACAATTTTCTTTAATTAGCCAGTTGATACTAATTATTATTTGTGACCCTAGACCACAAAACCAGTCTTAAGTCGCTGGGGTATATTTGTAGCAATAGCCAAAAATACATTGTATGGGTCAAAATTATTGATTTTTCTTTTATGCTAAAAATCATTAGGATATTAAGTAAAGATCATGTTCCATGAAGATATTTTTGTAAATTTCCTACTGTAAATATATCAAAACTTAATTTTTGATTAGTAATATGCATTGCTAAGAACTTAATTTGGACAACTTTAAAGGTGATTTTCTCAGTATTTTGATTTTTTTGCACCCTCAGATTCCAGATTTTCAAATAGTTGTATCTCGACCAAATATTATCCTATCCTAACAAACCATCCATCAATGGAAAGCATATTTATCCAGCTTTCAGATGATGTATAAATCTCAATTTCGAAAAATTGACCCTTATGACTGGTTTTGTGGTCCAGGGTCACATTTGTGTTTGGGGTCTGTATTGTATATTGTTGTAGGCTCTGATGTGCTATCACTAAGCCACATTACCTTACTCCTAATGTAAGTTTGCATGCCCTTTGTAGATGTAGCCTGTGATGAACATGCCAAGCATGTAATATTTATTATAAGAAACAACCTCATGCTCCTAATGCTTCATCAATTCTGATGGTTAGTTGTCAGTGTAAACAGATACCATACAATAGTAGAGAAAAGACAGCAGTGTATATTTTGTGGCATGAGAAATGGGAATGATGTTATGGAGTGGTCTGCTGCTCTCCTCTGTGGCAGGTATGACATGGACATGTTGGTTAATAAATCATGACCAGGTCAAGGGGGAAGTAGATCAAGCGCAGGAGAGAGGAAAAAAGGGGGAAATGAAAAGGAGAGAAATAGGAAGAGGTGATCATAATGAGTGGCTTCCTACTGTCACTTCATCCGGTTGTCGCCTCAAGCTGTCAGTACTTCCTGGGAGACTCGATACTTTTTAAGCTCGGGAAAAAAAAAAAAAAACTTGAGTGTATATGCATGTTTGAGAGAGGAGACAGAGACAGGGCCGGAATCCCACAGAGGCACGGTGTACCTTGGTAATGAGATGAGTGTTGCTGGTGGCCCGAATCTGCTGGATGACAGGACAGCTTTGGGTGGAGGAACAGATGAGAAATGAACTGACAGTAGAATGGTAATTCTGAGCTGAGGGGCTTGTGATGGCGCCTTCACTGCTGCCGTGATTATGCGTCACACTTTACAATCAAATGCAAAACATCACATGGAGGGAAATGCGCAGGAATATAAAATGAGTTTCAACTTCAGGCTTCAATATTACACACCTCAGGCACTTATTACAACAAATATATGCATTTCATATTTATATTGATTAGGTGCCGGAATTGTGTCTCGCTCCATAAATGGCATCATTTTGAGATCATTGTCTCATTCCAAACCATAGACTGTAAAAAAAGATGGACGACGCGTCTCCTATTCCTTCCGCTATAGAAAAGTGAAGCCAAAGCATCTCAGTATGGCCGCTGCCATCTTGAGTAAATGACTCCATTTGGAGCCCGAGTCTGCGCAGTAGAGATTCGTTTGGAGCCAGAGTCTGCGCAGTAGTGTCGTGAGGTGGAGCTGCGGTATCAAACTCCCGCCTAAACTCCCGCAGACCCAATCAATCATAACTACACGCCCCGTTTTTATAGCATCAACTTACTAGCTAAAATCAAACTTATCACAAAAACGAACAATTGAACATATATCAGCGTGATAACAACTACCTTAAATGACCAAAACCATCTTTCGGAAAATTGTATTGGAAGCGTAATTAATTCTTTTATTTTGACTCAAGTCCCATTCGTTTACATGGAGAGGGCGGGGTTTATGACCTGTACTGCAGCCAGCCACCAGGGGGCGATCAAAGAGCCCGCAGCTTCACTTTTTAGGACGTGTGAGGCACACCCGTTCCAAACCTGTATGACTTTGTTCTGTGGAACACAAAAGAGGATGCTTTGAAGAATGTTCACGCTGCTTGGTGACCAGGGGTTGACCCAAAACTAGACAAAAATTTGCATGAAAACATCATAACACTAGTCCTTATGACTTGTGCACTGTATTCCAAGTCTTCTGATGCCAAGTGATAGCTTTTTTTAGGTCATTTTATAGGCCTACTGAAAATATTGCTTGAAAGCCATAATCACCCTTTACTTTCATTGTATGAAAAGTAGCAGTTTGGACTTTCTGCTATAAATAGGGCTGGGTGATATGGCCAAAAATAAAAAGTGTTTTTTTTGTTTTGTTTTTTTACATATAATTTAATATTGATATTTATCACTTATATTACAATATGTGTTTTATACCATTAAAAGCGGAAGGAAATGCATTCCACATGTCTGTGATTAAATGTGAATATAACTTATTTATTCACTTGTAAGTAAAATTTATTTGCTAGTAAGTAAACTGCACAAATTAATTTAGGACCCTATAAAATATATATTTTTTTTTTTTCCAAATTCTGTTTAATATTTTGTATTTTGAGGATTCTGTATTTTATGATTTAAATGCAAAAATGCTGTCTAATAAAGTCAATTCATAAAACAGTTTAATCGTTTTTTTTGTCAAATAAGGTGCAAACCCTAGCTATAAATGTCTCTTTTTGTCATTCCACAGAACAAAATAAGTCATTCAGGTTTAAAAAAAAAAAAATAAAATCAAAGTTTTATTTTTTTGGAGAACTATCCCTTTAAGAGATAAACTTCAGGTATCTAATCATATAAATATGAAATGCATAACATAATTTTCATTTTTTAATGAACTATTCCATTAAAAGTTTTATTTGACCATTCATTGCTTATGCTTAAATGCCTTATATGCCAACGTTAATTTTCAAAGACATGCTTTTGGTTCAATACAAAAATTTGAAGATATCGCAGGAGTAGAAGGGCAATTTTTAAGCATATTTCATAAATTAATTTAACAAACCCTATTTAACTGGCAGCATTCCTCTCATTTTCACTGAGATTGCAAGATGGCGGTCCGCTCTAACGTGACTGAAACTCTGCGACAGAAGGTTGCCCAGATAAAGGATGACCCTTTCAGCCATTGCAAGAGAAGCTGGTCATTCTAAATCTGTGATTTCTAGAATATTGCGGCTTTACAATGACACTAATTCATTCAAGTCCCCCACAAAGGCTGGTCGTCCACGTAAGACAAATGTACGAGAAGACAGGACAATGCAGAGACTCTCAATATATATATATATATAATGAATAACAATAGAAAATATATAATATATAGTTACAGATACAATCAATCATTGAAATAAAAGTGCTAAAGTAAACTAGCGTGAGGTATAGGAGCAATAAAGTGCTACTTTGATAGTTAGAGGAAGGGGAGTCAGGCGTATAGGAGGGGGCATGTGTTGCTTGATACGCTGGGAGTTTTTGAAAGGGATGTGAGTGTGTGACTGCAGTGGCCCGGCTGCAGTCCTAATGATGGCAGTATGTTGAGAGCTAGGAGTCAGGCGTATAGGAGGGGGCATGTGTTGCTTGATACGCTGGGAGTTTTTGAAAGGGATGTGAGTGTGTGACTGCAGTGGCCCGGCTGCAGTCCTAATGATGGCAGTATGTTGTGAGCTAACTACCCTCACTGTGCTACGAGCCCTCGGGCTAATGCCACATCTCTCCGTCAAGGCCTTCCTTCATCCTGATTTACTCAACCTTTCCAAAGACACACACATATGACAAATAATTCATATTATGTTGAGCTGAAAGTCTGCAATAGAGCCTCATTAGACAGGTTTCGTAGAGGAGTGACATTCTTGGCTTCCGCTGCTTGGTCAGGGTTTTTAAAGTGGGGACTTTAAAAAAAAAAAATCAAATATATAAATAAATGGTAAACAGCAGTTTCTCTTTTCCACTATAGGGAATAGCCGATTTGATTCCAAGGTTGTACGATGACATCTGAAGCGCCTCATTGTGGAGCCCTGATGTCATGCTGAGGTAAGTCCCACCAACTTGATTTGAGTGAATGGAGTCTAAAGATGGATGAAGCCCAGTGTCCCAGCTGAAGATTGTTTGGGAGAAATTTTATGAATTATGCGAAAAAGCCACCATGGCAGTTTTCTTAACAGCGAAAAGAAATGATGCAATCTAGGTATAACATTACATTCCACCGTGAAACAAAAGCATGTAGACATCATAATGTTGATAATGCACCAATTTCATTTTTAGCCCAATCACCATTCACTGAAAATGACTTGAAAAGATTTCTTGGACAAGTTGAAATGTTATTCGACACTTCCAAGAGTGTCCCTCATGCATCATTTGCTTGATAGGTTTGTTTGGCGTAATGAAGATACTGTCACTTGAATCCTAAACGTACATACTGAGTTTGATCTCTCACTTAGTCCGGATTGATTTTTATCTTAGCACCATGGTCCAGTGCCTTGCTTCAATTGAAGAGGCGAAAATTAGGCTCTTTGATTTTATCTGCAAAATTAAAGAAGATAGAGATAGGGGGGGTACCGGTGCTCTGGGTCGAGAGAGAGTACGGCCGCCTCTCTTTGATGTGTTACTCATTTATCTGTGTGTCAACAAAGAGTGAAACGGAGGAATTGTGAGAGTTTGGAGAATGGCAATCATGCATTTCAAACCTGCTCAGCTTAGAGCAAGCCCACCAGGCATGTGGCTAGGTGATTTCTGTCCTGCGGGCAAGAAGAGGGATTTTACAACTAGTTTGACTTTTTCAGGGCATGCAGAAAGAAAGGTAGAAAAGTTTTTAGAGGGGAAGAAACTGAGGGCTTGTGCACATCTTCCGACTGTCGAGTTGCTTGTGTTTGCTTCACATAATGAAATATGTGCTTACCTGAGAGCTTTAACCACAGGTTAATTTTGTTCAGGGACTTATAGTATAAGCACAGCCACCAAGATGCTTTCCTATACAGCCAGACTTTCCAGAATAGTATGTTCTGTTTTTCCTTAAAAAAAATGTATGTACTCATAAAATTGTATGTAATGAACCCCATATGGACAAAAGGTTAAGACTAAGTATCATTTAAGGTCATACATTTCCTGCCAGGTGGTAGCTAGGATTAAAACAAACAGAACTGAAAAAAATATATTTGAAACAAAATCATTATAGAAACAATACACAAGTAAACAAATCTTATTTTTAAATCTATGCCCATGGGACCATCACCTAATACATTTGAATATAATTTTCTATTATATTGACAAATTGATGACATCAGTATAAGAATCAATATTTTTTTCCCCCCACAATTGTCGTGGCATTTATTGTGTAATATTGTCTTATGCTCTTTTTTAAAACAAAAGAGTGAACTTTTTGTTT
>NW_015539821.1:265770-279438 GCF_001515605.1 Sinocyclocheilus anshuiensis | reverse complement strand
GTTTGTTTGGCGTAATGAAGATACTGTCACTTGAATCCTAAACGTACATACTGAGTTTGATCTCTCACTTAGTCCGGATTGATTTTTATCTTAGCACCATGGTCCAGTGCCTTGCTTCAATTGAAGAGGCGAAAATTAGGCTCTTTGATTTTATCTGCAAAATTAAAGAAGATAGAGATAGGGGGGGTACCGGTGCTCTGGGTCGAGAGAGAGTACGGCCGCCTCTCTTTGATGTGTTACTCATTTATCTGTGTGTCAACAAAGAGTGAAACGGAGGAATTGTGAGAGTTTGGAGAATGGCAATCATGCATTTCAAACCTGCTCAGCTTAGAGCAAGCCCACCAGGCATGTGGCTAGGTGATTTCTGTCCTGCGGGCAAGAAGAGGGATTTTACAACTAGTTTGACTTTTTCAGGGCATGCAGAAAGAAAGGTAGAAAAGTTTTTAGAGGGGAAGAAACTGAGGGCTTGTGCACATCTTCCGACTGTCGAGTTGCTTGTGTTTGCTTCACATAATGAAATATGTGCTTACCTGAGAGCTTTAACCACAGGTTAATTTTGTTCAGGGACTTATAGTATAAGCACAGCCACCAAGATGCTTTCCTATACAGCCAGACTTTCCAGAATAGTATGTTCTGTTTTTCCTTAAAAAAAATGTATGTACTCATAAAATTGTATGTAATGAACCCCATATGGACAAAAGGTTAAGACTAAGTATCATTTAAGGTCATACATTTCCTGCCAGGTGGTAGCTAGGATTAAAACAAACAGAACTGAAAAAAATATATTTGAAACAAAATCATTATAGAAACAATACACAAGTAAACAAATCTTATTTTTAAATCTATGCCCATGGGACCATCACCTAATACATTTGAATATAATTTTCTATTATATTGACAAATTGATGACATCAGTATAAGAATCAATATTTTTTTCCCCCCACAATTGTCGTGGCATTTATTGTGTAATATTGTCTTATGCTCTTTTTTAAAACAAAAGAGTGAACTTTTTGTTTGCTGTCAAAAGCACAACAGTGATGGTTGAGCAGAATTGCATAAGCATTACTAAATCTTGCCTCACAGTGGTAGAGACAGTTGCTGTGCTGAGTTTGGGAGAGTTTCAGTGGGGTCTGATGATTGCATTGGGTAAGAAATCTGGCTGTTAGCCATGAAAGGAGAGCTGAGAGTGAAAGCATTAATAATAGCCCATTAATGTGTTATAACTGGGAGACCAGAGATATAATGGCAAGTCCCCATTGTGACAACTTAGTACTCTAGAGTCTAGATAGTCCGACAATGCCCTGCTGTTATTTCATTTCATTTTATACCTTTTTATGCACGTGTCAGACACTTTTCTTGTGACATATAGTGACATTATTTTTTATGGAAGCTAATTTCCACTAGGGAATTTTTAAAAAAATTTAAAGTAATGCGACTTTTTCTCTCACAATTTTGACTTTTTTCTTACTATTGTGAGTTTATATCTCACAATTCTGGCATTTAGTTTTTCTGAGATATAAAGAATTGTGAGAAAAAAAGTCAGAATTGTGAGATATAATGTCGCAATTAGCTTTTTATTTTTTAAGTCTGCGGTATAAACATTTCTCACATTTTTCTTTTTTTTGTAAATATGCATATAAATGAACCACATATGGATCAAAGTTTAAGACTAAGTATCATTAAAGGCCATACATTTCCTGACAGGTTGTTTCCTGGTGGGTAACCAAATTTCTTTTCTTTCATTTTTTAATTCTGTGGCAGAAACAATTCTCACAAATTAGATTTTTTTTTCTTGCAATTGTGAGTTAACTTCTCACATTTTTCTTCACTGACGTTT
Organism: Sinocyclocheilus anshuiensis; assembly: GCF_001515605.1. Lineage (NCBI taxonomy): Eukaryota > Metazoa > Chordata > Actinopteri > Cypriniformes > Cyprinidae > Sinocyclocheilus > Sinocyclocheilus anshuiensis. The sequence continues at coordinate 277,601 of NW_015539821.1, read as the reverse complement.
GAATTGCTAGTTGATATCTCACAATTCTTCTCAGTCAGATTTGTGAGATATAAAGTTGCCATTTTATTTTTTATCCCATGGTGGAAATAAGCTTCCATATATTTTATTAGATTTAAAAAAAAAAGATAATTATATAACAACTCTGGCCAATAATGATCATTTATTAATAATAATTGACTTTTTAATAATAAAAAATGTAAAGGGCGACAAATTGTATATTATTTTAAATGCTACGAGTGAATTTAGATTCAGGGATCACAACATTATAGTGTACAGTATGAAAGAGTAGCAAATCAAAATTAATAAAGTTTGCTTCAGAAGTTTTATTTCACTTAACAGTCTGAAAATCATTTTTATCAATCCGAGCACGCGAGACAGGGAAAGGGGGAGAGAGGGTTGGCCTGGGGGGCCCATTAAGCTGTAAGTGATCAATAATGCCCACTCCTCTTCACCCTCTACACATGACTGACAGATGTAAAATAAAGCTACATGACTCCAGGGAATATGTTATTGACTCATGCTCTTGGTAAAGAAGCTGTTGAGCGGCTAAATTAATTTCCAGAGCCCTCTTCAGTCTGACAATGGTTATGTGTTATTATTGTAAAGGGCATGTAGTTGTTAACCCCTGAGGTGTCTCTCTTCTCCTGCTGAGCTACCTAGTCCTCGCACAAGCTAACCAAATTCCTCCACCAACCTGGATTCTGCATTGTGCCCCGTAACAGAATGCATCTTTCTCCTTTTTTGCTCCTTTTTTGTCTGATTAGTCTGCTGAACAGTTGTTTTGAATCTTGGAAGTCTGCACTCTAACTCAAAGAACAATGTTTGCGTGCTTTTTTTTTTCCATTGAGAAACTGTAATTCTCTCAGTCAGGGGGCCTAGTATAAACAGACATCCCTGGCTTTAATTTTGGGATCTAACAATTCCTCATTAGCTGCTTCTTGATCTCACTAGAGTGGCTCTCGCCAGCCTCTGCCGTGTTCCTTCCCTCCCTTGATTCATTGTGGTGACAAAAGTCCTCCTACACGTTGTAACAGGGTGCGATCGCTTTCACAGAGCTACACAGGAGCCGTCAGCAGTAATCTCTTTGCTCTGCCTCTCTCTGTCTGACTCCACACTCACTGCGCCATGAACATTCTAATTGTCTCTCAGTGTCTGTCGCGCTGTGCTGCATAAAAGTAACGTGACACCAAAAAGTTGAAAATGTCAACAATTTAAAGTTACCCAAAAGTGAAAATAATGAAATAAAAAAAAAAACAATAAAATACTCATAAAAACATTTTGTTGAATATCTTATCTAATGATCTTTACCATCAAGTTCTTGCAGTTTTCAAAAATGAAACCCTAATTCATTGTTGTTGTTTTTTTAAATACGTTGAATTTTTTTTAACTGTTAAGAGTAGAAGTTCTCTGCATGAGCTTTTTTTGGGAATTAGTTTGTTGGTACTACTGTGTCTGAAAAGAAAGACCAACAAATACCTCAGTACACTAAGCTATAAAGCAATCATTTATTTATCTTAAATACTATTAATTTAATATTTCATTTATTAATAGATAAATAAATGAAGAATTTTATTTGTCATTTTATATTCATTTATAAAATTAATATTTGTATAATTTATTTTAAATGTATTTGTATAGATACATGCTACTCACTCAACAGGTCTGGGTTTGGATCCAAGTTATTTTAGTATCACTGAAATACTATTATATTTTTTATTAATATTTTGAATTTTTAAATTTTCCATTTTCATTTTAAGTTAATTTTGTTTAATGGTATTATTTTGCAATAATGGTAATTTTGTGGGTTTTTTTTGTTTTGTTTTTTTGTAGTTTTGTACCCATAGCGTTTTTATTTCCATTAAGGTTTATTTTATTTTGGGTAACGAAAATATATATTTTTTAATGGTTTTAATTTTAGTTTCAGTTTTAGTTAACAATAATAACTGTGGTTTGGACGGCTATAGCATGGCCCAATTAACCTGGTAGTATATCCATGTATTTTTTGTTTTCAAGCAACATATCAATCGTTTTCAAACAATATATTTCTATTATTTTATAATTGCATAATAAGTTTTAAGAATATTTTAATCATATTTGAAGGGCTCTCAAAAGTGTGAAGTGGACAGAAAAATAATAAAGTGGGACCCCGGTGGTCTATAAGGGCATTCTTCATGCCATAATTTGTATACACTAGGGAGGACTGGCTTATATTTTTTGTGTGACAGGTTTTGAACATAATGCATTGTCAAATAATTCACAATATGGGGTGGGTGACACAGACACGCTCTCAATATTCAAATACAGCGTGGCTCATAAACCTGGCCACCTCGACAGTCTGTTCTCCATCAATCAGCGGCTGTCCCCATCGCTTACAACCCATATGAATATATGAACGCATGACTGCCACAAACTCTCATAAGACAGTGACACAAAAGCAAGCAGAACGCAGTTATCTTTTTTTCTGGGATGGGAAAGAACGAATACATATTTTATAGTTGTAATGATAACGCCAGTTTAAATATAGGCCTATAAGAATTTGGAAATGTCTCTCACTGGATTCACTGACGGCATCACCCTACTGCTGTCGTATTACACACAAAAACTAATGGCATGAAACAAATACATCGCATCACCCCAGTGAAATGAACAGAACGGAGGACATTGGATCATATGGAAAGAATGAAGAATATTTAGGAGAAATGACAGGTGTGTGTCAGGGGGAATGTTTATTTATCATGCCCAGCGCTCCTCAGATAGAGATGGATGGCGTGGAGCAGAGGCTGATGGGTAGAGACGGGGTCTCAACGTGTGGTCCTCTCCACAAATTAGATTCAAAGAGAAAGGGAGCATAACAAGCTGAGAAAATCAATGGTAAACAAAGCGAGAAGGAAAAGGGAGGCTCAACTTTTAGGCATACATGATCAGTACATTGGCCAAATGATGTCATCCATCAGAGTGGACACAGCAATTTGCCATCTATTTCCTCATCCATCAAACCTGATGTGTGTGAGTGTGCATATTTGTGGGTGTGGGTGTTTGCACGGGGTATGGAGGCAGTTTTGGAAGTGGAAAAGAAGATAGATAGATAGATAGATAGATAGATAGATAGATAGATAGATAGATAGTTTATTGTGTAAACAAAAGGAGCAATAGAATTTTCTGATGTCAATACGTGCTGATTGATGTGCTTCAACCCACATTGCAAATAAAGATAAATACAGAAAATCCACATCCTACACTCTAAAAAATGCTGGGTTAAATGCAACCTACCAATTGCTGGGTTTGTCCCTATTTTACCCAGCACTGGGTTGTATTTAACCCAGCATTTTTTAGAGTGTATATTCCACAACCCTGTATCCACAAACATGTACCTTCTTGTTCAATCTTCTTAGATCCCTCATTGTTTGAACACGATGTCTGCACTAAGGAAATAAGATTTATTAATTCTCAGCACCACTACATTTAGTTCTGGAACTAAAGCGGTGCGAAAGGCCCTATTCTGTCAGCTTATCAGCATTTTACCTTTACTGTATGTAGTTTTCCTTTCTTTTATTTCACCAAGCACTGCATGAAATCATTGTCAAGCTTCTGGTTTCAGTGCTATTGATTATCCTTGTCTCAATTCTGTAGCCATAACAAGACTTGATCAATACCTGCAGTAGATAAATAGTTCCTGTTTGTGGTGTAATGTGATAAATTGGTCCAGGTCCATGCTCATTCATGTTGATTAGTTTACATGACTTTAGCATAAATAATACAAATAAAGTATTCATAGTTAAATTATAATATAACTAATTATTATTTAGTCATTTAAACTAGAGTAATAATGTAGATTGTTGCTGTGGTATGAGAAGATAACACACTTAGACCTGGTGCACGTGGCACAAGCGTTCTCTCTTCATCGTTTCCATAAATCCAACATAACGTCTGTTCTTCGCTGAAACTTACCTGTGGATGTAGCCGAAGTGAAGATATGGCGCGCGTATCAAAACAAGATGTTCATCTCTGGCCCGTCAGCGATATCATGAATCCTACTATGGCGAAGGAATATCGTATGAATATTAATTAGGTCGCGCTCACGTTACTAACTCGATACGTTACTAATACGTCCCCCTAGTAATTTCAGTAATTTGCCGCTGTATTTTAATCTAAAAACCTCTTCTGTTTTCTCACCTCAATGTTTATCACATTATTTAATTAAAAATATACACTGATTTAAAAACCATTCTTTCAATTTCTTTTGGCTGGTGAAAATAATAGGGCCTATGATTCGTATCGTATACATATATTATAGCATATACATCCCAGACATACAGTAGTACATTAATTTTTTCACAGCTTTATCAATAATCATCCATTCATTGAAACTAAATCAGATTTTTTTTTTATTGTATTATATTAAAATGAATCATGAAAAATCTTGAATCTTTAGTAATATTGCTGTAATATTTTTTTTTCTTTTTTAGCTTTAACAAAGCATAAATATAAAAAAATAAAAACTCTAAGACACTTTGCATAGCTATAAGTGGTAAGGTCTGACCATTACAAAGCAACCACAAACACAACAGTAATATTTTTGCCACAATTTATTTATTAAAAAAAAAAACAGTTTTTACTAGCATGCAATCTACAACAATGTTTAATTTTCAATAAACAGTTTCAATAAATCATTCTTCTACAGCCACGTTTAAACAACACATGCACATAGCAGATACTGTGCAAGATTTGTGCTGTGCAATGAGGTTGCATGCTTGAACCAACAGCTTAATGTTCCTGCTGGACATCCTGCTGAGAACCTACACACATAGCAATGACCTGTCAATCATTCTTCTAATGCATGCATAGGTATGGGCTGACAGAAGAGGATTACACTGCCATAGTGACATTTATCTTAATGGTGAACATAAGCTTAGCAGACATAAAGATGTGCGTTTATTCATATCTGTGCACAGCTGTAGAATGAAATTCAGAGGCCGCGCTCAGTGAATCGCTCTCCACAAGCAAGAGTGTGAGGCATTTCACAAAACACAGACATAGTACATGTGGTATTATGGATCGAAAAGTCAACAAAGCAGTTAAATTTGGAGTGGTACCAGATTAAAGAAAGAGACAGGTTGGAGGAAAGGTCACTGTAGGACCCTGGGGTAAATTGTGAAGCATTAGATCCAGGAGTACACACACACACACACACACACACACACACGCAGAGGGGTGGATATGTTATGGGAATGTAAGTTTATCAGGTTTCAGCGAGGTTCTATAAATTCATCCTCATGGCAGAGAATTTCCCTTGTGTGCCACCCACCTGTGTGCTCAGTATCTGCCCCAGGGCAGCTACCATACCTCCACACACAAACACAATACGTGTGTGAAAACACTTTCACATGAGCTTCATCTTAGTGCTGATCAGGCAGAATTTATAGTTTAGGCAAGCAGTGTCTCTTATCCATGTGTTATTTCTGTTCTGTTTTGATCAATGCTAAGAAAATATTATAAATTCAGCCTTCAAAGAACATAACCAAAAGTTTTATATTTCTGTTTAAAGATAAAAATTATTCAAGAAACTGCACCTTCAAGTTCTCATTTGGTGTTGACTTTGAGCGGTGCTGTTTAATGATATGTCTAACATATAAATATATATTTATATGTTAGACATATCACTTATATATATATATATATATATAAAAAAGGTGAAATTTTATTAAAATTATTATAAAGTGATACCTAGCTTATACTCAAGGAAAGTCGATTATGTTCTGTTTTAACAAAATAATATTCAGCAAGGTTGCATTAAACTGAACAGAAGAGAAAAAACTTATGCAAAAATGTAAATGTACAATGCAAAGAATCCTAAAAAAAAAGTATTGTGGTTTTACAAAAGTATTAAGCAAATTAAATGTTTCTTGAACATCAGTATATTAGCATAATATTAGCATTTTAGAATGATTTCTGAAGGATCATGTGACACTGAAGACTGGATTAATGGCTGCTGAAAAATCATATTGTCCATCACAGGAATAAATAGCATTTTAAACAGTTATTTAAAATTGCAATAGTACGGTATTTCACAATATTACTGTTTTTATTTCTGAATAAATTAATGCAGCTTTGGTGAACATATGGGACTTCTTTCAAAAACATTTTTTAAAAATCTTACCCAGAACCCGTAAGTGTCACCACCAAGTGTTTGTTTGTAAACAGTAACAATGTACCAGTTTTTTTATGCCTATACCTGTTATTTTTTTCCCTGATATAATATATGGCTTTTCCTTTCTTTAAGAGCAAACACTGACGTGAAAATTCAATGTGAGCACCTCGACAGAGGGACAAGAGTGACAAGTGTCATCACTCTGCAACCCACATCACTCCTCCATGAACTTCTGTCTTTCTTTACCACCACAGCACAAAAAAAGAGCAATTGAGCTCCCTTCTTCCCGAGGTCAAAGGCCAATGTCTGCCTGTCAGGACAAAACAGGCTTGGGGCAACAGGTTAGATCAGAAGCTGTGGCCTGTTGATTGGATGAGGTATGATCAGCTCCGGTGAATTGCGCTGGGGGGGTGAGAACAACTGGTGTGACAGCACACGGGCGATGAGCTGTGAGGGAATAAGAGCTGACATGAGGAGATTCAGGGTGGGTGAGTCTTTCTGTCACTACCTGACACAATGACACTGAGGAGAGACACAGAGAGAGGAAAGACAGAGCGACTGAGAGACAGAGAGTCAAAGAGCATGTTAGGAAAGGAAATAGAACAACTTTAACAAGTGGAGAGAAGAATAATAGAATGAGAGAGAGAGAGAGAAAGAGAGAGAGCAAGAGAGAGCGAGCAAGTCATGGCAACATGTTTTTACACTAACTTAATCAAAAATAACTGATTTCAACTTTCAACTCTAATTTTAAGTCAATTTAATATAATTTATGTTTAAATGACTTTTAAAGCTAATTTGATTCAAATTAAAAATTTAAGGCAGCAACTGATTTTTTACTGTCCAACATCAATAAGAAATGTTTTTAAGCACCAAATCACCATATGAGAATGATTTCTGAAGGATCATTTGACACTGAGGATAAATTTGCTTTTGTCTAATCACGATTAGCCAAAATAAACATGAATATGAGGTCAAAACAATAAAGAAACAGTATTGTTTTCATTCTGAAGTATTAGGGAGGATTAAAGTAAATCAAATTGTGAAGCAACTTCATTAAGAGCTAAATGCTTACTTAAACACTATTCAAAACGATGCTAAACTCTCATAATAAAGGAATGCGGTGCCTTGGAAGATAAATAAACCTTTGTGCGAGTACCGAGTCTGATAAAATCCCTTTACTTTTCAGTTGTCTATTCACTGATAGAGCAGACGCTACTCTATGTTCACAATGTACCAAAAAAAACAAAACAAATTCCAGACTTATTTTTATAGCAAAGTGCATTCAAATAGACTCTATTCTCCCTAGTTGCTTTATGTTTTATTATCTCCAGGTTTACCTCTTCTTCTTTTTTTCAGTCCATTTTTCTCCTCTCCTAAAGTTTGTCAATATGGGCTTGACCTCTATGGGTAAACCATTTTCTGTGATGTTGAACCCAGCAATAGCCTTGAACACCGCTTTAAATTAAACAAGGGAGAACACAGATTGTTGTATAATTTATCTGGACCTCCCGCCGAGATTCCTCAGTTCAGTTATGTTACTGTCTAGATTGGAATTTCCTTTTTTCTTGTGTTTGTGCAATACACAATGTGGATCCTGGCAGGGCCCTGTAAATTACCTCTTTAAACATTCATTTGGCTTAAGCAAGAAGAGAAGGAGAAAAAGCTCTTGATTTTATATACAATGAATAAGTTAATAAAAAGGGATTTTTTTTCCCCATAACACACTTTTTTCTTTTTTCCCCCTCTCATCATTCCCTCAGAAATCAAAAATATGTCTGAGGGAAAAAAAAAAAATGCATGCACAAGAATGTACGCGTGCACAGACATACAACAACAACAAAAAAGAGAGGGAGAGGAGAGAAAAAGAGAAAAGGGAAGGAGGATGAGCAGACAATGATATGCCTCACAGGCTCCCTCCTGCCTCCCAAAATATCCAGTGCGGGAGCCGTGCGAGGCGGCCCGCACTCCCCTGAGAGCCCACACCACTATCATTAGCGAGGGAGACAGCAAGCTCAAGTGGCATACAAACTTCAGCAAAACGTCAAGTGAGAAGAGCACGCCACTGCCGAGCTGGCAAACTCCACCAAATTAATACTGCTGAAAATAAAAGGCAGGACAACTTTCAACCAGCCAGTGAGGCAGAGTGAAAGAGAAATGTGAGAACGGATGAAAGGCACGGGGAAGAAAGTATGGGTCTGTGCTGGGTTCGCACATAAGAGACACGTTCATTTTGGAGATCTGTGCCGGAGCATTTCTCTACCTCAGCGACTTGGCTGCCATTTGAAGGGAAGAGACACTGAGGATGGGCGCTTTCCTGATGAGGTCATCAGCAGGGCTCAGAAACAGAAAACTTTGTATCGCTCGAGTTTGGCTATTAGTATTCCGCTGGAAATAAATGAATCCCAAATGGAAATCTCAAACGAAACAACTGAACCCACCCGTGGAACCTAGGAAGCTTTCAGTAAAAAAGAAAACACAAATGTACATTCAGTTTTCAGGGGTGTCAAATAACATAATGTGAAGCTTTGGAAGGAAGTAATGCTCCCAAATATAAATGCTCTTACACCTTAAAACACAATCAATTATACCTATTTAAAAAAAAAATTATAATTAAAGGTCACTTTTTACTGATGCCATTGCTAACACTTTTGGTCATTTGAACATTTTCCTCATCAGTGTCTGACATTATAATTTTTTCTTATTTCCTACTAAGCAAGGCAAGTTTATTTATAATTTATATATACAAGACATACACAATGGTAATTTAAAGTACTTTACATAAAAGAGATTTGAAAAATAATTATAAAATAATCATAAAGAATATAAGAAAAATAAAAAGAAATAAAAGTGGATTAAATTTGATTTAAAATATATTAAAAACAAATAAAGTAGAAAAGATGAAATATATACAAATTACATAACATGTTTAGTGATAAAAGCCTTAGTTTTTTTGTTTTTTTAGATTTTTGACATTTTTCCAAAGAATACATGAACCTTAATTCCAATTTAAATAGATTTGAATAAAATCTTCTGCTAAATGCATAAATGCAAATAATATGGCAAAAATGCAAGAAGTAGCCCATTCAGTCAATCATAGATAAACTATTCCAAATCATTTTCTATGAAACTTTACACTGTGTTAGAGAGCTGCACTGAGATGAACATACTGACTACCTTCTAGTTTGCTGGGAAGGAGGTCATAGCATCTGTGCTGTAGGCCTTTAAATGTGTATTTTCAGGTGTTTTACAGGTAGTCAGTGAGGTGAAGGAACAGCCAAGAAACTTTAGTATGAGAGGGCAGCTCTGACATGAATATATGTAGATTTCAGTGTCTCTATTAAGTCAAATTGAACAGTGTAATTTATAACCCTGAAACCCAGTATCGCAGTTTTGTACATTTTTCACCCAAAATCAAAATATGCCTAAAAAAACTTTAAAAGTGATGTTAGTTTTCCATGATTGGTCAAAGATGTGCATAACCTCTGCAACGAAGACTGGAGGCACACACAACAGCCACTGGAATGGAATTGCCCTTTTCCAGCCCAGCAGCGATCGGCGACAGCATAATCATGGACGTTAAATGACTGGTTGAGAGATGCTGCAGAATTTAGGCTAAAGCTCTCTACAATTCAGAGCCATAATTACCAGTTAGGTTTAAATAAACAAACAGCACTCTGACTGACCGCTCTTTCAGGAACAGTTTGGCTGGTGGTGCTGGCGATTTCTCTGATCTGAATAACATTTCTATAAGGCTACATGGATGAAGTCCCATAGATATGCATTTGCATGTCACGAAAATTTTTAAAAGTGCTGTTTTATGTAAACATCTTTCATTAATTATAACAACCCTCAACTCTGCCTACAGTATTTCGATGAATACATGCCTCTATAAACCTGAGAGTCTATTTTTAAAGGAGTTGTTTTCTCAAGGGATGGAAATACATACATCAACGAACCCAACAATTTCCTCATTTTTGTAATATTTTTTTTTACTCACAATTCCTTGAAAACCAACTGAAGGAGCCAATGGCCTGACCAAAGCTACAGCATGGCACTAAACTGAGACTGTGTCAAGATTTTTCCTCCCCGCACCAATTTTAGAACCGAGAATAGGACTAACGCCAGTGGAGAAACTCTACAACAGTGACGCTTTCTCCTAAATGTATCTGTGGATCTGCACCACACCGCCACTAAAGACACTGAACACAGCCTTTCTAGAAAATTACATGTACTATGAGGCGGTTAAGCTGAGAAAGCTCTGTTTTTGTGGTTGGTTGGGAGGATCAGTTTTTTCCTGAAGTGAAAAAAATGTAAAACGTAATTCTTAGAGGTGCCACTGCCACATTGTAAGTAAATACACTGATTACACGCATCATTTATTCACAGTGGTGGCACACACACACACTTATTTTGACATACGCTTGAGACCAACACAGCTCACGTTTGCACCATCCAGGCTTAAAAAAAAACAGTTTATTTTTCAATGCAACTGCCTTTTTCCCCCAGCAAAGCATTCGGTGTATAGCAGCAACGTTAAATAAAAACAGGGGTGTTTGACATTAAAGAGATCAGTTTAGCGCTATCTTGGTCTGAGATACAGTCTGCTATTTATTGTTGTAAGTAGTTTTTCTCACACATGGGTGATACCGGCGTTCACACAGATCCTTTCAACACAAGTGATGCCACATCAAATGCTTCTATTAGCTAACCTCAACAGCATCGGGCAGGAAGTATACGATTAAACAATTCAGCTTCACAATAGTCTGCAAACCCAACAGAATTATTAAACAGCTACTAGAGATAACCATGTACTATTTATATCTTCCAAAGATGTGATTGCTTTTTGTTTCAAACGAGTTATATTTTTATTTCAACTGTATTTGCATGTGAATGTGGTACATCTACTATTTTAATCTGTGAATAAACACAAAATTGCAATTTTTGACTTGAAAAATAAAACATTAAAGCACCAAAGACTTCATGTCCACTTAGGAACCTACGCAGAGTTTATAATGGCCTCTTCTCTTTCTCTTTTGAAACTTTTATTCATGCAATGGCAACTTTTTTTTTTTTTTTTTTTCTCTAGCAACGAATTTACCCATTAAAAAAAAAAAATGTATTTGGCAACTTTTAGTATTTTTTTTTTTTTTTTTTTTTTTCCAGGACTGCTGGCTGAACCAGGAGTCACTGCTAACTGGAGAAAATATCCAAATCAAAGTCCCCTTCAGTTCCATCATATTCACAAACACTGATAATCACTTTCCCTGGCTTTTTCTCCCCACGTGAAACATCTTATTTGCTTTGATTTTGCTGTTTAAATGATTAGCATGGCAGCTTTGCGGAGACGGGGGCTGATGGCGTGTGGAGTGTCTGTGTGGGGAGTGTGTGAGCCACGTCTCCTGCTGAGCTCACCGTACTGGGTTTGAATGGAGATGAGTTCACCCGTCACATCACATGCATGTGAATACATATGAACACACACTCCAGCATACTTACACACACAGGACCACACTGTATGATGTATAGACACAACAACAAACTATAGTCGCTTTCTTTCTAAAATGCAGCTGTGGTTCCATCATCTGTAAGGCATCTATGACCACATCTAATCTCCCGTATATGAGCTAAAGAGCCTTACAGTCTCCATGGTGACAGTGGGCAGCCAACAGCTCAGGAGATGCTC
>NW_015539821.1:258325-265040 GCF_001515605.1 Sinocyclocheilus anshuiensis | reverse complement strand
TTCATTCAATTGCAACTTTTTTTTTTTTTTTTTTTTTTCCAGGACTGCTGGCTGAACCAGGAGTCACTGCTAACTGGAGAAAATATCCAAATCAAAGTCCCCTTCAGTTCCATCATATTCACAAACACTGATAATCACTTTCCCTGGCTTTTTCTCCCCACGTGAAACATCTTATTTGCTTTGATTTTGCTGTTTAAATGATTAGCATGGCAGCTTTGCGGAGACGGGGGCTGATGGCGTGTGGAGTGTCTGTGTGGGGAGTGTGTGAGCCACGTCTCCTGCTGAGCTCACCGTACTGGGTTTGAATGGAGATGAGTTCACCCGTCACATCACATGCATGTGAATACATATGAACACACACTCCAGCATACTTACACACACAGGACCACACTGTATGATGTATAGACACAACAACAAACTATAGTCGCTTTCTTTCTAAAATGCAGCTGTGGTTCCATCATCTGTAAGGCATCTATGACCACATCTAATCTCCCGTATATGAGCTAAAGAGCCTTACAGTCTCCATGGTGACAGTGGGCAGCCAACAGCTCAGGAGATGCTCAACAAATAATGACAAGACACAGAAGAGATGGTGTAAGTTTAAGCAGGAGCAGGATACCGTAAAAAAATAAAAATAATAATAATAATATAATATAATATATATATCTTTGTGGCTGTTAATTAAATTGTTTTGTTATATATATATATATATATTATTGTGAAAAGCTGTTCTCGTCATTATGTGTCAGGGATGTGATTTAATTTATATTATTACATCATTTAGAGTCTATTGCATCATTTAGAATAAATGTATAGAAACAATAATGTACAGTATGTGGAAAATAGTTTTTTGAACCTTAAACCGCATAAACACATTTCATTACACCAAATACACAAAATAATGTTCTTTTTAGCAACATCATATGACCCCTTTAAAAAAATCTTTGGCCTGTGTAATACACATAATGCAAAATTTTCTAATTATTTATTTCAGACTTTAGCAAACCTCAAAAACTTTTTAGGTTTTGCCAAACTAAATATTTGTGGACAATATTACATTGTTTTAAATTTGAACTTGAAAATTAAGACATTTCAACTGTAATACCCAAGTATTTATATGCACATCACAGAACAGATGGCTGCAGCTATGATTTCCACTTATAACTACACATTTTATTTAGTCTATTTTACAGTTCATTCTAAAAATCAGTAACTTGATGTGCAAATAGTGTTACAATTGTTTCTTCACTGTAATACATATCACTAAAGCACAAACTAGTAAATTCATGGCCCCAGAGGCGGACATGACATTGAATATAGCAGAAAACTATTGGCTGTATATATATATATATATATTTATTTAGGGAGGATGTGCAAATAGTGTTACAATTGTTTCTTCACTGTAATACATATCACTAAAGCACAAACTAGTAAATTCATGGCCCCAGAGGCGGACATGACATTGAATATAGCAGAAAACTATTGGCTGTATATATATATATATATATATATTTATTTAGGGAGTGGTATTTTCGTTGCTATATTGTACAGCATACTATTCTCATTTACACCTGCAATCAATTACTTTAAATTATTACTTGTAGCCTAAGGCTAAATTAATTAATATCGCACATATTTACTTAAATTGAATAATATTGGGTAAATAAATATAAAAACAATAATAAAAAAATCTGCTTTTAATTTTCTTTTTACATTTATAAGTCACTGTCGTTTTCAAATCTTTTCGAATTTCCCTTTGAAGGGAATTGAACAGTTTTGCCCTCGTATATTTCTTTGTGATGTTTCCGAACGGCGTGTTGTCGGCGGCTTTAAAGGAGTTTGTGTGAGACGGAGAAGTGCGTGTTTGTCTTGTACTTTACCGCCACCAGGTGGCCGAATGGTAGAACGCGCACCTGCAGAGAAGCACTGGAACTGTTTGAAGCTCTGGGAACTCTGCCATCCCACTCCTCTGTCCTACATGATGCGAGCCTCTCTTCAGTTTGTAAGCATAATACAGTGCACGATGAGTAGCTAGTACAACTCATAAACCTGCCTATAGACATGAGAACTGCAGCAAACAGCACATTGTGGCATGACAACCCCCCTTGTTTTCTACATCCGAGCGTCCAGCAATATCAAAGCAAACGCTCACTTTTACAAACACAAATATAGCTCCCGAAGCCAACACAAACATCTGATTACTGACAAACTGTCTTTCCGTGTTTCCACTTCGCTTCTAATCTAGCTTGGCACCGATGCCTCCATTTATATTTGAGGATAAAGCAACAGAAGGCAGAGCAGCCACCAGATATACGACTGGAGCCCATTGTGCCGTGAGAAAGGCAGGCCAGTGCTCTCTCTTCCCATCTTTTCCCTCGTAGCATCAGCACCATGAAAGCCAAATGACGCGCAGAAAGAAATGAAAGTGTTTCTCCCCCCCCCACCCCAATTCCCTGCCAACATCTGTCACTTCCAGTGCTTTGCATTTGTGGTCTGTGTTTGTTTTTTGCTCCTTGTGTGCACAAGTGGGTGAGTGTGTGTGTGCATAATTGTGCCTGTCCTGCATCCTCGTTTATCGTTCTCTCTGTTGATTGCCCCTGACAGGTGTAACACTTTCTCTCTCTCCCACCCCCTGTCCATCTCTGCTTCAGCTGCACGCTGTCTATCACCGTCCAGCCTGGCCTCACTAAAATAATGAATCCCTCTGATAAGCGTTTGTGAGCGGCAGACTCAGCTTCATATTAGTCTGGTCCTGTTCTCATTGATTAGGTGCACAGAGACACCAAACCCACGACGCAATACAACGAACGAGGCCCTTTCTTTGTAAAGAGCGGAGGAAAAAAAACATGTCTCGCTTTTCATGCCTCTGGCGTTCACACACCTACAGCCACTCTCTGGGAACCGGCAGCTGAAAGTATGAGGGTAGAGAAAGAAGAGAGAGATTGTTGGGGGAAAAAGAAGAAAACACAAAGGAAAAGAGAGAAAAGACACCAGAAGTGAACGTCTGAAGGTTGCGAAAGACTAAACGCGCTAAACTTGCTGCTTCCAATCTCGCGCCGTTAGTGCGGCTGCAGTCAGATCTAGGTATAAATCGTCGCCAGTCCATCTGTATTCTATCAGAAGTGATCGTCGGTAGATGGACAAACCAGGTCTGTTCCAGCAATCAAAGCGTTTCCAACATTTGAAAAATCCATTATCTCTGAAAGCAGATCCAATAAGCAGAAAAAGTGGACCCCGAGATCTTGGATGAAGCAAGGGTGACTATGAATGCTATAAATTTAAAACACCAGCGTATTTTTCGAGTGAGTGTCTATGTGCAAAATAATAATTATCCGTGAATGTTTGATCTCAACTCGCATTAATACAAAACTTTTTTTTTCCCGTTTAAATTAAGACAACGTGCGTAATTTAACGATGTTCAAAATAGCCTACTCCTAAATAATTAGTATAGGTCAACTTCTTTTTATTTAGTGAGTAGCCTTAGGCTAAAATAAATAATAAATAGGTTAATATAATAATTTTATTGCACCATCAAATCTAGGTTTAGCCTAAATAGGCTATACACCGAAAAATTTTACGATGTTGTAAATAAAACAAATATTATTGTTTGGTTATTTAGGGTTTTCTACTTTAAAATATCGTTTAGGCTAATTCAATTAGTTACTTGCTGTTTTTTTTGTAGGCTAATAGTTAAATTTACTAGCAATTTCTTTGAGTAAATTGTTCCTACACCATTTTTTTTGTTCAGTGTACGTGGACACGTGTAGCCTAATGTTGATTTGAGATACAATTATTTTATAATTTTGCTATCTCAAAGCTTTCGCTATAAAATAGTCCATTGCAACGTTTAAAAAAAAAACTGTAGCAACAAGTCGAAAACTGCAACAATATTACAGTAGACCTATTATTAAACATCTTCTGCATTTAATCCAGTAATAAAAAGTCTGTGGTCTTAATTCGTGACTTTTAAACAATTATGTTCTAAATAGTATGCATGTGTGAATTTATTGTAATCCGGGTTTACTACATTCTTTATGTTGTCATTGTCATGCAGTTGTGTCGCTACTCAGCCTTTCACAAATCATCTCCCGTACTGGCCTCCTTGAATAGTAAAGTGTCCATTGGATGCGCAGATTGCGCACTTCAGAATCTCGCCGGAAGCAGTAGGTCATCCAGTTACTTTGTGCTTATTATTTTATGATTACAGTGAATTTTCACATACTAGGTGCACCCCAGTTTGCCTACTTATGCACTATTCTATCCAATTTTATAGTATAAATAGTGTGATTTGCGTATTAACACGGACAACTCCGAAAAAAAAAAAAAAGCAAAATACCGGGATGATGCACATATTTAACTGAAAAACGAGTGTGGAATGTCGGACATTTCATGCGATCATCTGTCGCAGCTTTCTTTATCCAGAGGAAGTAGAGAGGCTATCAGACTCCATTGCTGGTTGACAAAATAAAATTCATACACTGGACAGTAGATTACATAGTGCATAGTGTGTACAGTATGTCATTTGGGACACAACGGGCCTACTCTCTGATCAGGGACCTTGGAATCATCCTAGTCTTGGACCCTGTTACAGCACCCCTGGTAGTACCTGGGGGGGAAATAAAAGATATCGTGGCCACAAATTAAGCATTCGTACCCACAATTGAACTGGTTCCCTTGTTGTAGTTAAATTGTGGCAATGCTGTACTACTTTGTGGCTACAATTTAATCAAAATGAGGGAACAATTAATAAATTGTGGGAATTAATTAGTACAACGTGGTTACGATTTAACTAAAATGAGGGGGAAAAATCATAAATTGTGGAAACAAATTCTTAATTTGTGGCCACAATTTCTATTTTTATTCCCCACAAGTCGTTACTGGCTCCAAATTCTTATTAATCTCCTCCTGAAAGTAGATTTGAAATCTAAGATCTTTGCTCATGTTGATCCAATTTCCTAAGCTGTAAATGCCATGTGACTAAGAGACAAGAGATTTGTTTGGTGTCTAGTGGTGCACACGATGTTATTCTTTATACAAATAAATAATAGAACTTGTAATAACTTTAAATTGATTGAAAACTACTTGACAATATGCATTATATTCCATTTCTACTTATGATAATGGTGCAGGTAGTGCCTGAAACTGCTCTTTGGCAGCTAGTTTCAAAGCCTTATGTATGAGCAGAGCTATTCTTCAACCGGCCCTCTCCAGCACAGACTGTGTCCACTTTAAATGGCCTTTAAACAGAGCCTTTTTCCCTCCCTGACTGCAGCAATCCACGGCTCAGATAAGATCTCTCCATCTGCCCGGCGGCGGGCCATTCGTCCTGCAAGAGCTTTGTCCTGCGTGCTGATAAGGATGTTTTCTCCTCCACAGTTCTGAACCGCTACACTAGTATTAATGATTGGAATGCAGTCTGCTTCCACCAGCAGCCGTCAGGGATCGACCTCTGCACTCATAAACAAGTCTAGGTCATTTTACATCTCCTCGGTGTATATATGTGCGTGTTGCACAGGTGTTTCAGAACATATGTTTAATTCTATTCAAACCGGCCTGGAAGCTTTCCAGTATCAGCTTTAAGTTCACCGTAAACATGACTATAAAATATCTAAATATTGTCAATTCATAAAACGAAGCGCACACATGAGTGTAATCTCCAGAGATACATGCTAAAAGATTATATTAGCTAAGGCAGTGCTAGGGCATACCTTCACATCTTTAGCTGGATAAATAAATCTAAACATCAAGACCTTTGTCACCCTGGTTTTGGGGTTTGGTCTCTACAGGGCCGTATGGTGTGAAATCTGCTACTTAGCCGCGGCGCTGCCAACACATCTGCTATTGGACTCTAGCCAGGTGCGTCCAACTCTTAAATAAAAAAAAGAAATGTGTTGGGGGAAGAAAACAGCTTTGGGTTTACAGAGCCAGTGTAAAATCTCTGGCAGCCAAAACGCAGCCCTGTAGTTGGGGATGGTAAGGCAGTGAGTAGGCAGTGAGAAGTCATAGATCACTGTCAGAGCTCGGCCGAGAATAACTTTTTTTTGACATGCTTTCTTCATTGGCTCTGCAATGGGAATGCGCTTTCTCTCTGTATCGCCCAAACATCTGCAAACTGTTGCTGAGAAGGAACCCAGAGGAAAACATTTACCTAACAGAATACTAATTCTTTCAGGCCCCGGTGTCAGCACTTCGTAAATAACAGCAAGTGTGCGGGGTGGGTTTTTCGCTCAGGCACATGTGGAATTGTTTTTTTCAAGGGAAGTCTGGAAGAACTATCGCTCTGCTACCGCTGTGAGCAGAACATGGTTTAAAAGGGGAACAGCACTCTTACTCCTACCCAGAGGCGGACAGTAACTAAGTACATTTACTTGAGTATTGTACTTTACTTTTTTATTAAAACAAAATACTTTTTGTTTTATTTTTTCTGGGAACTTATGACTTTAACTTCACTACATTTGAAAGACAAATATTGTACTTTTCACTCCACTACATTTCTATCAAGGTCCTCGAAGTAGAAAGTCGTTAGCAGCTTTGAAAGTCAGTGGGTGATTTTTTTCTTCTCTATAACGTGACTTTCTTTCTTTTTCAGACAGTTTATCAGTAATCACTCTTGTAGGGCTACATGAAGTGACTTCCCAGCATTTTTTGAATACTGAGTTGCAAATGTGACATTTCTTTACAACAATTCAATAATAAGAAGTTAATATTGTGGTAT
>NW_015539821.1:248039-258220 GCF_001515605.1 Sinocyclocheilus anshuiensis | reverse complement strand
TACAGCTACAGTTGTGTTGCTGGGTTTTAAAGCAGGTTTGATTTTTTTATTTTCTTCCTTCTGTATTTACAGGATTTCACTGTCCACTCTGTTCAAATGTGGATGAATGGCTACACATAGATGTGTGCACACACTGTCAGAGTTGTGTGAGATCACTACCATACTGCGGGTGGGTAGGGGTGTTAATTTTTCACCCCCATAGGTTTTTAACATTCTAAAAGCTCTTTATTCCAAAGATACTACAAGCTAGTCAGTTTATTCAGTAGGTGTAATGTATTCTAAGTTGCTTCAGAAGTATTGCAAGTATTACGTACAACAATAAAACAGTGCATTGACATAAAAAAGGAAATTTACTTTTGGTACTTAAGTACTTTTAAAAGCAAGTACTTCTGTACTTTGACTTAAGTAAAAATCTGTCTTTACAACTTTTACTTTTAATGGAGTAATATTTGACCAGCAGTATCTGTACTTTCACTCAAGTAATGGAGTTGAGTACTTTGTCCGCCTCTGCTCATACCATTCACTCTTCCTCGCTCCCAACCTCTCTCTCACCGTCTCTAAGTTCTATCTATCCACAGTCAGCCTTTTCTGTTGACTGTGGCTAGTCACAACATAACTCTGTTCTAATGTTTCAAATCCTGTGCCGAGTTTTTCCAGGAGTGAAGAGACCAGGCTGGATGTGAAAAGCTCAAGTTATTGAAACAGCTATATCAAAGCAGTGAAAGTATGAAAGCCACAGTATTAAAGGACCTTAAGTAGATTGGTAAATGACAGACTTTAGGAATGCTGTCAGGCTACAAAGACTTCAAAATCTCAGGCATAGCTGGTGCACAGGTGCTCAAAAAAAGAACCGTATTTCGACATAAAATGTGTACAATAAAGGGTCTCATCCTACACTGTAAAAACTTTTTTTCAGCTTAAAAATGTGCTTCATGTGGAGATAAAAATATTATTTAATATGACAAAATCAATCTGACTACATTATATAACTCTAACAAAAGTTAGTCCTGTCCTTGCTATATGTCATTGTATTTTTTATCATCTATGACAGCATTTAAAGGGGTCATGAACTGCCTTTTTTATTATTTTGAACTGTTCTCTGAGGTCCAGTCCACTTATAATAATAAGATTTTTACATCAAAAAACAAAAACAAAAAAACATCATAATTTAGAAGTAGGCCTAATAGTCCATTTTCTCTCCTGTTTTGACCCCCCTCATCGGAACTCTCTGTTTGAATAGTAGCGGATTGTAGACTCGGAAGTATGAGCTACTAATTAAAATTAAATTTACACACAGCGTTCAGAGGGGTAATGTAATATTGATAATCTTACATGTTTTTCTTATTTTATTTTTGCCTTTATTTTATATAAAATGATATATATATATATATATTTTATGGGAGCCGTGATTTTTTTTTAAATTATTTTCTGCAGGAATAAATGTTTTATATTTTAATATGCTGATTTAGTGCTCAAGAAAACATTTCTTATTATCAGTTAAAATGGTGCTGCTTAATATTTTTATGGGAGCTGTGATTTTTTTTTAAATTATTTTCTGCAGGATTCTTAATGAATAGAAAGATCAACATTGGTTTGAAAATTAATATTTTTCTAACAACATAAAAAATCTTTACTGTCATGTTTGATCAGTTTAATGCGTGCTTGCTGAATAAAAGTATCAATTATGTTCAAGTATCAATATATCCATTCATCAGAAGGTTAAATGAGAAATGGTTTAGAACCATATTTCACGAATTGTAAATAAATGTTAATTTGATATTTGTTACAGCACAGCTACCTTCTAAATGCTGTCCTGCATAAAACACAGTTGCTTGCAATTTTCTATTGTATGAACTCGGATTCCCAGTTTGAACACAACATCCACTGGGAAGAGCTCAGAGCCAAAATAACGCACGCCACCTAATGACAGCGACTGTGGTTAAGAAATGAATAAGTGACAGACACATGCATAATTCAGTGGTTTTAAGGCAGCTTAGTGGAAGTGGATGAACAGCAGCGAGTGAGAAAGATACGTCTGTGTCTGCCTCATCATCCCTTCCTCATCCTCTCCCCTGACATCTCTTTCAGTGCCGAGTCTGATGCAGGCCAGAGACTGCTGCGAACAAGTGAACATGCAGGCATTGGGACCAGCTCATGAATAAATGAATGCAGCACACAGCAATAATTTGCATCTTTAAGGAAAAAAAGTGGCACATCAGCGCTTTGTCTGCTGAGAAGTGGAGAGGCATGCTTTATTTATTAATTTTTTTTTTTAATTGAGAGTGTTGTTAGTTTATTTAATAAAATGTCTTTCATTAACAATGGCTTTCCAAAGGGTGTCATTGGCGATGCTGAATGTTGTCAAGTTGAACACAATGTTTTTCCATTAATTAGGCTCTCACATAATGAATGCTGAAATGCATTTGTCCTTGCCTAATCCAAGGTACTCATTTTTGAGGTTATTATGCAAATCGATACTGTTTACAAAAATGAAAGTTGGCAGTTGGCTTTTGATCTGCGGCAGAAATACCATCGGTTATCGATAGCTAAAGCCCCCTCTGCAGGTGTCATGTCAATAATAGCAGGATCGATAGGGCCTAGTCATGGGGGGATAGGGACTGACGGGTCTCTAAGGAGTATTTAGTCTGTGAAGACCTGGGCACATTGCAAATTCAAAGCCAAACCATATTGCTAACTGTCCTTTGGAGCTTGTCTCCAGAAATGCAGCACACACAAATTAAGGCTAATGGTTCTGCTGAACAGATTCTGACTGCTCGGCATGACATATGTTGGGAGAGCATTGCACTACAGACCATCAGTATCAAATTATAAAAGCAGACACATTTCCTGGCTGATATGTGCATTTAAATATCACATACCAAAGTCTAACGCTCTTTCCTTTTGTACTTACCTGCAATATCCCAAATCGCGCTTCGCTTTTTTTTCTTCGAAGTCCTATGTCAGTCTGTCTGAAGATGCACTCATTCTACTCCTTTGCTTGCTGACCCTTGGCTCATAAGTACTCTTTTCCCTTGCTTGTGTTAATGTGTAGGCAATCCCCACAGAGTAAAGGATTGTGGGTCAGAGGCAAAGTCAAGAATGAGAGCGTGATGATGTTGCAGGGGGTATTTAGAGAACGCACTGTTGTTTAGCAGCTAATCAGAATGCAATAAGACCCTGTTTCCTGAGGTCAAGGATGTTTCTGAATGTTAATGAGGTGCTATAGAGCTGTTATGGAGGGTTGTGGCTTAACCACAAAAATATTATACAAATGGTGCACTGGGAATAAACTAATATGATATTCAGTTTTGAAAAGGCAAGGTTTTGAAAGGGATAGTTCATAGAAAAATCATTTACTCATGGTAATTTTTTTTTTATTACACTCTAAAAAATCCTGGGTTATTTTTTTTAACCCAAATGCTGGGTTGAGCCTTTTGGGTCATTTTTTGGGGTTATTTTTTCAGCGTTTGGGTAGTTTTTGTGTTACCCAGCTCCTGGGTCAAATGTAACAACCCAGTGTTTGGGTTGTTTTGCAGCTCCTGGGTCAGACATAACAACCCAATGTTTGGGTAGTTTTAAAGTGTTACTCAGATCCTGGGTCAGACGTAACCCAGCGGTTGAGTTATTTATCGCGGGGATTTTGAGTCTTCTCTTCACAAGAGAGCAGTTCTAAGCACCATCGAATTGATGCATTTTTCGGTAAAATACAGGTTTGTGTACATTTTATTTATCTATAAAATCGTTACTGTGCTGTATATCATTCAATTTTATTCAGAGCAACATACATGGCGCGCGGTGTGAATCACCTTTAACGAGTGTCTACGGTCTTTTCGCGTGATGGAAAAGCCTGATGCTTTACATAAAAGAAACGATTTTATTAATAAACATACAGAATGTAATACTTTGGATGTTAAAACATGTCCTCAGAGCTGTTTATTGCTTGTTTATTGGCAGGTTATGGAGTCACAGCATATTTCGGCTAGAGTGAAACGCAGGGCGGCGGTCCGTTAGCAGTTCCCCACCGAACATGACTCCATCCCGGGCACGAGAACCAGCGCCGTTACGGTGGAAACAGAATAACAGAGACTGGTCGATTACACGTGAATTACTTCTGTTTAATGTTGAATTTTTCTTCTAATGTTTGTTAAACGAGTTTAAATATAGGCAATATGTATAGCCTATTAAAAACGATATAAACAATGCTGTAAATGATAAATGAAGGAAAATAAAGGAAGTTATCATGCAAACCAGTGGTTGTGTTGAGTATTTTAGAAAGGTTTAGAGGATTTAAGTTAATCTGTAAACATTATTTAATGTATGAAGTAAAAAAAATAAGCTAGTAATATAGTAAAAATGAATAAACCCATTAGCTGGGTTAAATAAACAACCCAATTTGCTGGGTAAATTTAACCCATGATGGGTTCTGTCCTATATTTACCCAGCCCTTGGGTTAATAACAACCCAAATTGGGTTGTTTTCAACCCAGTGTTTTTTAGAGTGTATATATTATTTTTTTATTATATATATATATATATATATATATATATACCGAATTAGACTTTTCCTTTATTTAGTACATCAGCCCATTTTAAAAATAAAAATGAACTCTAGAAAATTATAGGCTGTCTCATACAGATGAAAAGATTAAGCGAAACACTATAAAATATGGCCTACCACTAAGAAATTTTCACCACATATTCCATAAACATAAAATAAAAAGTATCAACATAAAGCAAACATAAACATAAAATAATAAATTAGACACCCAAAAGTAACACTAAGACCGTAAATGACTAATGCAAATCTGTTTAGGAGCAGAAGAGGTATGACAGCAGCCAGACCACCAAAGATGTTTGTGGTGATGTCTTCCACATATATTCAAATTTTCCCTTAATAAGGGGCTCTGCATCACTTGCTTGATCTAATGTTAGAACACATATACACTCTTCAACACATGCAAACTTCTCAAACCTGGATTAAACTTAAATATGCAATCACAGAAAGATGTACAGTTTATGATTCAAGCATATAATGACACCCACACAATCTGAGCTTTGGAGAAGTGGATGTTGTCTGAAAGACAAACTGAGCTCGCAGCTCAAAGATCAACTTAAATTGAGTTCTAAAAAGTGAACGATGCCTGAGAAAGACTATCATAGTAACTGGTAATTGCAGAAACAGGAGCAGCGACTGGTAGAACAGTGAAATGCAATGGTTCTAGAGCCCCATTTACCGCACTCCTCACTCTTTCCTGTCTTTCGAACAACCTTGACAAAACACACCATGGAAGTTTTTTGTCAAGTTTGCACTTGAGTAGGAAACATAAAAAAGGCAAAGAAACTGTCGTAGAGAGGATGATGAATACACAGAGTTTTGTTTTTCTTTCTTTATTTCGAACAACCTTGACAAAACACACCATGGAAGTTTTTTGTCAAGTTTGCACTTGAGTAGGAAACATAAAAAAAGGCAAAGAAACTGTCGTAGAGAGGATGATGAATACACAGAGTTTTGTTTTTCTTTCTTTCATTTTTTCTTTCTAATTAAGTGCGAGAGACACTTTGTGAAGCTAAAGTTGGATGACACAAGGGTACACTGAGGGACACAGTCACTTTAGGAAGATTTTCAAAGTGCCAAGCACAAATAGAGGTTTGCTAAGTCATAACGGCTAATTGATACAAACTTAATGAATGCGGGTGGTACAGAGACAGATGCTTTGTGGAATGCGGCAGATTTCTGTGACTGAATGCCTCACGTTGCATCGCACATCAAGACAGCGAGAACATTTGGCAGGTCACAGAGTTACACAAGGAGAGGGGAGGCTTGCGAAAGCAGGAAAAAAGCCCATGCGAGTCGTGTGTGTCGGTGTGTGTATCTGTGGTATGTCTGCTCTTGAGCTTTCCTGTTTGTTTGAACGCTCCGTCTTTTGTTTGGGCTTTCGAGGCTCGCCAGCTCTGTGGCTTGCAATTAGCGCTCAGGCCTCAGGGACTTAATTAACCAGTGCAATTAATTCATTTCTTATTTATTTATTTTTTTAAATTCTGTACAAGTCACCCTGACATTTGTCAGCCAGTCAGGAGGTGTTCATCGTAAGAGATGATTAGCTCGTTTGCAAGCTCTTCTTTTCCCCCAGGTGGTGGTTAGTCAGGGGAGGAGGGGTGGACCGCAGAGGAAGAGGGACAGCGATGGTGGGCTCGCGTCTGTGGGGAGGCAGGCACTGGAACATTGCAACTATGGTGATGAGTGGAAGCGGGGGTCCGCTGACCTTTCATCGAGTCCACGCTCAATATGGCACGAGGGCCGGTGCCTTTGACGAACAGGCCTTGCCTGCCTAGAGTCGACAAAGGGGCGGGGGGAAGGAAGGTAGGAGGTCTTAGCCATCTTCAATCATTAGCACATTATGACATCTTTGTCTTTTGGAGAAAAGGGGAAGGGGTGGGTTTGGATGCCACTGCTACCCAACGTCTAACAGTCTTTAATACCCCTTCCCACCATCTGACCACACAGCAATAATGGAGATGGAGAATTAGCCATGTTACTCACGATTACTCACAAAAAAAATACATGAAATGATGATGCAAGATTTTAAATCCACTTCTGAAAAATGCGATTATTGACTAATCCGTTGGGGTCAGTGGGTGAATGTCCACCAAGACTCAAACATAAAGGCCAAAAACCAAAAGAGTGCCTATTTACACTGTGTAAATCTTGTTGGTGAAGGATACAAATTCTGCCCACCATTGTCTGATTACCTGTCAAAATGACCTGTCTGATAACAGGAACTGTGATGTGGAGAGTAAGGGTAGTGGATTTAGCTTTTGGCGCACCCAACCCGAGTTACAGCTTTTTCTGATGTCAATCTTCTTCCTTTTATTATATGTATTTCCAATATTTATTTCCGATTTGTTTTGGTTCCTTGGTTCCTTGCCTTCAGTTTTGGTTCCTTGCCACTGTCGCCGTTGGCTTGCTTAGTTAGGGACGCTTGATTGATTGCACAGATAGTATTGGAAGAGAGCTGGAAGAAGCTATTTTCCTGTTCGACACTGTAAAGCTGCTTTGACACAATCAGTATTTATAAAGCGCTATATAAATAAAGGTGACTTGACTTGACTTTGTTTTGAAAATTTTAAATGGTTTCCTGTAGGAAATAATCATTAACATTTGAATTAAACACTTAAAAAAATTTAAAATGAAACTAAATTCACAAACAATATATTGATGTACAAAATAGCCCAGTTGTGAGATAGTACATGACACTAATTTAAACAATTCAGAACATACGTATACGTCCAATTTACATTTCATACATTTGGCAGGCGCTTTCAACCTATGTGACTTACATTGCATTCAAGTTAGGAATTGTATTAGTTCTTGCAGTTCCTGGGAATCAAACCCATAACCTTGTCACTGCTAGTGCCAAGCTGTACGGTTTCAACACTTGTAACACTATTGAACACTATTTATCATTCAATCAAAAAGACAGTCAATAATGTGTGTCTTGATGGTATTGACCACAGTATTAGGGACAATGATTCTTTGTTGCAAAAAACTGTACACATACCAAATGAACTGAAAATACAATATGAATTAAAATAGAAAGTTACAAAAAAGTGCAAAACTGAATTTCCCTGATTTTAACACTTTTTATAGATGTATTATAGAGAAGTTAAAAAGTCTAGTTTGGCATTTTTAAAAATAAGAATTTTAAAAAGTATGAAGCTTTTGTAATCTATCCTTTAAAAAAGGCGTCTTTAAAAATCACATTAACTTATGTCAGTGCGATCTAATAAATGTCAGCTAGTCTATTAAAATACGATATTTGTAAACACTCCAGCTGGAATGGATTTCTGAGATAACACCATGGCAACCCTGACGTTTCTATGCTGACACGCATACATTTATTGGCAGATTCGATCCAAGAATATTTCCATGCTGTCGCTCACATGGGACTGCAAGAGAGCGTAAAAGAGTCGGACAGACAAAAAGAATGAGAGACAGAGTTGTTCCTTGCTTAATATGACCGAAGTGTGCCCTTTGCGAGGTTGTGCATGCTCACTCTCTCACTCTCTCCCTCTGTCTATCTCCAGTGCCCTCAAACTTCCCCAAAGAAAGCACAGCAGAAGAGAGCCTCTGCAGCTTTGATAGGGAGGGGGGCTGTTGTGTAAATATTTTGTGTGAAAGAATGCCTTTTGAGCGTCTATACCCCCTCCCGGCTGGTGATGGGGTCTCTGTACTTCCAGGAGTGCTGGGAGCGAGAGTTCACTATGGGGGCGTTAAGTGTGTCAAGAAGAACGGTTCCCCCCATTGCAAGCCCCAGGCCCTCTCCGCAAACATTAAAAAGCATAAACAGTCAATACCGAGTGTTACAGTCAGGGAAAAAAAAACAACAGAGTATGAATTAGGAACATTGGCTTTCTGAAGAGTTACACAACATGGCGAGATCAGAGTGGAGCTTTGGCTCTGCTGCATGGCTTTTTCACCGTGCTCCACACTCTTGGGGAGGGAAGCCGCTTGTTCTCGCAGTGAATCATTCATACCAGGGGGTGCAGAGGGTGGGGGCACTGCAAATAGAGGAAGAGGGGGATCAAGGAAACCCACACCTGTTGCAAAGAAGAGGTCAAAGCATCCAGAGGAAAAAAAGAATAAAGACGAGGAAGAATTGCTCTGCGTCATTCCTCCAAGAGACGTCTGCTCTCCATCACACACAGCATCAACTGTATTTAAGTGAATAGACGGGCTGTCTGTTATCAAACTGACATTGAAAGCTGCCTTTCATGATAAGTGAGAACAGTGATGATGAAAAAAGAATCACACATCCATGTCTGAGAGTTTCCTTTTGAAATGTGAAGGTTTGTTTATCTGCTGTGTTGCGAACGAGTTCTAAGTGAAAGGCTTTACAAGTGAGGAATAGAAATCTGTCTTACACACACACACACACACAAACTCAAATAATTTCTCAAAAACTCAACACCTGCCTCCTGACTCACGATCTGTAATAAGTGGAAGTCCGGATGTTTTTTGTTCGGGGGTGGGGGGGGTACTGACATATTTTTTTGTTTTCAACAGAGGTCCTTTCATATGAAGAAAGAAGGTGCAATTGATGTGAATTCCAGTGAAATGTCTTCAATATTCACTGACTGCATGAGATTTTAGTTGTGCACTGACTCAGGTGTATGCTTGTACTACTGCTGAATTGCTGATTAGTAAATAATACTACTACTACCACATTTAATATTCTTAGTTAGTTCAATGATACAAAAAGTGAATCAAAGACAAGTCTGAAAAAGACATTATGAATCTTATCTTATATCTTTTACAACTTTAATAAGATAATAAAAAAATTAAAAGTTATTGGAGATCCAAGTATCAAAAATCTTCAGCAAGCATTATTGTGATTTTAAAAAATGCTGTTCTTTTTTCATCTCAAAATGATCCTTGAGTACATCAGATGATTTCTGAAGAATCATTTAACACTGAAGACTTGAGAAATGACAGCTGAACTTTACCAACACAATAAATATATTAAATGTATTCTTAAAATATGTAATATAGTATTTTATTTTATAAAATTATTAAAATAGTTAATAATAAAACAGTTATTTTAGGGTGTAACAATATGTCACAATATTACTTTTTTACTGTAGTTTTGATCAAATAAATGTACCCCTGGTGAGCATCAAAGACTTCTTTCAAAAACATTTAAAAAAAAATGTTACTGAACCCAAACCTTTGAACGGTATTGGTGGCAAAAGATGCATTTCCTGACACATAAACAATAACACAGTAATATAGTAGCTAGATGAACAGTTGTTTTGTGTCAAAGCTGTTACTATTTTGGGATGGCCTATTTGAGCTTTTTCTTGACTAGTCCGCATCCAGGACCAGAACTATCCATTTTATAATCATATTTATCATATCATCTAACAACTGTACATACAGTCTTATAGTGTAGCAAAAGAAAAGGAAAGGCGCTGATGACTCCCTGGGATTCAGATACTTTCCTTTTGTTGTCAAACAGAATCATTAAACACGCTCGTTCCCATAATACCCTGGTGCAGTGTTATTAATTTATCACTTTGGAGTTAAATGTGCTCTAATACACGTGGCCTAAGATGAACGGCAATATGTTAAATTTTGTTTGAGTTTGGTTGCTATAAATGATGTAACCATAGACAGGGGCGTCA
>NW_015539821.1:239278-247638 GCF_001515605.1 Sinocyclocheilus anshuiensis | reverse complement strand
AAAAAATGCTGGGTTGTTTCAACCCAACTTTGGGTCAAATATGGACTAACCCAACCGTTGGGTTAAATTTTTACATTAAATTTTTAACCCAAAAGTTGGGTTAGTCCATATTTGACCCAAAGTTGGGTTGAAACAACCCAGCATTTTTTAGAGTGTAATTATAACACTTTCATTTTACAGAGAGCAAAGAACATTTACATTATCAAAGAACATTTTCATTGTCTAGCCAGAGGCACTCTCAGAAACTTCCATTAAAATCACTGAAGCTGTTTACACTGTGAAATTAATATCTTACTTGCATTCGTATGCACATCTGCACTTTGTTGTTTCTTATGAAGGCAAAACACCGCGTTTCAGCGATGACTCATCTGAACGTCTCTGATTGGCCACATAAGATCAACAGAATCGTGTGTGATTGGTTATAATGCGCAGCGCTGTAAAAACGCGTCTGTCTCTGGCTCAGCGCCAGCCAGCGAACGCAGATTTGAATGTAGCAGCTGATGCTGTGCCGCACTGAACGAACTAATCACACAGGTGCGATTGTATCAAATATAAAAAATATTATTCCGCTATTTTTGTCTTTTGGAAGCTTCATTCAAAAGCCACTTGGCTCAGAAATCTGAATTTTTCAAATCATGCCCTCTTTGAATGGGCATGACGCCTCTGACCACGGAGACTGTAAGCTTTGTTGCTTCATTTAAGAGTACCCTCACTGGAGGAACTCACATACATAATGTGATCCGTGCTTTACTTTTATAACGAGGGTACACGGTGGTGACCAGGAAGCGGTTTCGACCTGTTTCCCTGAGGTTCTGGCTCTGTCATGACTGACAGAGAGTCACCATCGCTTCCCTCCATCCGTGAGACTAAAACAACCCGGCACTTCTCAGAGGAAAGTGGGGCACTTCATCCCATCAACGTTTAGCTCTGATGTTAGCTATGATGTCTCAACAGGCTGGTTTACAAAACAAATAAAATAATTAAATAAAAAAGGGGGCGGTGGCAGTGCTATCAGAAGTTGATCGTTGCGGCTAAGGCAGTCTTTGATAGGCTTCTGAAGAGTGACAGGACTATTTTCCCCAATGCTGCACCGCTAGACGACTCGAAGAAAAAAAAAGAAGAATTCTGCTTCATTTGATTGGTCTGAACAGACTGTCAAATGCCAAGGCGTTATCAAATGCAAGATCTGTTTTTATAAAAAAAATGCTGGCAGAGGGGAAAAATGTACACCCATCTCAGGCAGGGCGGTAGACACTCGGGCATCATGTGTGGCACAAAGACCCCTCGCATTCAAATTTTGTTCTACCAAATATAACAACAGATATAGGAGTCACTCTTAATATGCAGTACATTTTCATTCGTTTTCATGATTCATGTCCTATAATATAGGGCAAAATTTTACACTAAAGATGAAAAAATAAAGTTTTAAATCATTTAATGTGGAAATGTATTAAGTTGTGCCAAAATTGCAAGAACTTGACCAAAACTAGGAAGTCTGCTACCCTTTTAGACATACACTACTGTTCAAAAGTTTTAGGTCAGTAAGATTTGTTTTTCTGTTTTTTTTTGTTGTTGAAGAAATTACTTCTATTCAACAAGGATGCATTAAACTGATCAAAAGATACTTCAAAGACTTTTACACAGTTACAGAAATTTATATTTCAAATACATACTGTTCCTTTGAACTTTGTAATTATTCTGAAATCCTGACAAAAATATATATCACAGTTTCCACAAAAATATGAAGCAGTGCAGCTGTTTTCAACACTGGTAGTAAATGTTACTTGAAGACCAAATGTTTTAAGGGATTTCAGAAAGATCATGTGAAACTGAAGACTGGAGTAACGGTTGCTGAATATTCAGTTTGTCCATCACAGATTACATTTGAATAAATATTGATTATAGTAATATTTATGTAATATTTAATATATTAAATACTTGAATATATGGATAAAATAGAAAACAGTTATTTATATTGTAATACTATTTCACAATATTGGTGTTTTTACTGTATTTTTTAACAAATAAATGCTTGGTAAACATAAGCATCTTTCAAAAACATTTAAGAATCTTACCAGTCCCAAGCTTTTGAACAAATAAAGGACACAGCATAAAACGAAACATAACAAAAAGAAATGACCGGATTTGTTTATTGGAGCTATCAGTTTTCTAAATCCTTGTAGCCTACTGACTTATCCTTTTTTGAAATTGAATAGACTGGTATGTAAGGAGCAATCGGTGCCTTTGACAATGACCTAGAAATATAAATGAATACAGCTGGGCAAAAAAAGACATCTACTCTAGTTCTTATTCATAAAATAATAATTTCAACCAGCATCACAAACCATACTGAAACCACACTCTAAAAGAACCCAACAAAAAATGAATTTCAAAAAAGCCAATGAAAACTACATTCTGTGGCTATTGGTTTTGATTAAAATGAATGTTAAATGACTCAAATTCCATGTTGCAAGGACAATTTTACTGTTTGCATTTTTGTGAACTCCTTGTCCTGCTCTTTTCATTCTCAAACATTTATGGCTAGTGTGGATACGTGCACAGAGATGAACTGGCTTGCGGCGGTCCTGTCAGAATCCTGACACTCCAAAGAGTGTCCTACTCAGTGTTTACATTAGAGGAGCCTCATGTCTTCATCTGACTGGGAGAGACAAAAGAAAAAAGAAAAAGAAAGAAATGTATCTGCAAATACACTTCTGAGATTCTTTTGAGTCTGCAGAAAGATCATCTAGGGCCATGTATATAACTGCTTATGTAAGCACATGATATTGTGTCAGCTTGGTTGATGCTCAAATAGCCTCAAGTAGTAATCCTATGGTTGTTATGCTATCTAGATAAATATAATAGCAAAACAGATATCTAGAGGAGTGGATTAAATATTCAGTCCCTTCAGTATATCACAATACGCTGGTCACTTTAGTCTCTGGCTTAAACAATCTATTGCATTAAGTTCATTTATATATATATATATATATATATATATATATTGCAAAGCACTCATATCTCCACCTATGTTTATCACGCTTTCTTCTCCACTTTTCCTGCTGCCGCTCTTTGAACAAAAGGAAATATCAAGTCCATTTTCCATATATGAAAAAGCTCAACGTTGTTTCGTTTAATTGAAGTATGTTTATCACGCTTTCTTCTCCACTTTTCCTGCTGCCGCTCTTCGAACAAAAGGAAATATCAAGTCCATTTTCCATATATGAAAAAGCTCAACGTTGTTTCGTTTAATTGAATCTCTATTGAAAAGTGTAAGTGGGGGTTTGTGTTTTATTTATGTGTTTTTTCCTCCTCTTCTCCTTTCTTTGTTGCTTCTCTTCACTCTCTCTGACAAAAGACGCCAGCCTGCCAAGCATGGCTGCTCTGGTACGAACCTGTCAATCACTGCTGACGGCACCCTGACACCATGTACGTTAAAAATTAAACTAGCTCTCAAAGCCGGCGCGTGACAGCCGAGCCTTTGAAAGTGGCTGCAGTGCTCAGTGACAGAAAAGGCGGAACGAGAGAAAAACATACTAAGAAAACAACAGTGTGATGGGAGTAGAGAGAGAGAAAGTGAAAGAAGGGAAAAACAAAAGTTAAAAGCAAAAAGAATAAGAACCATGATGTTGATGGTGGGAATTGGTGTTATTTCCCTGCCTTTTTTAATTTGGTGATCTTCTCTGAGGACCTGCAGGCATTTCCAGGGATGCTGCTGCAAGTCACTCTTGATTCTTCAGGCCTTTCAAACAATCTCAAAGTTCTAACCAGTTCACCAACTGAGACTCGGCTTCTGCTTACACACACAGTCAAGACCCAGACCGGTGTCAGTCTTTCAAATGATATGAAAGCATGGCAGCTCTTAAAACAATGATAGCGGTTGTATTTATCAAAATAACAGGGATAATGTTTTCATGAAAGCATTTTCTAAGGTACTCTTAGCATTTCAGCAGTATATTTTATGCACAATATGTCAATATTCTCTATGCTTGAAATAACCAGATCACCAATTACCTTTCCAAAAATGTGCAAAATACAACAAACTGGCATACATCCCATAATGCAATGCGTGACACATGAAACCAGCAGTAATAGTTTAGCCGAAATCCACAAAGTTCATAAAATTAGAAGCAAATAACTTACCTTAGGCGGGCTTAACCATTAGGCAAAGGTAGGTGACTGCCTTGGGCCCTCAAAAGCCAAGGGCCCCCTAAAATACTTTTTAAATACGAGATGCGCATTTAGCGCGGATGCACAAGTGGTTGCTGTGGTGTTCATTACCACAACAACTGTCAGCGCGTCCGCGTTGCACGTGCTTCTTGTAGCAAAAGTAGGGCCCTATAATTTCCGCGATGTAGAAAACAGGGACAGAATCCCGGAATCCATTCATTAAAACAGAATTGACCGTGTAACGCGGAATGTCACGGAATGAATGACGCAGAAGCGCGGTTTCGCTTATTACTGAAGCATGCACAACGCTCGTGGTTGTGGCCTGTAGTAAATAGTATTTTCGCTATTTAAAGGATTACTCCACTCCAAAATGAAAATTTGGTCATTAATCACTTACCCCCATGTCGTTCCAAACCCTCTAATACTATTATAACCTGTTTAAATGTGAACAAGGGGTCTACAACCTCAAAGAAATCCTTTATTTATAACATGTACATGAAAAATCTAAAAGATTGGACATGGACACAACTATGGGACACAGTCGTGCAGCAGCGAGCATCACAACAGTGAAAAGAACCTCAAGGTTGTAAATGTGTGAAATTGTATGGGGCCCCATTCCTGTATTTTGCCTGGGGCCCCCAAATCACTAAATCCGCTCTTAGGTGATCTTCTTGGACACCACGTTGCTGAATTATACATGCAACATTATGAGGTCATGTGACAAATGGAGTGAGGTCATGTGACAACAATGTAGTACACTACCGAATAGCATACTTATATCCTACTCTTTCTGCCGTACAAATATATAGCATTTTTTATTGTTTAAAAAAAAATATATAAAATTAAAAATGTATACTCAAAACTGGTTTGTGTAAAATATTTTGTCTCAACTTTGGAGGTAAAGAATAGACTTTATCGAAATATTGAATTTAACGCTGATGAAAACAAGGCTGAGGGACAACAGTCTTTACAATGCAACACACTGTAAAAAGGTCTTAAATCACATAATTGTCAACTCACAACATTTAAAAGTGTTTAGTGGAGTTTTTGTCTACAGAAAGTTGGTGAACAACAGTACAATCCATTGAACACACTATAGCCAATCCCCTCACAGCTTCGTTTTCATTCCAGTCAAAAATTAAACATGGCGCTACCCTGACAAATGAATTAAAAAAAAAATTTAATATTATATTTTTATGAATGCTTCGATTGTAATAAATATTAGGCCTATATTTAATCAACATTTATATATTATTTCTCAAGCGTCTATTAAAAACGAATAGTTCAAAGCCAAATATCCCAACATGCAACACACCTGAATATCGCAGCACCAAAACAAAAAAGCTTTTACATATGTGCATGTGTGCTGTGTGTGCACATATCTTTCTTTGTGTGTATTTGTGTGTATGAATGCCCGCTGTGGCCTGTGCTCCAGGTCAGCTCCCTCACAGCAGCTGTTTAAAATGACCTGCGTCTGAGTCTGAGCCCAGCACAGCACCTGCTGCAGCTGATAGGATTTAGAGCACAGAGGGATGACACAGCCAGTAAATACATATCTGTCTGCACACTTCTTCCAGGAATTATTTTACAAATAAAGAGCGAGCGAGAGAGAGACCGTGGAGAGAGGGATAGCGGGGAGCACATTTAAAGCTCTACTGCACTCTAGTGGTGTGAAAGGGAAACAATTTGAACTGTTCAAACGGTGTCCCTGTTGGATGCAGCAGCAGATTGATGTGACTGATTACATCATTTTAGTAACTAATCATTATTTAGTCACCATGTATTCTTCTTCTAACCT
This sequence comes from Sinocyclocheilus anshuiensis, assembly GCF_001515605.1. Classification (NCBI taxonomy): domain Eukaryota; kingdom Metazoa; phylum Chordata; class Actinopteri; order Cypriniformes; family Cyprinidae; genus Sinocyclocheilus; species Sinocyclocheilus anshuiensis. The sequence continues at coordinate 241,670 of NW_015539821.1, read as the reverse complement.
TATAAGCTTCATTATGTAATTTGCATTCTTCATTATGTAATCTAAATTCTCTGCATCCTCACATCAATCTTACCTTGCATGCCTACAAACCCAGTATAAATACAATGAAGTAAATCAATAATTGGCCAGGTCACAATTAGTCACTAATTCAGTAATGATTATTGTAGTAATATGTACGATAAAAAAATGTTTTAAATAAAAAACAATGCGTTTTATGATATTATATTATATTATTGCAACAAAAAACTGAAATAATCACAAGCACACTCTATGAAAATTACATGCTGCAGACTTTATTTTTTTTTTAATCATTACTAGTTTTTGTTGTTGTGTAGTGTATCTTATCACTTTGGCACACTATGTCATTCTAATTTAACCAGACTGAAGGCATTTACATAGAATTGAATAGAATAGAATTTAATCTGTGCAGCACGTTTGGGTGTTAAAAAGGGGGTAAACAGTTTCAACAGTTCAGTTTCATCATTATCGATATGGGGACGAGCCACACACCCCATTAAGCATCCTCCTGTGTATTATTAATGTAATGCATAAGGTTTTTCAAACACTCTTTGAGAGGTATGGTGCACCAGCACCAGGTGAACAAAACATTTCATTTCAAACGCTACTTCATTTCAAACCACTCAAAAGGAATTTCACACTGCTCTCTATTTTCTTTTATTTCTTCATGCCTTCACTTGCTCCCATATGAATGCCCTATTTTTCTTCAAGTCTTCCGCTGCTCATGAGATCTGCTGCGTCCCTTTGAAATAAATAGTGTTATTTATTGCTGGTTACAAAGCAAAGTGGCATCTTCCACTACCATCGATTGCATATTTTTATGTAGCCTACTCATGTGCAGCTACGCTCAGAAACTCAAAAACACAACAGTCAGTAATGATAGTAAACAATGGCACTCTTTCTCAATTATTTATGGTACTGTATTCTGTAAGGTGGACATTATTTGGTAATTATTCAACTATTAAATGATATTACAAGCATGACAATTTCAGTGAAAAGCAACATGAATGTGTTACTGTTGTTTGACAGGAGACTTGAGCTGCATGAACTTCCATTTGAAAGCTGATGATCATGTTCTCCAGCATGATTTTTAAATGATCCAAAGGGAAAGAACATCTGACTGAAAGGAGATCACATGATCAATGTCACATACTGACCTAGAAATAGTGCAGAATGTGAACTATTCCATTTGACATCATAATGTTTCTTTGCTTTCTGTTTATCTCCAGTTTTTAAATTAGATTTTGGGTCTCAAATTTTCAACGTGGCATCTGTGGACATTTGGACCCCACAGTACATTATAATTCTCTTTTGTTATGTAAATCAGAGATGATTTCAGAATATTGTCATTGTTTCGGCTGAGAAACTGAACGTGCTTCTTACATTAATTTGACAAAGGAAGCGAGCGAGGAGGAGAGATGCCTTAAAGTTGTAATTATTCTGAGTGGCTTGGTTCGGCAGTGATACCTGCTGGGACACAAGCACAGGGCTTCTAAATAAATTGCAAGTGGCCTTGGGCAAAGAGAAGAACTGTCTTTTGATCTCCTTTACGAGTGAACGAAGAGAATTTGCAGGCTGTCAATCAAACTCATAAGTCTTCAGAACAATGGAACGACCTTTATCTATTATTTTTTTTTTAAATCACACATTTCATTATGACAATGCTCTCTCTTTCTCTCAGGTCGAGAGCCGCACGATCAATAATTGATACGGTGTGGTACAGCCGACTTTCCTCTTTTCCTTTGGAGCCCTTGTCACTAACTGTTGTCAGAACACATTTGCTTTGATGCCAAATTTGAAGAAGCAAAAATGGCATCATATGTGATTATATATTTAAGGCGGTAGAAAGGTTGGGGTAGATCGGCAGCTCGGGTGCACCTTTTCCCCGTGTGTTCAAGGCGCTCTATTGAAGTTGCTTGTGTTGTTGCCAGCCTCTGCCTTAAACACACGGATGCATTGTAAGGAGATTCCTCCTTCTAAAAGAGGAGATGAAAAGATCTATGAAAAGTTTTTTTTTTTTTTTGTCATGTGTCAGTAAACACAGAGACTGTTTTGAGATGAGGGCAGATCACACAAAAGAAAATTACTCTTTAAACTCAGAGCCATGGGATGGTGGGGGAAACATCACATGAGAGGGTTGTCTTTACCTGGACCGCTCTGTTTCACCTAAAAAGGAGATGTGAGGAAGACAAACCCAGAAACCCATAATGCATAATCATGTTTGATTTTGGATCTGAGCATGTTAACCTGGGATACATTTTGAAGAAAGATGAGGACCTGCTGAATTTAGTGAGAAACATGGCCATTAGTATGCCTGAGCATAATGAAAGGGTACAATGGGGTTAAAGTCCCCCTTAAGGAAATGTTTTATTTT
>NW_015539821.1:200891-239223 GCF_001515605.1 Sinocyclocheilus anshuiensis | reverse complement strand
GTCCCACAGTATGACAACTGAAAATGATAATTATTTTATTTTTAATTATACAACATTTGTTAAAAAAATTAAATGGTAAATAACGCTGGTAAAAAGCACAATTTGTCAAAATTCAATATCAAAATATTTTAATAACATTTAAATAGGCCTAAATACTCATAAGTTTTACATATAATAATATAATAAATACTAATTCTATATAAGTTGAAATATCTCAATAGTTACTCAACATTAAAAAAATTATTCCATGTTATAACAAAATGGCTGAATTTGCTATTTAGTGTTTTTCAACAATGATAATAATAAAATAATGGTTCTTGAGTACCAAATCAGCATATTAGAATGACTTCTGAAATATCATGTGACACTGAAGACTGAAATAATGGCAAAAATATAAAACAGAAAAAAAGTTATTTTAAATTGTAATAATATTTAACTGTTTTACTGCACTTTTGATCAAATAAATTCAGCCTGGGTGAGCATAAGAGATTTCTTTCCAAAACATACAAAAAAAAACATTAAAAAAAATTCAAACATATGTAGTGTAAAATAAATAAATAGCACATATGATAGGTGAAATCTGGGGCTAAAGTCAACTTTAAACCCACTAAAGAAAAGTTTTATAAAATGTGTAGCAAAGGAGAGACACACACACAAAACTGCATGTAAGCAAAGTATAAACTAAATAATAACCACATCCATTATTTGAATGGCTTCAGAAGCATCCCCAATCCCTCCATTCTTCAGTGTATATTCCACCACTATTTCCTCTTTTAATCATCCTCCAAAAGAAAAGATGGAGCACATCAGACACATCTCCACAAAGCCGTCCCTGGCACGCTCTCAGAGTGGCCGGCAAGCATAGGCACCGTCTGGCGCAGCCGATAGCGAGGCTTGTGCGTTGGCAGGGACACACAGGGCCCGTCTACAGCTCCGCACAACAACAGGAGGATGATCTCTCAGCAAAGGGGCCCTCATCTTCCTCCCCCTCACATGGGAGGCTTTGGCTCACCAGCCACATCACACCGTCTTCAACAGCAGATTAAGGCCCGCTCGTACATACTCGCAAGGCTAATTGGAGAGAAGCGGCAGCTGCCATTCACTAGTGCAGAGCTTTTGTCCTAGAACCATAAAGTACTTGAAATTACACAATTTACTCATATCTGGGACTGCAACGTCCACTGCATATTGTCTTCCACCCTGAAATAATAAAAATGAATAATGTTTACTTGGGTGCTGTGCACTGTCTAATTCTAGATTATACATACAATTCCAATTTAATGCCGTAATCAAGAAACTAACAGTGTATTTGTTTGCCATTTGGTCTATTAAGCATTAAAAGTCTTCTTAGCCTTTTCTGTAATGTCACTAAATTAGACCATGTTCTTTTTTGTCAGAGTTTCTCAATTTTATCCTTTACATTTCCAGATGAACCAAGTTTATAGATACTGAACAAAAGTCTGAAACCAAACTGAAAGCAGGGACATGTTTTTAAATTTTAGACATGTAGAAAAAAAGAAAAATTTATGATGTAAAATGTTTAAGAACTACTTAAGATTCTGCACTATTTCTAGGTCGCTAATCAAGTACATTTATGACACTGATCGTGTGAACTTTGTACTGCAGTGTTGCCAAGTCCGCGGTTTTCCAGCGGAATTGGGCTACTTTAACATTGTTGGCGCGGGTTGTTTTTCATGTCGGGGAGTTGAAGCGACCCCAATAACGTGATATTTAGCCCCTAAAATGCGAATTTTACCAGGGGAACCTCACCAAAAACGTGCATTTTATCCCCCCGAACGCAGTTTTTATCGGGGGACCACCTCGAAACGCGATTGGGCTAGTTTTGAGTAGCAATTGGGCGGGTTTTGTTGTGAAAACCTGGCAACCCTGTTGTACAGATGGTCAGTTGTTCTTCCATTATTGCGCAAGATTTTTGGATCATTCTCAAATCATGCTGGAGAACATGATTGTCAGATTTTACTCAAAATGGTGGAGTTCAGTTCAACATTTTACAAAATGTTAAAGCTGATAATAAAAATTATAACAAAAAAATGTATAAAAAATAATGTCAAATAGAAGTAGCCTATTTTCTCTAGTGATCTTTTGGACCTCATTGTAAATAAATGAAATTAGTGTATTTTGCCCATTTTATCACCCCACAATGAAAATAATCGTATGTGATAAAACTGTACTGTTGCGCTCTGTGTCTGTCCAAAGCAACTCTCTCCATTTCTTTCTTTTTCCCCGTCTCTCTCAACCGGAGAGGCAGCAAAAGATCTTAAGCGTTGGCTTTTTGTTCTCCAGGGGGAACCAAGAGAGAAAGCTTGGGCTTATTTGAAGTATTTCGCCCCATGTGGGGATGAAATGTCTTGTAGTGCTTTCAAGATTGCTATTTGCAAGTCTGTGATGTGAGAGAACCATTGCTGTAGTGCAAGAGTACATTTGGTACAGTAATCGTTAACTAAGCCAAGAAAAAAGCTGAGAAGAGGAGGAGACAGAAAGTTAGATTAAAAGACAAAAGATATAACACTAGTCAATCATTTATACAATTGAGTCCAAAACGTCTGAGACCACTAGTGACAATGCTATTTTTATTGTTCTAATTTAACGACCCCAAAACCCACCCCCCATATATACAGTATATTGCCGGTCAAAATTTTGGAATTATTAAGATTTGTAATGTTTTGGAAAAGTCTCTTATGCTCACCAAGGCTGCATTTAGTTGATCAATAATACAGTAAAACAGCAATATTGTGACGTATTATTACAATTTAACATTTTAAAATGGAATTTATTTCTGTGAGGATAAAGCTAATTTTTAACATCCATTACTCCAGCAGATTACACCACATGTATGATTAGCTACACCAATTTTTTGAGTGCAGTTGAGCACCAAATCAGCATATTAGAATGATTTCTGAACGATCACGTGACATGGCTGGAGTAATGGCTGCTGAAAATTCAGCTTTGCCATCACAGGAATAAATTACATTTTAAAATATAGAAAACCATTTTAAATAGTAATAATATTTGACTTCTGACACTTTCAACTGGTAGTGTATTTACATTTTTTATTGTACAAATTATATTCAAAAGTTGAATTTCAGAATTTCTTGATATATTGGCATTTTGTCCCCCCATTGCTTTAATAACTTTAATTTAGTCTAAAATAAAAAAAGTGAGGTAAAACGATCAGTCAGAAAATTGCTTATTTAAAGGGGTCATATGATGCTTTTTTAAACATCATTATTTTGTGTTCCGGGAGTTCCTCCACCGCTCTGTGATAGTCTATATCGATGATATACTCATTTACTCCCGGAACGTGGCCGACCATCGCCAACACGTTCGGCAGGTCCTACAGAAGCTCCGACTACACCATCTCTTCTTAAAGCTGGAGAAATGCGAATTCCATCGCCCCACGGTGCATTTCCTGGGTTACATCGTCGGCCAGGAGGGAATTCAGATGGACCAGGGGAAGGTTGACGCAGTCAAGGAGTGGCCTCTTCCCCAGACTGTAAAGGAGCTCCAGAGATTTCTAGGATTCGCTAACTTCTATCGTCGATTCATCAAGGATTTCAGTTCCCACACTGCTCCTTTGACTTCCATGCTCCGAGGAAAACCCAAGTCCCTGTCCTGGACCACCAGTGCCCACGAAGCTCTCACAACGCTCCGAAGGGCCTTCAGCACGGCCCCCATCCTTCATCATCCTGATCCGGACATTCCATTCATAGTGGAAGTGGACGCCTCCACCACCGGCGCCGGGGCCGTGCTGTCCCAACTGTACGGTGAGCCTCCTCGCCTCCAGCCTTGCGCGTACTATTCTAAGAAACTGACCCCAGCGGAGCAGAATTACGACGTCGGCAACCGGGAGTTGCTGGCTATCAAACTCGCCCTGGAGGAGTGGCGGCACTGGCTGGAGGGAGCTAACCACCCATTCACCGTGATTACCGACCACAAAAATCTTCAGTACCTCAGAGAAGCCAAGAGACTTAACCCTCGCCAAGCCCGCTGGGCATTGTTCTTCACCAGATTTCAGTTCACCATCACCTATCGTCCCGGAAATCGTAACAATAAAGCCGATGCCCTCTCACGCATGCACTCTCCCGACACTCCTTCCGATCCTGAACCCATTCTCCCTCCAGCCATGATTGTAAGCCCCATACAATGGAACATCGACGAGGACATCTGTGCCGCCACTCTCACGGAACCTGCTCTGCCGGGAGTCCCAGAAGGGAAAACGTATGTGCCCACTTCCCAGCGACAATCCCTTCTGGGCTCAGTGCACAATGTACCGGGCTCTGGACACCCAGGCAGATCAACGAAGTAACCTATGAACTCCAACTCCCATCCAGGTACCGAATTCACCCCACGTTCCATGTTTCACTTCTTAAACCTCACTCTCCCTCTGCTCCAGGCCCCACCGAACCCGACGAACCTCCTCCTCCAGAAATCCTTGACCAACCGTCCATCTACCTGGTCCGCGTGCGGTTACTGAAACCACTCCTTCTTTCTTTGCGTGCACATTTGGGCGCATTATGCAAATATTCCCACATAGTGAGGTAGATATGTGGGGGCGTGTTAGAATGAGCCGTTTTAGGGGGGTGTGGCAGAGTCTTAACTTTGATAAAGAATATCTCTTTGGTTTTGAGACTTTAGTCTTTGCAACTTCAGGGATCGTATCTATGCACAATCAGCTTGTAACACTCCAAAGAGAAAGGAAAATTTGAAATCGCATCATATGACCCCTTTAAGTGATCTAGAAATAGAACAGAATCTTAAAAATATCTTCATTTAATAATAATTGAATTTTAATCATCCATTTTATGTGATAATGTTTGCTTTAATTTTTCAAAATCCTAAAACTTTCTGTTTATCTCCAGGTTTAAAATAGATTTTCAGTGTGATCTCTGAAGCTCAATCTTTAGACTTTTTAAGATCAGACACATTAATAATGTTTGTGACTGTCAGCTCAAGCCATTGACAGATAAAGAAACAAAGCACTAAGTACAACTTCTCTCACTCTCGGAGCCGTGTTTTAAAACGATGCCAGAGTAGCTATTAAAGAACAGTGTGGCTATTGTTTTACAAAAGCTGTCATTCTCTGGAGTAAAACCGACAAAAAACAATACACAAAACAGAGCGTTGCTCCTCATCTTGATGAAAGGAGAGATGTGGAGAGTGAAGCTCAGCTTTGAAAAGAATAGAAACACAAGGCCAACTATCTTTGGCCTTTTGCCTGTCAGCTGAGAGGTTTGCTTACATGCCAGAGCCGACTATCCTATATAGTTGAAACAACCATCACACAATAACACAAACACATGAAATGTATGACCCACCTCAACACAGCCTTATGAAGACCTTGCATCAGAGCAACTCTTCAGGCTATGGAAGCAAAAGAAGGCAACATATTGTCGGCGGTTATGTCAACACATTCCAGAACAATCAATAGTGTCAGAATCACTTAGATGAGTGCCTGAAAATTCACGCAGCAGGAAAAATAGACACCAGATGTACTATAATGTGTGCTGTGATGATATCACTCTCAAATGCTCTGTGATGCCAGTATTTAAAAATAAATAATTCAATAAAAATCACCAGACCAACTGGTTGACACAATGTCTTGTCAAGCTGGTTTGCCTCAATCTAAACAGAATGTGACAATAGTGTTTTTCTGTAATTGCATATTTGATGATGACATCAAAAAGCAAAGCTACAGAGAACCATTTCTGCCATATAGGGATTTCAAAAACCTGTGATGAACGTTCGCTTTATCTGCGTTCTCGACAAATCGTAAAATAGGTGTGCAGTTCACATGTACAAAAAGAAGGAAAACATGAAGGTAACAATTACATTGTAGGAGTTTTCCGACTTATTAATTGGGTAAAATGATCAATGTCGTTAATTTGTTTATTACTTGATCAGCGATCTAGTAGAGATCTAGTACAGAATATTAAATATATCATAATGTTTCTCTTTTATTTATTTTTTTTTATCCTAAATTTTTCTGTTTCTTTTTTCTGTTATTTTCAATGAGGTCTGAAGTTGAATCTTTACAATTTAAAAATGTGACTCTTCTAATTTTTTACAATTTATTGATGCCAAGGACCATGAAATAATTTTAAATTGAATTAGGCTAAATAAAATAAATTATTTTTACAAATTAAAAAATGGCTTTATATTATACTAAAACAACTTATATTTAAGTAACATCTTGATTAATTCATTAATTACCATGTTAATTTTGACTGCCATATAATCTTTTTTTTCTGAAACTTTTGTGCACCTCCTAGCATCCCCCTGCCAGCTGCCTGGCGTCCATGGACCCCAGTTTGAAACCCCACTGTTTTAGGGTTACTTAAAGGGAACTTTGAATTAAATCAAATGAAACTTGTGCATAAATTAGTTTGCTTCATTTTTACTACACATTGTGCCATAGACAGAAAGGCCTGTTATAATGCCTCCTGATCCTTTTGTGGCCTGTTGTGAAAAGCACATCACCAGGTCATGGGTGAACAAGGCTTGGTGTGCTGCTAAGGCTCGTGAGGTGAGGGGAATTTGTATAGGTAAACTCTAGAATTCGGGAATAATGGGAGTGTGGCTTTAGTTGTCTTTAGAGAAATGAATAATGGAAAGGTCTGTGATGTTTTCAAAGGTAAACTCTAGTTTCTGTGATGTGCTTCTGGCTTCTGTGTGTATACATCTGTAGAAGAGTATAAAAGGTCCACCAGGACCTCTATGGCAGTACGGCAGAACGGTGTGGACATCCTGCTCTGCAGCCATGGGAAAGGTAAGCGCTGACAGTTGTACCTTCTAATTAGAGTGATACTTACTGTTTAGAATGGCTATTTTCACAAGACAGTATGTGGTTATTTGCCACATTAGGAACGTGAGCTTCACACTGACTTGGAACAACCTGAAGACCTGAAAAGTCAAACTAGATAGAAGATAGGACAGTTTTGCAAAGGGACATTACAATTCTTTAGAATAGCATCTCTGTCCAAATTTTTCTTCCAGTATAAATATTCAGACAATCTTTCATGGAGGTTTAGCCATAACAGCTTTCTATAGAACTTTCACATAAGAATGGACAAAATCGGCATATTCCTTCGCCACTTAGATTATTCCTCTGTTCTTTGCTAACATCTTTACTGTCCTCTGTGGCTTTCTGTCGTCAGATCATCTTCTACGAAGGCTCCAACTTCCAGGGGCGCTCTTATGAGTGCTCTGCTGACTGCCATGACACCTACAGATACTTCAACTGCTGCAACTCCATAAGGGTCATGGGGGGTCATTGGGTGGGCTATGAGAAGCCCAACTATATGGGGTATCAGTACGTCCTGGGCCGTGGGGAGTATCCTAACTTTCACCACTGGATGGGCTTCAACAGTTGTATCAGATCTTGTCAGATGTTCTCCCCAGTAAGTCAATCAAACTGATGGGTTTTATTTCACACAGTTAGACACCTAATCAACGAGCTCTTTGAAGTAATTAATATATGCAGGGGAAAAAAACAGGTTCACAGGTCCACCAGGAGATTTAGTTATTTGAAATGGAGCAAGACACGCTCCAATGACTGCGCAGCTCATCATAATTCCATTCATCTCTGTTTTTGACAGTGGAAGAATCATGACACTGTCACTAGAGTTTGTTCAACAAAAATGACTAAACGTCTACTTGAAAATCTTTGAAAGTTGCACGTTTACGGCAGGAAGTCACGTTCAAAGGCTCAGTCTCAACGCGACTTCAAGAATTTTCAGAGTTTTCTCCTTAACATTCTGACAACTGGTCTCTCAAATGTCTCTGCATTGCCCTGATTATTGATTCCTCTAAAGCCCTAACTGCTGTTTTCTCCTCACACAACAGTACAGAGGTGCCTACCGCATGAAAATCTACAACAGACCTGAAATGTACAGACACATGATGGAGTTCACAGACGACTGCCCCAATGTCTGCGACCATTTTGGCTACCACGGCATCTACTCCTGTAACTGTATGGAGGGCTACTGGACCTTTTACGAGCACCCAAATTACAGAGGCCGTCAGTATTTCCTGCGGCCCGGAGAATACAGAGCCTGCAGCGAATGGGGATGCATGAATCCCATGATTGGCTCCTTTAGGAGAATGAGGAGCAGTTTAATGTAAACGGAGTCTTTTTGTATGAGCATTAAAGACGTTAAAACTGATTAAAACAGGTCTTGCATGCTGTCTTTTTCTTCATGATGCTTTGAATTATTTGGTAGCGTAGGAAACAGAAAGTTTCTTCAGCCTGCCAGTTGTTTTTCGAATAAGGATCCATTGATCCATTGCCCAGTACACATACAAAAAAAAAAGACTGCATGTCAGTTTCAAGCTCAAAACTCAACTTTATAAATCTGACGTGGTTGAATAATTAATTTTAGTCTCATTCCAAACGATAAAACAGAACTTTTATGTGAGAGGACAAATTCAATTAAATCTTGTTTAAATCACTTTATATCCCAGCTTCATATTACCATTTTATCCTCATTTATGTGTCCTGCCAGTTCATGGCATTTACATGTAAAGCCCTGAAGCAACTAAAAGCAGAGTTTGCAACTTTTTTGTCAAGCACTGAAAAGTGCAGTGGTGCTGTCTTTGGAGAGAGAGAAAAAAAGGTTGCAAAGACACAAAGGGGGGCACGCACAGGCAGATCTACAGTCGCATCCACTCTATAGAACACATTGTGCTGACCAGACAGAGTTTTGTGAGTCACAAACAAAGCCCTGATCCATGCCGGGTCTATAAAGACATCCTGACCTCAGAAATGGTTTGGTCCGCTTTGAGAACAGTCACAATGGGCAAGGTAAGTGACCAAATTCTGTCTGTAAATTTCACAGATCAAGGTTTTAGGATATTCATCCCTATTACCCGAAACCATGCTTTTAACTCCTCAAAATAAATTCGAACAAAACATATATAATATATATATATATATATAAAAAAAAAACTTTTGAAAAATTATAAAACAGTTAACTCTGGATTAAAAGATAAGTTGTCATATAGAAGACAAAAATTACTATTAAAAAGAACATTTCAGATTTTCCATGTAACTTCTTACAAAAATAAGTAAATAAATAAAAATCAGATAAAATACTCAAGAAAAAGTGAAACTACAAACTAAAAATGTACCTGTAATCCTGTATTTTTCTTTTATAACCATCCCACAGATTACTTTCTTTGAAGACAAAAACTTCCAGGGCCGTCACTATGAGTGCATTGGAGACTGCACTGACATGCAGGCCCACTTTTCTCGCTGCAACTCCATCCGAGTAGAAAGTGGAAGCTGGGTGGCCTACGAGAGGCCCAACTATGCTGGATACCAGTACATGCTTTCCAAGGGTGAATACTCTGATTTCCAGCGCTGGGCTGGATTCAACGACTGCATTCGTTCCTGTCGCTTGGTTCCTCCTGTGAGTCTTTAAATTATTTAAATTATTATTATTTAAAAATAATCTATTGTGATAGGAAATATTTTCCCTTTGCATCAGCAAGTTAAGAGTTTAATTATGTAGGTTAGGTTGGGAGAACCTAGTTCATCAAAAAAAAAAGAAAAAAAGACTGTTCTTTGAGTATTTTGTCATTTTCTCTTTTTTTATTCTTTTGATTTTAAAGTTTGGGATGTTTACTCTGTTTATATGATATGAAAACAAACAGGTTTCCTAAACACTCACCTTGTCTGCCATTGGTCAACCGAATAGGTACTCCCACCCCAAACTCATGCTATTGGCTGATCCAGTGTTGGGGCTGATCAATCAGAGCAATGCTTTACATTTTTGGAGATTTTTTTTAATACAACACTGATTATTTCTTCCCCAGTACACTGGAAACTACAGGATGAAAATCTTTGAGCGCTCCGATTTTGGTGGTCAGGCAATGGAGCTGAATGAAGATTGCCCTGACCTGCGTCAGCGATTCCACAACGGAGACATCTCTTCAGCCAATGTCATGGAAGGCTACTGGACCCTCCACGAGCACCCCAACTACACTGGCCGCCAGTTCTTCCTGCGCCCCGGCGAATACAGGAGATACGTCGAGTGGGGCAGCCCAAGTCCTACCATGGGCTCCCTGCGACGTGTGACTGACGTCAACTGAAGATCCAAATCACACAACCACCTCTCCCAATGTGTCAACAGCACTGCCTGTCCATGCAGCGACTACGTCTGACCTTCAATCACCTCGAGGTGATCAGGCCTGTGCATCTGTCATGCTGAATGTATTTGTGATGCTTGCTTTATTCCGGCACAAATGCCACTTAGCCTCACTTAATTAGGGCTATTTGTCTCTTTTAGCACTGTTGACTGAGCAAACTATTTTATCAGCACCTTTCCCTTCCCAACTACAACTGGAAATAAAGGAAAATTTGATTAAAATCAAACAAATGACATTTGTACACTCTGAATGCCGTGCAATGATAGGGTTTCTGAAAAGTGTAGGGAGGTGAATTTAAGACCTTTTTGAGACCAATTAAAGAAAATTAAAGGGAACACAACTCGTCAATATGGAGGAGGCAATGAGTTGTGTTAGCAGCACTGCAATTTTTTAAACCAAAAAATAGCTCAACTAAAATATGGAAATAACTTTTACGTTACCTTCTGATCACACTGCATAAAAGTATTTTTGTCTTGTATCAAAATTAAATGAATTTGTGATTAAATAAGGGAAAAATATCTGCCAATGGCCTTAGAAAAAAACAACTTAATTCAAAGGGAAAACAAGTTTTCAAACCCCATTTCCAGATTTTTGTTTTAAGCATAAACTTACTTAATTTTGTTCAATAAAAAAACAAAAACAAGATTTCATATCTTCATTTGGCATCTCAAGCAAAAGTACCTTGATTTCAGGATGTTTAGATATTTGTTTTGAAAAACAAGACAAAAAATACTGTCAAAGATATTCATTTTTTGCAGTGCATGCAACATTTAATGCCATGATTTTATGAATTTAAGTCCTTTTAAGGCCTTAATTTGTGAAAGGGCAAACTAAGACTTTTTAAGACCTTTTTAAAACCCGCAGAAATCTTGAATGAATGAAACATGCCAAAATGTTGTTGCATGCGTACACGACATCATCTCGTGCCTGAGAGACAAAAGGAAATTATAAGGAAACAGCTTGTTCTTTGAACTGAGTTATTAAAGAACAAAAAAGGGGTATCTCAGGATGGAAGAGCAAAAGACTTTTATAAGATCACATGATGTCTAGCAGATGCTTTGGGCCCTTGAAAGAGGCACCATAGTAGCAGCACATCATAGGGCAACACAGACTCAAAGAGGAAAAGTCAAAGTGGCCTGGTCTTAGCCCCGAGCATGCGGCTCTCTCAGAACACAAAACAAAACAAAAGTCCATATCTCAGTTCATGCATTTTTCATAAGGTATGGATACCAAGCTCTTTCAAAGATAAATATCAATTATTGAAATAGTTAATTAGAAGCCCATATTTGGCAAAGATACAAATGAATAAAGAACTCTGATGATTAATTATTGATTTGAAAAAATTCAGCTCTGCAGGGAGCACATTTGAGTCTCTAAATATCCAAGGAAGCACAAGAAATTAGTTTTCGCCTCAAGTAATGTTCAATTAAAGCTGTACTGACTGTGAAAGTCCGATGGCTTGCCATGAGACCGGTTCTTTTAAATTTCACATCCATATGCTTTAAACTCTCAGAAGTGTGAAATATTGGGCGCAGGTTGATGTGCAGTAGTAACAAATCAACAATTATTTAGCAGTCATAATTTGAACAGAATAAAACTGTACTGACAAAATAGATCTAAAAGTGCAGCTTTAGGGTCAACACTCACGATCTTATATTTGAAAATCAGCACTGTAAGCTTTGTTTCGCATGTTAGTCATAATTCTACTTTCTTACTTCTGCACCTGTATTTCCGTCTCCTGATTTGGCAGTAACATTGTCCTCATTTGAGCATTTTTTAACCTCTTTCATCCAAAAAGTTATTGATCATGGATCTTACGCAGTAAAGTTGGAACACAATAACAGATGAATGAGACTTAGTTTCTCTTCATCTCTGGATCTTTTTAGTTTCTGATGAAGGCTCATTGAGGGTAAACCGCACATTTTGGAGAATAAAAAGAACTTGAGTCAAAAGGCACTGGCACTTTCATGGCAAGCCTCAGTCTTCTCGCAGTCTCTTCTTTCCTAATAGCAACATAATTAATACTCTGTAGTATTGTTTTCACTCTTCCATGTCCCACTTAGTGTTGGCAAGTCTCTCTCTCCCTACAGAAAAGCCTCTTGATGTTTTCCACACTGAACTGCACTTAAGAAAGATTATTAATCAAGTTCAAAATGGCCCCAATACTTGTCGGTTTCCTCCCTAAACCCTTCTCCAAACCTCTTTCAGGTACAAATTAAACTTTCAGGTCTTTGTCAGAGGCATCAAATGTATCCAGAAGCATTTTGAAAGTACAAAAAAGAAATTTATTCTACATACAAAAATTGTGAACATCTTCAGAACACTTTTCACACTATAAGCACCACTATTTTGTAGAGCGTTACAGCACTTTAAAGTACGGAAAACGAGGCCTTTTTGAAGCAGTTCAGGACAAAAGCTGGCCGTCCCGGGTGAGTTTTACAGCAGTAACACGGAAATGCTAACAGTTCTGCATATTATTCATGATTAAAAAGCAATGAGTATAAAAAAAAAATGCAAGGAAGATTGCTTTTCTTGCGTTTCCTCTTCAATAAAAGTAACTTATACAGACAAAGCAGCTTTAAAATTCTAGTTTCTTTTTCAGTTGATAATAGTTTTCTTATCTTGTACTGTATATGACTTGTACTGCCACATGAAAAATATTATTTTTTTAGTTAATAATAGTTTTTTTTTAATGTGATGTATATATTTTTCCCATAAAAGCTGAAATTACGTGTACACAATATGCTGTAAAATGGCACAATGATTTTTAATGCTCCAATTTTTGTCAGGAAATTTCATTTCGAAATTCCTACTGCATTTTCACACATTAAATATGACATAAATATATACCATGGGCAATTCGGGAGGCTTCTTTTCATTAACTCCATACTGGAATGAAGCTGTTATTATTTTTTCCATGATCAATAATTCGTTTTGCTACTCAAAAGAACATAATACAACGCACAAATCATAACAAAAATTACAAAAACAATCAGATGGATTACAGCTTTAAGCAAATTCCCTTGTCGTCTTTGCATGACCCTTCTGAGTTTCTGTAGCTATACGTTCGTCTGGTTCTTTCTGAGAACAAGACACACTTGACTAAAATGGGTGTATCTGGGAAAATTTAAATGTATGGGTTCATTGAACGGCTCTCCATCCACAGATGATTTTCTTTGTATTCGCACTTACTCCAAATACACTGCCTGATTGGAGTCTTTAAATAGATTTTAAGTGGGTGAGCTTTTACTTAAATAAGATGTATTTGATTCTTGACTGTAGATGCTTTTACTTCACAACTCTAGCTGGTGGTTCTGCGTTCAGGAAGAACCTGCGCCACCGGAAGATTCTCGTGCAGATACGTCATGCTGCCCTGCTCAGAGAAATCTGCAGCTGTGTGGCCCTCGCCCCGTAAGACCCACTTGGTAGTGAGAAGCCCTTCTAACCCCACAGGCCCACGGGCATGAATACGAGCCGTGCTGATGCCAACCTCTGCACCTACAAAGCACCACAGGGTCATTATGAGATTAAAATGGAAACATTTAAATAAGTTTGTGGATGAGAAAAAAAGAAAAAGACACCTACCGAGACCAAAACGATATCCGTCAGCGAACCGTGAGCTGGCATTCCAAAAGACACAGGCACTATCTAATTGCTGAAGGAACTGCTCTGCTGTGTCCTCTACAAAGAGTATGTGAAAGATAATGATAATTAAATAAATTCAATAAAAAAAAATGTTTGGAATCATCAATGTTCCCACTAGATGGCACTACAGCACTGCTTTTTTTGTTCACAATAGAGCATTGAAAGCTAATGCATGTCATTTTTAAGATTAAAACACTAACATAATTCATCAAGTTTAACGTTTACACAGCTTGCAATTAATTTTAACACCAAGAGTCTAGATTTATACATGATTGTCCACCACTATAGGCAGGTGTATGTTTAGTCTTACCATTTTCAGTGACGATAACATCAGTGTGGGAACTGCCGTATTTATGGATGTGATCAACAGCCTCCAGCATACTGTCCACAACCTCGATACAGCACTCCAGATCCCCGTACTCAGTACGCAGAGACTTGACCTCTGACGGGCTGAAGGTCAGGTACGATGCAAACTTGGGGCCGGCATGGATCTTCACCTACAAAAGTCAAATAATTTTAACAATTTTAAGAAAGTGCAGTTATAAACGTAGACTATCATTTTATAATATGCAGAAATATATGGAAGACACACACACAAAAAAAGAAAAAGAACGGTGAAGAAAAAAGAAAAGTAACAGTGAGATATAATTAAGATGTACACTACTCAAGTTTTTTTTTTTTTAAGGAAATTAATACTTTTATTAAGCAAGGACACATTGCACTGATCAAAAGTGACAGTAAACAAATGTAATTATTTACAAAATATTCTAATTCAAATACAGTGGGAATAAAGAATCACCCCCTTTAAAATAATGCAGCCTGAAATGAAGACAGTGTGCAGTGTGCAGATTGTGTGCATGTGACCACAATATCTCCACAAATGTGGTTTGTATGGGAGCGTTGCAAGAAAAAAAGCCACTCCTCAAGAAAGGCCACATGCAGTCACGACCGAGCTTTGCCAAAATGCACCTTAAGATTCTGAGGCAGGTGAGACTAAAATTGAATTATTTGGCCTCAACACCAAACAATATGTCTGGCAGAAATCCAATACAGCTCACCATACAAATAACAGCATTCCACCAGTAAAGCATGGAGGTGCTAATATCCTGTTCTGGGGGTGTTTCTCTGCAGCAGGGACCATGGAGGTGGTGATATCCTGTTATGGGGGTGTTTCTCTGCAGCAGGGACTGGAGCAATTGTCAGGATAGAAGGAAAAGTGGATGGGGCAAAATACCCTAAAATTCTTGCTGAAAATCTGCTGCCCTCTGCCAGAAATGGGAAGAAGGTTTACCTTCCAACATGACAATGACCCAAAGCACACAGCAAAACTGACCACACAGTGGTTTAAGGAGAAAAAGGTGAATGTCCTTGCATGGCCTAGTCAGAGCCCAGACTTAAACCCCATTGAAAATCTGTGGAATGACTTGAAGACTGCAGTCCACAAACGCTCACCATCAAATTGAACTAAACTTGAGCAGTTCTGCAAAGAAGAGTAGGCAAATAATGCAAAGCCTACATGTGCAAAGTTAGTAGAGAGAAATCCCAACAGACTAAAGGCTGTAATTAAAGCAAAAGGTGGTTCAACAAAATACTGACACAAGAGGAGTGATCCTTTTTCCAACTAGATGATTCTGCTTTTTTTTTTCTTTCTTCATGTTGGTGTTATATCTTTCACTTGGATGTTATAAGTTGCACTGAGTAAATATAGCTGGATAAACCAAAAACTGTGTACATCTTCATTTCAGGCTACAAAGCAACAAAATGTGATTATTTTAAAGGGGGGTGATTCTTTTCAATACCCACTGTAAATGCTGTTGAACTTTTTTATTCATCTAAGAATCCTGAAATAAAATTGTATCATGGTTTATGCATTATGTATCCACAAAAATATTAAGCAGCTCAACTGCTTTTACATTTATAATAACAAGATTTTTTTCTGGAGCATCAAACAAGTATATTAAAATAAGCTCTGAAGGATCATGTGACATTGAAGACTGGAGTAATGGCTACTGAAAATTCAGCTTTGCCATCACAGGAATTTGATCAAGTTTAATTAATTTACAATTTTAAAACATATTTAAATAGGAATCAGAATAATTTAATATTATTACTGTCTTGTTTAAATAGATACAGCCTTGGTGAGAAAGAGACTTCTTTTAAAAACATTTTTAATAATCTTCGACCCCAAACTTTTGAACGATAGTATGTATTTGCATTTTTTGTTTTGTTTAACCCTGAGGCAGAAAGAAGCTTCAATAGAAACACTATATTATTTTTTTCTAGACCAAAGACAGATCTGGTTACAGTCCTCAGAGTATAGGCCTAATTAAGTATGAATGACATACTGTGGATATATATGTGGTCTTACATGTTCTGTTCTCAGCATGTCAATGATCTGATCAAACAATGGGGTTCTGAGAAGATCTCGATGCACCAGCAGGGTTTCCATGGCATTACAGGCTGCAGGGTAGTCGCATTTAGAGTCTCGGACTAAAGAGATAAAACAAAACCAGTGTAATTTAAACCATTATAAACAATAAATCTACAATATCAAATTGTTGTCTGTGAAGTACACCTATGTGAAAAAAACAACAACATCTACACTCGTAAATCTTCACTGGCAGTCTTACTGATCTTGATGGCTTTGTCAACACTGGCCTCATGGTCCACATAGACATGGCAGATCCCCTCACTGTGGCCAAGAACAGGGATGCTCTTAGCTGCACGCTGAATATCTCTGACTAGCTGAGAGGAGCCGCGGGGAATGATCAGATCAATCATCTTCTCCAGATGGCACAGATCCTCCACCTCTTCACGCGTGCTCACCTGCCACACACATTATATCTTCTAAATGACTACATATACACACATCAAAAGTTTTTTTTTTTGTTGTTGTTTTTAAATTAATACTTTATGTATGCATAAGTATTATGCGTATGTGCATATACGTATGCATATATTATGCAGCAAGGATGTATTAAATTGATCAAAAGTGACAGTAAAGACATTTATAATGTCACAAAAGATCTCTATTTCAAATAAATGCAGTTTTTTTGCACCTTATATTCATCAAAGAATCCTGAGAAAAAATCCAGCTTTGCCATCACCGGAATAAACATTTATATTTTAAATATATAAAAATGGAAAACAGTTATTTGAAATTGTAATAAGATTTCACAATATTACTAGTTTGATCAATTTTGTAAATGCAGCCTTGGTGAGACTTCTTTTTAAAAAACACACAAAAAAAAACCTTACTGGACCTAAACTTCTGAACAGCAGTGTGTGTGTGTGTATGGGCCATTCTACAGGATTGGGCCAAACTGCTGTCCCACAACCAAAAAACACATTTAAAAAGCATTTAAGTATTAAAATCTTAGATGTTTACTAAGATCCCTCTATTCTCTATTGAAACCCACAATAATATTTAAAATATTAGTAAGCTTAATATATATAAAATCATCATTTATTGGGTACTTTCAATTGGGAGGTGGCTGTCCCGAACCCTAACCCCTAAATTTCAACTTATGAAAATGATATTGAAATAATTTTTGCATTTTTTTAAATTGTTGTTTTTAAAAATATCTTTTTGATTCTTTTAAAAAGTGAAGTTCAAAAAAAAAAAAGATATTTCCTTTGTAAATTATGAAACTTTATGTAAAAAAATGTGTCCCGCATTTTTCATGTCACTACCGAATCAGTCTATGTTTTAGTTCATTGGCTGAGACTGAAATTAACTACACCCCTACATTTATGATTAGGAGATATTTGTGTCTCTCTCTCTCATAGCTACAGGGTGAGTAGATAGGCCCCTTCGTTTTGAGGTAAATGTGTTCAAAAGTCTGAAAAATCTGTGTAACTAAGGAACGTCAACACCGAACACCTTTTTTCTGCAATAAAGCACACTTTTTTGGGAGTTATTCCATATAATTTAATTTTTATGTGTGTACAACTGTTCAAAACTGTGCTAGCTATCCATGTGCTGATTAGCATCTTTGAGATAGGTTCAAAAGTATCTACATTTTTTTTTTTTGGGTGTTATCCAATAACATTGTCACTACCGAAACAGTCACGACCAAAACATGTCATCATTGTTTCGGTAGTAACAAAAGGAAACACATAATCCTCATATTTGGGGGAAATAAACAAAAAAACTGCATAACTGTACTAAAATCTTTAGTATTTTAGTATGTTTTAGTAGTGTTTTAGTATGAAAGTTAAAATTCTGTAATGTGATGTGATCGCTACCAAAGCATTACTGTCACTACCGAAAATGTGCAGCCACGACCGAAACTTCAGATGTTTTGTCAAAAATAAAGTATACTGAATTATGATGAGTTTTTGGTTCAATGTGTATTCAAACTACTAAATCCTTAACTTTGAAATCAGTAAGATCAACTTTTTGCCTTTTACAAAGAAAAATTGAATTCAAAATACAACAAATCTCATAAATTACACTTGAAATATTGATAAAAATTATAAAATAGAAAAAAATATATTTACAATGTAGATGTAAGCAAAATCTTATTAGGTCAATATAACCCTTCTAATTAAATTATTATTACTGTGTTTCGGTAGTGACAAATTTGGGGAGAGGACAAATATTCCAATACTTTCTGAAAATACAATATGAGAATTAACTGCACAATTACTAGAAATGTGTACCTTGGGTATTATAAAATTTGCATACATACATTTTCCAAACGTTTTTAACTCTGACTTTGGACCAATTCTGTAGAATCGCCCATATATGAAAGGTGAAAACCTGCTGTGCAAAAGCATTTCATTTACCAGCTGGATGGCATCTTTGACTCCATGGATAGACAGAGCCTCCTGAGCGAGTTCATGCAGGATGCGATTTGTGTTGGCCGCCTCTTTGCCACCTTTCAACAAAAGAGCATTTCCACTGGCAATGGCTAAAGCAGAAACCTGTTGGTTGATAAAAATAAATGAGACATTTAGCAGATATTTGTATGAAGCAACTCACATTACACTACACGTACTGGTTGGCCAATCCCACTTGAGCAACCTGGAGACTAGGCAAATCTGGTGACGAATTAAAGGGTTTGAATCTACAACCTTTCTGTTAACAGCCCAGATGTTTAACCACCACCCACTGGTCCAAACATAAACATGCTCACATACAGGAAAACTAAAACAATATTAAAAAAACTACACTACTTATGTATATGCATGCATTTTGTGCACCTGACCTGAGGAAGGCAGTCTGGTCGTGACTCAAAGATGACAAGTAGTACTCCTATGGGGACAGTGATCTGCTCCAGCTCCAGTTTGTTTGCCACACGAGTCCTGCGCAGAACCCTGCCAACGCTGTCCTGAGAGGACACTGAGATCTGACGCAAGCCGATGGACAGACTGTTCAGTTTAGACGATGACAAACTGAGTCGCTTCAGCATGGCTGGAGACAGACGACCTGTAACATAACAGATTGAAATTGAGTGAACCAAAAAAAAACAACTCTTTGTGATAGACCACTCCAGTGGGGGGGGGGGGGTGTTTGGGGGAATCACATTGCACATGGTCTGGAGAGCATGTGCAATCACTTCCTGTTACCTGTGCTAACAGCATGCTCCATGTCCTTTTTGTTGGCAGATAAGATTTCATCTTTTCTCTCAGTAAGGAGATCAGCCAATGTGCAAATGATGTCACTTCTCTGTGGACAAACAGAATATGACACGACACAGATGCTGTCTATAGATGTTAAGATGAAAATAACCCAGGATATTCCTTTTTAATCTAATGATTCAACAGTTTCTGGGGAAAATAGGCACATATGATTCCAGCCCGTCATTTAAAATAGTGGTTCAAAAGTTTAGCCAACCTGCTCTGGTTCAAGGGAAGCAAGGGTCCTGCCAGCAGAGCGAGCCATTTCTGTCTGCTGCTCGACTGTGGGACCTGTGAATGATGAAAAGTGGCATCTGAGATCTCTCAACAAACAAAGATAAATGAATCACATTAGAAAAAAACTGATTCAGTAGAACGTGTGGTAACTCACCAGCTGGCTTGACCTCTGAGAAGAAGGTTCCTACTTTCTTTCCCTCAACAATGTCAGTGATCACATGACCCGTGACTTTGGGGTGTGTACCGTTAGCAATGACAACAGACGTCCCACCTTGGAGAGCCCAGAGAGCAGCTTTAACCTGAAGTTTAGTGATTACACATACTGCCAGTTTCAGTTATTCATCCTAACAAAATATATATTTTGTGTGTGTCACAGATATCCTTTCTGTAATCATACCTTAGCTTCCATTCCTCCAATGCCGACCCTGGACTTTGTACCATAGGTAATGGAATGCTGGTCGCCAGGGTAAAATGTGTCCAGGAGCTTGGCATCGTCTGACCCTGGTGGGCTGTCGTAAAGTCCTGGAGAGGGTGATTAAAAAAGGCAAGTAAAATGGTCGAGTTTAAAATTTCACTCAAATATTAAAAGCCTGCCATTATTAACTCTGGAAAGCTTCAGACCGCATTTAACTGCATTAAAAAGAGTGACGATAATTTAAGTCTTTAAACCTTTTCCTTAAGTGTTATATAGTACAGTTAAAATATAGTTTTTAATATTTTAAAAATCAATAAAAAGTAGTTATTATAGTTTGTGAAATCGTAACCATGATATATTTTTTTCTGTATTTATTTGAAATAGAAATCTTTTGTAACATTATAAATAAATGTCTTCACTTTTGATCAATTTAATGCATCTTTGCTGAATAAAAATGTCAATTTCTTAAAAGTTTAAACATAGAATACAAATATAAATAATTAAATTAAGTAAATAAATAAAATATCCAAAAACTAAAATCCTTTTTACATTTTTAAATGCGACAAGAACATTTATGCATCACAACATCTTAATGTATAGTATCATTTTGAGACTTGCTAAAGATTACTTTTAACACTAAGTGTTACTAAATACTTGAAGTGAGTGCTACAGTTTGAAAAAAAAAAAAATAGTATGAACAAGTAAATATACAATACAGATAAATAAAAAAAAACATCTAATACCAGCCAGTAAAATATGATATGGTATTGATGTATTCACTGATTAACATTCAAACTGAAATCTCACCTTCTACATCAGAGAGAGCAATGAGAAGATCTGCCCTCATCTCCACGGCAAGCCGCGCTGCAAGACTATCGTTATCCTTGATACTGATAACCTGAAGTATGAAAAAGAGAAAAGAAGTGTGAAAAGAAGAGTCTCGAAAGAGACTCAAACTAGAAAATGGCCCTTGTTTTTTAAAACCCACAAAGACAGACATCACCACTATATTTCATGTTCCCATCATGAACATTTATCTCTAAACTATGGCATTAAAATTAGTATGATGAACAACAACTCTGTCTAGTCTATGAAAAAGCAGAATTCCACATGAAACCACACTTAAAGCCATAGCCAGTGCATGACAGAGCAAGCGTAGATGAGCCCAGAGAGTAAGTGACAGTACTGTGAATGTGGTAATGTTAATTTCTTTCCAGTTTCTACAAGAATGAAAAAAAACCCCAGGCTGCAACAGTGCAGAAGACAAAGATTAAGCCTCTGCATTGCTCTGATTCCCAGCATGCATCTGTAAAGGCCCCTCCCAGCATGCAGTTCCAAAAGGAAGAGGATGGATGGCAAGGCAGCTGGGCAGACTCGCTCTCTCCCAATACCCACATTTACCCCCTGTAGGTTGCTGTTGGGTTCTGGGGGAGGCACCACAGCGTCATTGGTGTTGATGATGGGCACGATGTTCATACGCAGCAGCTCATGCAGAGTGCTGTTCAGGTTCCGTCTTTTCTGGTCGTCGTGGAAGTCCAGGTTTGTTACCAGGATCTGAAGCAACAAACAAAAAAGAAAAAAAAAAAAAAGAAAATATGAATAAGAGTGTATTTTGTAGCTTCACCATGCATATGTTAGTGTCTGTATGTACCTGGGCAGTACAAGTGCTGTATTGAGTGAACATTGCCTCATACAGAGCCATAAGTCCACTTTGTCCCGCAGCGGCACATGCTCTCGCCTCTAGAACTGGCAGTGACTGACAAAGGAAACACATCCAACTTCAGCCTCCAACTTTTTAAAGTAAAAAGGTTAGTTTATTCAGGTAAAACATGCTTGCTTGACACACAAGAAAAACCAATGAGGTTTGTTTCCACAAGCCAATCAAGTACGGTTGAGCTTATCTTTACCATATTTGATGTGCTCTATGTGTGTGCTTTGATCAATGTTTAGATGTGAATAAAAAGAGATTGCGTCTCTTCAGAAGACTTGGATTAAACAGCTTGATTTATATGCATTTCTTTTGTGATCTCTTAACCCTATGATGCCTTCTGTATCATATTTGATACCCAAATTTCTAAGGCCTCTAATTTATCAACATGATTAAAACTTTGCTTAAAAACCTGTTGTACACAATCTACTACATCCCTTCTGTAATCTGATAGTTTAGCCTTCTTTTAGCAAGTAATAAGGCCTTTTGGTATAATTATAAAACTCTGCCTTCAGGTTGTGGTACATGTGTGTTTGTGCTGTTTAATATTAATTTATAAAGTAATGTAAGAATATCTTTTATGAAGATGAACACTTACTGGACAGAAGCAACTTAGGTTTACTTGATTATGTATACATCATATTTAGAAAAATCATGTTAAAATGTGAGTCTCAAATATGATACATCCGGCTTTTAGGAATGTTTATTTGTATATCATTGCACACCATTGTTTTACACCCCTCAAATTATAACTATAGCTTTTATCATAAAACTACGCATTTAAATATCATCTTTATAATACATATTATTGGGAGATATAGAGTGACAAATTATATTTCTATGCATTTTATGTAAGTAGTCTGTTATACCGTTCTAAAGATAATGGTAAACTGTTCCATTTTTAACAATGTATATATTTTCTGACTTATTTCATATGTCAGGCTGTAAAGGGTTAATAAACCTTTTGCAGCTTTGGGTGAATTAACTTTTAACGAAGAGACAGAAATCTCTCCCATTTCACTAAAATTATCTCAGGAAAAAAATATGTGTTTCAAAGATGAATGAACATCTTATGGATTTCAAAAGACATGAGGGTGAGTAATTGATGTGAGAATTTTCATTTTTGGATGAACTATCCCTATTGATGTAACATTGTACTTCTGTTAAATCCAATTTTATTTTTAACCAAAAATGTTATCAAATTTATATGTCCTCACCATATCTTTGAGCTGATTCTGGCCTGAGTGCAGGGCTTGTCTGACACTCTGTGAGAGAAGTATTTCATGCCTCAGCCTTTGTTTTCCAAATGCTACAGCACCACTGGTCACGATCATCATCTCTCTACCCTGATTCTGAAGCACGGCCACCTTAAACAATCAAATTGCATAAATAAAGAGTTATAATGTGACATCAATTAAATATTATAAACAAAATTCCTATAATCTGCAACAATAATTTTATTCAGCATCACGATTTGTTAGTACAACATTATATTTATGTGAAAATCCTTAAGCTTCGATCATCTTTACCTGTTCTACAATTGAAGCGAGTCGGCCCAAAGCGAGGCCGCACTCGTCACCACGGGTTACAACAGCACTCCCCAACTTGACGACGATTCTCTTGGCCTGGCGCAGCTCACTTCGGTGGGCAAATGACTTACCGTGCGCCCGTGCCAGCGGCACTGTAAAAAAAGGCACGTTACTCCACTGACGCACAGCATGGAGTGTGAGAAATGGGGAGGAAGAGGGATCTGCATGGAGAGATAGCCGGAAAAGCACCCAATGAGGAGCCATGCCATGCAGGAAAGCCAGTGAGTGATGGATAAATGGACTGCGTTAGCGTGCACTGTATCACCAATAGACATTAGAATAATGAGGAGAGAATGGATATGAGGGGAAATGGTAAAAGACAAGCAGAGAAAATAGCAAGTATGAGGTGCATGTTGTAACAAATGGCATTGTATACTATGAATATAATTAGCTCTGTGACAATTTGCTTATGTTCTTCTCTTCTAAGTCTCTTTGAAAGTGTCTGCTAAATGCAAAAATGTAAATGTAATTGTAAATAAATCAACACTATGCTATTCCCCACAAAATGAATCAATGCAAATTTGTTATAATCTATAATCTAAAATGGAATAACTTTCTGTGCTTCTTTTCAACTGATGTAACCAAAGCCACATTTGGCAAATAATATTACAGTCCAACTTGCATGATCCAAACAACTTCCAATGAAGTGCATTATAACTATTTACTTTGTAATTAAAAATATCATCTTAAGTTTTAAGAGTTCTATAAATATATTAACTGAAAATATTATTATAGTTTATAAAAAAACATTACAGATGTGTATAGTGAAATATATATGAAATTTCTGGCAAATAGCAATAAGCTGATAATAATTTTCATGTTATGGCAGATAATAATATGAACAAAAAAATTTGCCTTTATTTTGAAATTAAAAAGATAACATTTAGAGTGTTATTAAATGTTTTAAACGAGTAATATTGGCCAGTAACTTTTAATATTTTGAGTAAAAACAGTAAATGTGAAAACTCACCTCTACATCTGAGTGAGTAATGCATAAATGTGAACAAATTAAGTGCTGGTCCCTATGGGATTCTAGAAAATTCAAACCAACTGACTTAAAGAAAACATGAAATCAATATTGACTATTTTACATGTAAAATTTGATTGGTCTTTATACAAAATTCATCAATAACAAATGGCAGGGCAATCATAAAAGTGATCTGTAAAAGCAATCAAATGAAATGAACAGAAATCACAAGCCATTCACAAAGATGTGAGCACATAAAGTTCAGCGCTCACCAAACCCCCGCCACATTCTTTATGAAAGAAAATAACACAGTAAAAGATGCCACATCAGCAAAGCCAGACAGCACAGCCAAACGCTGACAGGACAGAACTCAAAGAAGAGCACCGACCCAGTGAATGAGAGAGACAGACAAGCTGTAAATTAAGAGCAAGGGTTATGAATGGAAACAACTAATTGTATCTCTAGATTTAAAGCTCTGTCTCTGACTGATTTTAATAAATAAGAAACAAGGATATACTAATATACTTAATATCCGTTCTGATATTGATCAGTTTTGCAATCCATAAACTTTTCTTTATAGTACCCTACATATTTTTCTTTCTTGCAAGAGGTATGTGATACAAGGTACAGAAATACAGAAATACTTACTTTTGCCTTGTGAAGCAGCTCTTATGAATGTTTGCATAGCATTTGTTCTCGCTAAAAACTGAGAACAGGAGAACATCTTCTGGAGATACATGGTGACCTGATCTGTACAACTGAAATATAAATCAAAACACACTTGATCTAATCAATTTAATTAGATCTTTCAGGCAAGTTCCCCACAATAATAAAGTATGTGAGATATTATGTGAGATCATATGATGATAGTTTATTTAACGTAATGTAAATATAAACAAAAGCTTGATCTGCACCCAACTGACCTACATTCAATTCAACAAGTCAAGTGCATCACTGAGCTAAACGTACAAGAGAAAATAGTTACCAGGGATGGATGCTTTTATTACGTGAAAACATTTAATAATGAGTGGGGAATCTTTATATTGTACAAGACCTAAATGCATGCTGTGCGTAATAATATTTAACAATTCTAAAAAAAAAAAAAAACGGGGTTCAAGAAACCACCACTTACCAGCACCACAATAAATAATAATGAATAAACAATCAATACTAACAGACATTAGAGAAAAACACTTATTTTCACTGCAAACTTTCCTCAGAGACACGTTAGCTGATGCAAGAAGGAAGATTAAATGGCCCAGCATGAGATTTCTAATGCAATTTATGCAAAGTAATGATGTAATGCAGTAATGTGTAAATGTAATTTTACATACCTTAATCTACAAAAAATGTGATTTATTAAGCTCAAGTTCACTGCCACCGGTGCTCTTCAGTGCCACATCAACTCTTCAGCAGCTGCTCGCATGGATTCAGCCATGTTGACGTTCATCCACGTAGTTACGCAACCGGCGTACGCAGTGATAGTTGTACGCTGATTACTGTTACGATTCACAAACCTATGTACGGTCAACTCCGCTGAGGTCACATACGCAATCAGCGCAAAATTGAAGCGTTTTATTATTATTAGGGCTGCACGATTATGATAAAAATCATAATTGTCGATTATTCCCTTGAAATTGTAATTGCGATTATTAATTACGATTGTCACAATTTACATTGAATGATGTTTATACCATTGTTTGATGCAACTGCATGCCGTTTATTAATTACGATTATCACAATTTACATTGAATGATGTTTATACCATTGTTTGATGCAACTGCATGCCGTATTTTTATATGAAAATAAACAAGCTGAAAACACTCTAACTGAAAAACCTTTAGTGCTTTTCTATAGTATTAAACCTCAAATGCCAAATATATATCGGATTGGTTTCTTCTTTAAATTATAAAAAAAGTAAAAATATGAATGGTATTATAATGTTATAGGAACAATGGAAAAACCCTCAAGATAATATGTAGAAGGAAAAAAACATATCTTAAGCGTGCAGAATAACATAAGTGGACTTTGAATAATTAACTGCCGCTTTGAACGATTACGTAATTGTGGCATCCATAATTGTAATTGCGATCAGAAATTCGATTAATTGTGCAGCCCTAATTATTATTATTATTATTATTATTAAAACAATTAAAAAGTGCATTACAGGTCAGAATATGTATTATGTAGTATATTTGTGGGTGTCGCAACCTCAATGGCAATAGTTGTTTTATTGAATCTCAGTCTCCAGCACTAGAGGGCGGCGTGTAAACATCAGGACACACTCTTATCTCTAACGGGTCATCTGCATTCTAAGAACAGAACATGAACAATGGACCATTCTTAATGCTGATATTTTGCATAGTTTTCTTATGTCTTTAGTGGGTTAGTGACCCATTTCTCCACAAACTCCATTGTAAGTCTAAATAGACTAATTGTTTATGAACACCAGGTAGCCTATCTAAAAGAATGTTTCGTCTTGTTCATTAAAAACAGCAAATTGTAGGAATTTTGTTTATAATATTTTCAAACACTGTTCCTGTGGCTCGGTGGTAGAGCATTGCGTTAGCAGCACAAAAGGTTGTGGGTTCACTTCCCAGGGAACACACATACTGGTAAAAAATGTGTACCCTGAATGCACTGTAAGTTGCTTTGGATAAAAGCATCTGCTAAATGCATTATTTATATACATATATACACACATACACACACACACACACACACATATATATATATACAGGTGCATCTCAATAAATTAGAATGTCGTGGAAAAGTACATTTATTTCAGTAATTCAACTCAAATTGTGAAACTCATGTATTAAATAAATTCAATGCACACAGACTGAAGTAGTTTAAGTCTTTGGTTCTTTTAATTGTGATGATTTTGGCTCACATTTAACAAAAACCCACCAATTCACTATCTCAACAAATTAGAATATGGTGACATGCCAATCAGCTAATCAACTCAGAACACCTGCAAAGGTTTCCTGAGCCTTCAAAATGGTCTATCAGTTTGGTTCACTAGGCTACACAATCATGGGGAAGACTGCTGATCTGACAGTTGTCCAGAAGACAATCATAGTCATGTGTCTTGTTTCCCATTGGTTTGTTCTTGTCTTGTGACCCTCTTGTCTGCTATAAGTAGCCTTCATGTTACCATTGTGCCCTCGTCGAGTATTGATGTTGTGACCCGCTGTTGGTGAGTCAAGTCTGTTCATGCCTTGTCAAGTCTGTTCATGCCTCGTCAAGTCTGTTCGGGTTCTTCACTACGCTCGCCTTCAGTGGATGATTCGTTACAGAATACACGACCGCTAAAAAATGAACCCAGCAGTTGTTCGCCTTCTGAGCCTTCGTCAGGGAAGTCGGACCATAGAGGACTACGTGGAGGACTTTTGTGGTTTGTGCTATTTAGTGAACTGTAATGATGTGGCGTTAAAGGACATTCAGAGTCTGCTCATGCCACGCCTGAGTCCCCGGCCAAGTTGGCCGCCACGCCTGAGTCCCCGGCCAAGATGGCCGCCACACCTGAGTCCCCGGCCAAGATGGCCGCCACGCCTGATTCGGACGCGGAGCTTGGGTTTGGACTGAAAAGTCTGATTGCTAGTGTGATGGACCCACCTCTTATGTCGGTGCGAGCTGCGGGAATCCCTATAACATCAGTGCTCTCAAGCCCAACCGTCCTAGAGGTCCTGCCGCCCTCTGCTGCCCTTCCTGTAATGGCGGTCGTCATTTTGAGCGTGTGGGCTACACTGCGCTCCAGAGTATGGAGTATTCGTTTCTATATATATATATATATATATATATATATATATATACATACATTTTGTGATCTCAAACCATATTGTATTTAAATAAATCTGACTTGATTTCCATATTTAATAATTGTGAGTTTGAAACAATATAATATGAACATATGAAAAAGTACTGCACAACAGCAATGACCCATACAGCCTTATCTGATCTATTCATGATGTGTCATGACATATTCATTTTCCACATTCCACAGTCTCTTAGCTCTGAACCTGACTAAATCTGAGACAAGTCCCAGAGTGTTTTTGGCATAGATGGTAAGAAACACCTGGCACATCACATGTATTTATCTGTTTAGACAAAACCCTTTATCTTCTGCTATGGAGACCTGACTTGACAGGCAACAAATATCATGGTCCATTTTTTCCCCCTCATTCATATAATGCAGTTTACAGTGTAGAAGTGAATCAGTGGATCAATTAGTAAAGTGGGCAATGATGATGGAGCATGATTAGCCTATAAAAGATGCAAAAGCACTGAACAGCTCTTTAATGTCTCAACTAGTTTAAAACCTATTTCAGAGAGTACCACACACATAAAGCATCTCATTCACAGTACAGCTGATACATTGCATTACTCTTTTATCTTTAGAAATCAAATGAAAATGACAACTGTGCTGAATGTGTTCTTTAATGACACTTCATATGTGCTGAGAAATTCAGTTATTTCACAAGAATATGAAGAGTTATAGTGAAGAGTGAAGAGAGCACAAGAAAACAATGGTAACACTTTAGAATAACACATATTCACTAATAACTAAGAGTTTTCCCTGAACAAACTCATCATTTGCTGCTTATTAATAGTTAGTAAGGTAGGTGTTAATATGTGCTTTATAAGTGCTAGTTTGTAATAATGTGCATGCTAATAAGCAACTAGTTAATAGTGGGAATTGTTCCTTAAAATAAAGTGTTACCATCTGCATATTTTTATCCCCCCTACCCCCTACTTTCAAGTTGTGTACCACAAACATCCTTTTTAATGTGCAGCATGAAACCTTTTTGGAGGGAAAAGTTTCTCTAAGAGGGAAGCAGATGGTTGACATCATTGCCAGACAGCCATTATAGTTAGACTGCTGGCTCTGAATCCCCATCTGCAAAGTTTACAAAGTTTAAAGTTTACCTTTTCAAGATCAGTTAGTGCCATATCGCTGGGGTTCATTTAATAATACTCTGTCAGTTACACTTCAATCTGTGGCATGAATTGATATACAGAGATCTGTGCAGAAATGGTCAGTTACACTTTTGACCTCATACTAAAACAACGCTTATTTCTAACAGTCATTTATAGGGTGTCTTGGAAATAATCAATGACTTCGCATGAGAAACTCCTTTATTTACTAGTCAGGCACTTTGGGAGCCCATAACAATAGGCTGTGGGGTGAGACAATCACTGAAATCCACAAGGTTTTTTCATTTGTTTGTTTTTTTTGTTTTTTTTTTAATGGGAAAGTCACAGACAAAATAAGCCAAAATTTGTGTGGTCCACTTTAGTAACACTGAATAGTCCAGTCTCCATATCCTGAGGACATAAAGTGATTAATAGGCTTTCAAAGGTTTCCTATGAACAGATCTGCTATTTTTCCTCCAAACAGATATTTCAGTCCAATTACATTGTTCCATTGCCAGAAAAAAAATCACTCATCACATGGAAACAAGATGAGACACTTGATTATGTTGTTACCATCCAAATAGAGGGGATATAAACATGCACCAGGAAACAGCTTTCTGGAGGATTAATTGAAAGAGTATGCTGTTTAAGTCTGTTTCGTGGGGCCCAGGAAGTCATGCAGACGATGCATTTTCTCTGCAAGTTATACAGAGATCAAACTTTCAAAAAAGTTATGTATTATGCATTTGGTATCACAGAGGTCCCTTGTGTGTTCTAAATTTAAAAGGGCATCTAGTTTCCACTCAGACTGACCACGTTCCAATGCATTTCTACTGTTGTGTAATTGCCTCAAAGACATTTATTGTTCTAAACACATTTGAAATCTCTCTCTCTAACTTTTAATGAAAGCCCAAAACCGCATATTATAACTAAGTGTGACTTTGATCTTGTGTTTAATCTTTTGTATGAAGCATTACTCACTGTATCCTAAAAAGATAAGCACTCAGAATATCTGCCGATTTAAAGGAACAGTTCTCTTTCACAGGGCTCTTTCAAGAATGCCTAGAGGACAGAAATTGCAACATAATTGTTCTCTTGCCCACACTCCTAAGTGTTTTGTCATTTGGTTCATCTGGCTGAGGAAGTGAAAATGCTGCAAAAATGTTTCGCTTTTGTACAACATCCCATTTTCTTTAAAACAGCAGGCTGGCATGTTATTTAGTCCAAATCAGCAACTTCACTAATGATGTGTCCAGAGGCATCAGCAGATGTATGTACATAGCATTATATTCATATTATATTGTATTTATAATATATTTTACATATTATATACTATACAGGTATTTGTTATATTTATATTATATATTATTGTTTTATTATTAACACAGTACAACCAAGTAAAAACACTTAGCAAAAGATACATTCTTATTATATATAACATCTTATTATATATATTGTTTTATTATTTTCATATGATTATATATATATATATATATTTTTTTTTTTTTTTCTCATTATCAACAATGACAACTTCGTGAATCTTATTGTTTTCTCTGTGGTTTTCTTGTATAATTCCTTCAAGGAACTCTTTGCATGAGATGTAAAAAAAAAAAATCATTTACTCACCCTCATGTCAAATCTGCATGACGTTCTTCTGTGTAACACAAAAGGAGATATTTAGCAGAATGTCTAAACTGCTCTTTTTCATATCATGAAAGTTTCATTTGAGTGAACTATCCCTACATGTACATACTGTACTACCCAAGATAAGCCTAAATAAGTCTCATATTTCTCATGTTCGATTGCCAATGATATTATCAATTTCCACAAACACCTCTTCCTGTCCCCAGGGCAACACCTGCATGAAAGACCCACACAGACGACAACTGAAAGAACACAAAAGAAGACATTTACATTTACATTTAGTCATTTTGCAGACGCTTTTATCCAAAGTGACTTACAATTGGGGAATACATAAAGTGATTCTTCTTAAAGAGGCAAACAGACACTGGAAGTGCTTGTAATACCAAGTTTTAGGCATTGTTCAAATAAGTACAAGCTAGAAAGGGAAGGAATAAATAAAGAGAAAGACTTTTTTCTTAGAAGAGAACAAAACTCTGGGGCTGGAGCCGACACTGGAGCGAGCTCTGGGGCTGGAGCCGACACTGGAGCGAGCTCTGGGGCTGGCCACATTAACGTCCCTTGGGCTTGCCACATTAACGTCCCTTGGGCTCGCCACATTAACTGCCGGCTGACTCGACCCGGGAACGGCCGGCGGAGGGGTTCCGGATCGGGATCGGAGACTCTCCAGATTTCCCCCTCGAGGGAGCTGGCGAGGGCGAGCGGCACAAACGCCCTCGCGAAGACGACGGGGTCTGGGCTCGCTTGAGCCACTGAGATGAACATTAACCGCTCCTCCATATGGGGACGTGGAGGAGCGCACGGAAAAAAGGGGGTTAACAAAAACTTACAAAAACCGGAAATCAAACACGGGGAAGGGATGCAGCTTACTGTTCGGTCCGCTGTTCTGTCACGTTGCACACACACGAGGGACGAGGAGATGCTAGAGAATATGTTGATAAGACTTTATTTACAGGAACCAAGGGAGACGAACTCAGGAAGACGTTTACACTAAAACGTTCACAGCGGACAGAGAACTAGGGACTGGGAACACTTTAAATACACACAGGAGGAGGGGATGACGAGACACACCTGGGAGCAATGAAACATCAAGGGAAACACCTGGGACAAATGAACTAAACTAATCAGGACAGGAACAGGATACTAACCAAATAAGGGCATGGGAAGGCACATGGGGAGCAGGACACACACAAAACATGGAGTCTGACAACTGCAATATATATATACAACATATTGGTAAAAAAAAATATTTACCTAAATGCATAGCTTACCAAATATAGTTATTTTTTTGTTTTTTTGTTTGTTTTTGTATATTCTGAAATTTATTTAACAACGTATTCATTTATTGAATATATATATATATTTTTTTTTTGGTCTTATGGGTTAACATGATGAGCTAAGATTAATACATGCTAGATGTATTTTAAATTGTTGGTTACCTAATGTAGTTAACTAATGTTAACAAATGGAACCTTATTGTAAAGTGTTACCAGATATTGTTAGATATTATTTAAATATTTAAATTTGACATAAAATAGGGCATATAGGAAATTGTTGCATGCAAAATGGCTTCTTTGTAACCCCACAATGTGGTATATTGCGTGTCATTGTACGGCTTGTAATAATCACACCTCACCAAGCTCTTGCATGACAAACTTAAGATCTATGAGTGACATATGGGTTGAGTCTGACACTAAATGCTTTACCACTGCCCTGAGGATGCTGCTAATGTCAGAATCTGGTTTACTCATGACACTATCCGTGAGAACATCTGTTATAGAAAAACTGTGCACCTTGTCACATGTTTTTTTCAAATCTATTTAGAGGAACATTACTAGACTTTAAAAAAAATTACTTCCAGCTAATATAAATGCATACTGAACTTACCTTATCTCAGTAATGAATAAGACTCCTGAGATGTATTGCCCATCTGACAATTGTACCTTTTCAAACATGAAAGTAGAAGATGTGAATCATTGTGAGAACTTAGACTTAGTAATACAATAATCTTTACTGAAAGTTCAAGTAATCACCAACCCCAAACCACTCACCAAAAGCTGATTAACATCAGGTTTCCATTCAAGAATTTACAAGTTAAGGCCAAGTTAGCTTGTTGTTGTTAGTTGTTTGCTGCCAAATAAAATCTCCTTTTTAAAAAAACAAAAACAAAAAGTCTCCTTTTTGAAATACGGAAAGCTCCCAGAGTCTCTGATATTAATTTAATCTGATTTGTATTTCAAAAATGATAATGTTCAAATAAAAAATTGAATGAATGAATGAATGAATGAATGTATGAAAATGACTGTGGCATTACAATATACTGTATCTGCTGCCGAAACACCAGTTTTCAAATGAATGACTCTGCAAAGAGCAATTACAACTGAAAATATATCCTACACTGTAAAAAAAAAAAATCCTTCATTTTAACACAGTACTGTATATTGGTCTGTATTTTTACAGACTTTTCTTAGTGTGTAAGTACATGTTGTAAACAGTGCAGCTTAAGGAAATATATTTTTCAGTATTAAAATAAATGTAGTTTAAACCCTAATAAGCCTAAATATATTACAAAATGTACTTCCAGGGGTGGGAAAATCCATTTCCAATCTTAAAATACATTTTGCATATAAACATTTTGGATAGATATATTTATATTGAAAATATATTTTAAAAATTATATATGACACAATGGAAGAAAATAAAACTCTTTAAAAAAATATTTATGCAAATTTATTTATTTTAGCAATATATTTCTGACCATTTTTGGTTTATTATGAAATATTTTTAAAAATACATCTGCACTTTTTAAAAAATATATACTTTTTTATATGCAGTCTGGGACGTTCTGTCTAAACATTAGTTATTTCACAACTCACAGCTCACTTCCTCTAACCTCAAAACAGCTCACAACAGTTCAAATAAACATCCTTTTCTGGTAGAACAAACCCTTTAGGGAAGACCATCCTGAAATATTTCTGAAGTGCTGAAATGTATACATCACACTTTACATGGTCACTTCATTTCATACACTGATGAAACAGAGGATGTTTAGTTATAGTATATAGTGTAGTTACAGTATAGTAATGTGTCTTCTAAAACAAATAATGGATGTCATAACTATGCTTTTCCTGTTAATATGACAAAAACATCATCTTTGTTTATTATGAAGATCAAAGCACAGATCTTAACCACTTTCCCCAAACGATTCTAAAGAAGAACACTAAGATCTAGCTTTAACATATCTCTCTTCTCTAGAATCTTAATTGAAGACAGATTCAAAGACATCTGCTGGGACTCTGTTTTCTTCTAACAAGTGTTTTGTGCTGACAAGACTATGTTGACCACAAGACAAAAGCTATTCTCTCTTATGGAAAGTCCGAGTGCAAATTCTTTAAACCAAACACATCTTGGCTCATTTCTTCTCTTTATCAGTTTGTAAGACTGAATGAACCACAAAATATGTACTGTAACCTAAGCCCATTGAACTAAAGAGGCTTCTTGGCTCTCACATAAAAACAGTCTGATTGATTTCAGATGGACTTTACTCTATTAGTAAAGAGTGCAAAGAGGCAAGAAAGGCACAACTTATTTGATTACCTCTCTAAAAAAAGCATCACACAGATGAATGGGAAATGTACACTCAATAGGAAAAGCATTTGTTACTGTAAATCTTTAATGACTGCTAGCTAAAAGCCTATAGCACGGTCAAAAATACTTGTCATGATGAGATATTGTGAGATCTCATCAGTGTGATCTTTGGATCAGGCGTATTATTCACACTCCTCACTTTTGGCTGATGGTACTGTTTGTGGGATTCACACCTGTCAGCATGAGAGTTAGTTTCCAGTGTTTAACATCCAGTCTGCTTATGCTTAGCATTCAGACTGTATTGTCTGTTAAGAAAACACTATGTGCAACATTATGAGGACATACCAAAAGGTCAAGGTTTGGATGTTTAGCATTGTCCAGTTAGCTCCTGATAGTATGCAATAATTACACCATTTTCTTTTTATTTTTTTTTAAGTGATTTTCAAAAGTTATGAAATCTTCAAAAGCTGAATGTAACATTTTTGGTAAGCCAAACATGTCAGTCCCCAAATAACATATAGTTTATTTAAGCCACAAAATAAACTTAATTCCATACAATAAGTATAATGAACTATGCAAAAAAGCATTTTGAATGTCTCGATCACATTTATAATACCCAAAAATCAAACATTTCACACCTCATGCATGTTATCACGTCTGTCAAAAACTTAGGCTGGCTGTCGGTTGGAATATTAGAACTAATTTTAATTTCCATATATTACTACAATTAAATTTGTATAAAATGACAAATTATATTTTACATTTCAATTTAGAATATTTTTAAAAAATTACATAAAAACATTATTATACTAAATGTTGTACCAGTGGCTCAAAAAGTTCTACAAGCTCATGAGAAAAATTAACAATTTATAATCACAAAAGCATCTTATACTATCAGATCTACTACCAGATACAACTGATGGAAATTTAAAGTCATTTTCCTTGTAATCTAAAGCACAGTTGAATGAAGAATAGAATTTCATTCTTTCAATGTTTAAAAGAAAAGGTACTGTCGCTTTGGTTCCTGATGAAACAAAACAACCCAAATACATTACAACCTGACACCCTTGATATCATGCTTTCTCACGATTGTGTTGCAAGAACCACTGTCAGAGCTCACTGTGTAGGGTGTGAAGTGACATGTACCATTATTTACCATGTCTCAAGAGTGTCACATCATACCTCATACAAGCTTATTCAGGCACCTCAGACGTGTTAGTGCAGGTGAACGTTACAGAGAATATATTAAACCTGATGTAACATGTTTAGTCATGGATTTGGACTACAGTGACTCTTCAGGCTGGTGAGACTAATAAACGCTGTCAGTGCTGTGCTATGCTTTCAAAGGATTTAGTAGATGACGACAGTGTCTCAATTACGGCTGATCTATGAGAAACACCCCAGGTAGAAAGAAAGTCTGTTTACTTGAGAGCATGAGTGTGCATTGACGTCTCTCTTGTGTTCCAGACAATAAAAGATTCACAGCTGAGACATGTAGGTTGCTATACAAACATCCTTTGAAATGACCGTCATTTCACAAAGAAAGCATTTTTGTGTGTTTCCCTTTGCTCAAGAGGAAATGCAACTTAGTTTTATAATGAAGTTTGGTTAAGTAAAGCAAGCAACACACCACTGATGCCAGAGATTGTTTTGGCCCGTCTCTATATCTGTAAAGAAATTCACAGACATTTACAGTAAAAGCTCAGGGGTGATGCATTTTATGTGGGATGGGTGTTTGGAAGAATGCAATGAGGATTTGCCCATGAAGAGCATTGATTGGGTTGTTGGGTTGTGGTCCTGCTGTTTTTCTGCACAATCTGCTAATGGTCTGTACTGTCAAGCAATGTATTCCCAAGAGGCCTGAAGGGAAAATAGAGCAGGATGTCTTGATCAGAAGTAAAAAGCCATTTTTCACATGTAAAGGTTTGCACTGCTTTATATTTAAAACATATTGTCAAAGCTTAAAATCATTGTATAATATAATTAAGAATTACTCCATTAATTAATATGAATACTGCAAAAGAATTTGTTGGTCATACCAGAAGGTTAATTAACCATTGGGTTTCCTCAGACTTTAACCTGTACCTGGATGTGAGTTTAAAGGAATAGTTCACCTGAAAATGAACATTTGCTGTAAAATATACTCTCAGGCCATCCAAGATGTAGATGTAGAGTTTGTTTCTTCATTGGAGCAGATTTGGATAAATTTAGCATTATATCACTTGCTCACCAATGGATCCTCTGATGGCACCCATTCACAGCAGAGGATCCATCGGTGAACAAGTAATGTAATGCTAAATTTCTCCAAATCTGTTCCAATGAAGAAACAAACTCATCTACATTTAGGATGGCCTGAGGGTGAGTAAATGTTCATCAAGGGTGAACCTTTAAGTTATTGGACCAGCGGCGTAGTCCTTTTGTACTGTAGCAATTTGTTAGCAGCGTACATTTTTCAAAATTCATGCTTGAGGTATGACTGTGCGTGATTTATTTTGTAGAACAAAACACGAAAGTCTCTTTAAGATTACCACATGCTTTATTTTACAATCAATGGCCTGAAAATGCTCTTCTGGGTTTAAGAAATACAAAACCGGACCGGCATCTGCAATTTGCATTGTTTGTTTCTACAGCTGTTCTCCTCAGACAATATCTCAGTCTGTGCATTGTGCAATATGACATATAATATATGTTTAGTTTTTAAATCTCCTTAGTCTGCTCAGTCTTTACATAAACAGATCAGTGAGGCCTGGATATTTTCTTCTTATCTACTATATCCCATGTCTTAATTTTGAGCAGTGTTTTTTAGTTCCCTTGCAAATACCATTGTATTATAACTTTAATATACATTCTACAACAGATAGCAACAGATAAAAGACCTACATTGTGTCCAGGCAAAACTGAAGATTATGCATAATCAGTCTTTCAATTCACGGAAGGAAACCAAGAATGAGGTACCCTGAAATAACATTTAAATAGACTGAGAGCTATCACTTTCCACCAAAAGTCATCTCTAGACAAATAAATATCCCGAGTAAAATATTTGGGTGGAATATGTTGTAATGAAAAACAGAGCAATTTGTCCTGGATAACAGCATCTTCCATATCCGTCAAAGGAATAATATTCTTCATTTAATACTCTTTATTTAATCATCCTCATGTTTTCCAAACCCGTATGACCTTCTTTCTTCTATGGAACACACAGGGTGAACTCTATCATTCATGCACAGCATTTACAGCATGCAGCAAATGCTATTTTCACAGAATGAAAAAAGCACTGCTGTTCTCACTAAGGAATAATAAAAAACAAATAAATGAAAATTTTCCATCGAAAGGGAATGTGGAATGGGGGCTGTCAAGCTATAAAATGAGGTAAAACTGCCATAAAGGGGTCCAAACATGTACTCATTGCACTGTATTCCAGGTCTTCTGATAAACAGACTAGAATTTAAGTCTATTTTAATGCTTTGTTTATTGCTTTAAGAGAACAACAGCTGAGCTGTTTGTTCTGTGAAATATAGCATCTGCTACATGCATTAAATAGTGAGTTATTTCTATATCTCATTTCTGGTATATGTGTTTAACTCCTGCATGAACTGGACACATCTTTAATGTGTCCTCTTATGAAGACAGTTACTTAACTTTTACTAAAACATTTTAATAAAACTGCAATTCTGGAAAAATAAACCTCTAAGGTAAATCAATTTTAAATAGTTCATGCATGAAGATGCCTTTTATAGTCTTCAGACCAGAACACTTGAATGCCATTGACTTGCATGCCAAAGACAGAAGCTTCAGCTCCAGAGGCTGAACTGTATGCAGCTCACACTGGTTCA
>NW_015539821.1:174075-200698 GCF_001515605.1 Sinocyclocheilus anshuiensis | reverse complement strand
CACGGGTGCACTAGGGAATTCCGCTCACTCCCGCTCGTGACGTCACTGCAAGCCTGGCTCCACTTGCACAATGGGTGTTTCCCCGAAAATCACACGAAAACACTTGTGCCAAGCAAAGCCGCAGCGGCGCACACAGGTCTGATTGATATTTACGTATATAAATCCCTACAAAGAAACTAACTCGCACAACTAGGTTGTAATTCAGTGGGCAGGAACCGATTAATACTCCTTGTCTGGGACTAACCGCATCAACCGCGACAGCCGTTTTCACACCGTTCTCAGCAGTAAGAAGTCGGCGCGTGTCCTGATGGGTAGGTGACAAGCGCAACGAGGTGCGCTGATTTAAATGCTTCATTACTGCATCTACTATGACTGTATTTCCTCTTTACACCGTGAAATCATGCGAACATGTCTGGAAAACAGCAAACCTTATGAGAAGTGACTTCATTTTTGGGCTTGCAATAACTAGAAGTAAGCTTTAAGGGAGCTGTTTTTATGTCTCACATGCTAAAATAATATTTCCATCTTTGTTTGCTACAAATTAAGGTAGTTTAGAGACTAACAATATGTAGATGTCTGTCTAAATTAGAGTCAATCACAAACACAATGCTTGACCGGAGCTGAAATATACTAACTGAAAACATTATTTTATATTTGGTGTAGTTATCAGATTTGTTGGTTCAAATTAATGACGGCACCCCATCACCACCCGTATTTCACTATATATATATATATATATTTTTTTTTTTTTTTTTACTCAAAATAGTAGCCTAAATATGCTGGAGAAAAGTTAGCATATGCATGTAGGCTATAGAAAGCTTGTGTTAATGTTAGGCCTACATGCTAATTTAGATTATACCAGTTCTGTCTATTAGACGATTACAAATTAAATATCGAGACAAATATGAAAGCATAATCCTTTAAAATTGTTTTTGTCCTGTTAATCCTTTATCATTTTTACATTGGAACAATTTATACTGTTTGTGGACTTCAGGAAAGTGATGGTCATATGCTGGTCACTAGCTCATTTCTGATGGTGTTACATCTCATCCATTACTGCAACATTCCCTGTTCTCCCCTTCAAGATGATTATAAGCCTGTGGTGTGCAATGTTGAGTAGATGATTCAGATAAATGAAACTATCAAAATGATAATATCACAGATGTTCCATAAACATACAATAATAAAACATAATTTAGGGGGAAAACAGTTTTATATTAAAATAGTTTAATCAGTCACTCTAAATGCAAAATTCACATTCCTTACAGGAAGCATGTTCACTTTTCCCAAGGCTATACTTATTACATTCAGCCAAAATATTAACTATCCATTTATTAATCTATCAATTCTCCATGCAGTGTTTCCTACATGGGGTCATGGGAATGCTGTAGCCTATCCCAGCGTCTGCGACCACAGAAAATAAGAACTGGATATTTTCTTTAATTCAGAATTATTCATTGGTGTGAAAATTCTCTTGATCTGTAAAATATCTACATCAAACCTAAACATATGAAGGGCCTCTTAGAGGCTTAATTGTGTACACAGTGGGCTCACAGTACAATACACAGTGCCATCATGCTTTCAAGCCCGGTTTGTTTTTCTGTTAAACTGACAGTAGGTGTTAGCGTTTAATGTTAACAAAAAAATCTGTGACATTTACGGTAAAATACCAGCAGCTGTGATTGCCAGAACTTCACCGTGAAAAATATGGTAGCAACATTTTAGGTTTTACATACTTAACTTAAATTCACAATAATAAAATAAAATTTCAATAACTGATGTAATGTTAATATATTGAAGTACTAATTTCAGTACTAATTGAAGTAT
Organism: Sinocyclocheilus anshuiensis; assembly: GCF_001515605.1. NCBI lineage: Eukaryota > Metazoa > Chordata > Actinopteri > Cypriniformes > Cyprinidae > Sinocyclocheilus > Sinocyclocheilus anshuiensis. The sequence goes on along the minus strand of NW_015539821.1, from coordinate 198,871 downwards.
ATCTGTTTTGAACCATTATAATATGCTGATAACCACCAAAAACAGCTGGTGATGAGAAAGTCACATGATGAATCAAAGCTCATCACAAACAGCTTTTCCACAAGCTGAAGAAGGAAGTACTTATATATAGAAGGTGCACAGTGTCATTCACACAAATACTAAACACCATCATGGTAACACATATGATACTGAAATAATGCAATAAACATTCATTTAACAAAATTAGATGCAAGATAAAACCCTAATGTAAACTGAGAAGATTTACAGTATTCACCATATATAGTATGGAAACTTACTTTTAAACAATTAACAGGTTTTTGCTGTAGCATTTTTACAGTATTTTACTGTTAAAATCACGATCATTTTTACAGTGTTTGATGTATTCTTTTAACACCTCAAAAGGCCTCACCAAAAGACAAACAATATTTTGAAATTGCTTGGCAATTATTATTTAGACTGGATTATAGAGCATAAACACAAGGATTCAGTTTAGTTTGCAATGAATCCAAAATTGAAATATATTGACAACAGCCTCTACTGTTGTTAAAAATGTATAATGCTATACAGTTATGGAGAATATGAATATGCTCTTTTTAATTATTAACATTTATGTATATTATTTACTCAGCTTACACTGTGAATGAAAAGCACTGTAGCTGTTAAATAAGTAAATTGACAACCTGCTCGCTTTATTTTCTCTTTTTAGAAGTAAAGGTCAAGAACCCATGGTACAGGCCAGTGGTCATATTTCTGGCTGCTGTTATCATTGTGGGGATCATCATCATGGTGGCCATTTCTGTCGTCCAGTACAAGCCTTTACACCAGAAATACAAAGTACGACTAACACTTTAAGTGAACCATTTACTGTGTTAGAGATTAGATTTGTACAGATTTCACTGATGCAATTGTCTCTGTACACTTGACAGTATGGAATAGTTCTGGATGCAGGCTCCTCCCACACCTCTGTTTTTATCTATGAATGGCCAGCCGAGAAGGAGAACAACACAGGCATGGTACGGCAGAAACACACCTGCAACGTAAAAGGTATGTGATCCCTAATTTGCATAGAGTTGCATGGAGAAATACTTCTGGATATGTTTTTGGATAGCATTTTTTCCTTTTTTTCAGTATGTGAAAGGGTTTGTCCACCCAAAATAGAAAATTGGCATCATTTACTCACCTCCCATGTCTTTTGAAATCTGTATGACTTTCCTTCTTCTGTGGAGATATTTAGCAGACTGTCCATCATATGGACAGTTGTATGGACTACTATTATGATACCTTTTTGTAGCTTGACAGCTCCTGGTCCCCATCCACTTTCATTGTATAGAACAGTTCAGACATTCTGATAAAATATAAGAAAGAAAGTCAAGAGTAAATCATGACAGAAGTGTAATCTTTGCCGTTAGCAGTTATGTCAACATATCGCATAATTTCCAACAACACATTTACATACTGCCTGTAGGCAAAGTCTGGCTGTCTTGAGAAAATTGTTTCTGTTTTTTTTTCTGCCCTGTAGGGAAAGGTATCTCCAGTTACTCCAATAATCCAAAGGGGGCTGGCGCATCTCTGCAGGAGTGCATGCAGGAAGCCAAGCAGAAAATACCTACACACAGACATCATGAAACCCCTGTGTACCTGGGAGCCACAGCAGGCATGAGACTGCTCAAGTAATTATTTCTAAATATTCTTAATTCTCAAGAATCAAATAGGGTGGCCGAGAATAATTCTGAATAAAACTCTTAGAAAGCTTACCAAAGACTTCTAAATTAATTATATAATTACACTACTGGATTTATTTGAACTAGAAATCTTTTGTAGCATTATACATGTCTTACTTTTGATCAACTTAAAGAGTCCTTACTGAATAAAAATTAAGCATCGTGTTAGTTCAGGCAGGCCACGTCAGTCAAGCTCGGATCAGCTTATAGTCAGCTGTTCCTGATGTGTACCAATCCAGTTTTGACACTTATCATAGCGGTCCATTTAAATTCCCATTCTCCAGCATCTCTTCTATCGCATCGATGCTCGCAAATCAACTCCCTCCTCCAACCCCAGCTCCACCTAACTGAACCTGTAATCTAATCTGATTTTTTTTCTCTCTCTCTTCTTCGTAAACAGTTCACTATATTGCAATCATTATCTATCATGTATTTTGTATGTTCTACAACTCATGTAAATTGTGAATTGTAATTATGTATGCATATACTGGATCTGTTCTGTACTTGCTGATCTCCCCGCTCTGTCCAAGCATGGCTGCATGGACAGGCGTGGGGAGTTTTGCCCAGAACAGAACCAAACCGCCAACACTAACTGTATGCTATAATTGTAATAAATATACTTTGACGAAGTGGACCTCACTGAAGTATTATTTTTTTTAAATCTTACTTACCCCAAACATTCGAATGGTATGGTATTATGGTTTCCACAAAAAAAAAAAAAATGTTTATATATATATATGTGTGTGTGTGTGTGTGTGTGTGTGTGTGTGTGTGTCAACATCGATAATAAAATTGTCGAATTGTCACTCTGAAGCTGGAGTAATGGCTGCTGAAAATTCTGCTTTGCCAGGAATAAATAATATTTTAATTACAATAGAAAAGTTGAAATTGTAATAAAATTTTACACTATTGTTTTTACTGTATTTTTGATCAAATAAATGTGGCCCTGATGAGCATATGAGACTTCTTAAAAAACATTAAGAATCCAAATGTAGTGTTTATAGGCTAATTTATTTGAAGTTTTATCAATTAATTGTGATAAAGGCTAATCATATTTATTTTCTCAAGGATGGAGAATGAAGAAGCCTCAGAAAATGTATTGGACTCCGTAGCACATTCACTGAAGGGCTACCCCTTCTCCTATCAGGGAGCTCGTATCATTACGGGCCAAGAGGAGGGAGCTTTCGGATGGATTACTGTCAATTACCTGAGTGAAAACTTGAGAAAGGTATGGTGGTTTTTAAACCTGGGTTTAGTATTGTTTCAAATTTGTAATTTTCATTTGTAATTTTTAACTCAAAGCCCTTCTCCACAGAAGGAATGAACATTGAAACAATTTCAATGTGAAAAGGCCAATGGTTAAAGCTTCCTGTGTTTATCGTGCAGCCCACAGGGACTCTTGGAGCTCTGGACCTGGGTGGAGCATCTACTCAGATAACCTTCGTACCTCAACAGGAAATTGAATCACATGACAATTCTATTAACTTCAGGCTGTACGGAAATGATTATCACCTGTACACCCACAGCTTTCTCTGTTACGGGAAGGACCAAGTTCTCAAGCTTTCTATGGGCAAGAAATTAGAGTCAACACTTAAAGATGACGTGGTATGCTTGTCATTGCAATTGAAGTTCTATAGACCAGGGGTCTATAGGAATGTATACTTATTCTATAAAATTAAGTGTTGCATTGAAGCAATATTACACTGTAGAAACAGTTTTCAATGCTAGTAAATATAAATATATTTACTAGCAAATATAGTATAATATATTATATTAAATATCACAAATAATTACGAAGAATCAGCAAGGAACATTAAATTAAATGTGAAATTTTGAAGCAGAATGAAACGGCATTTTCTTGTAAAATGTCTTGTAAAATGTCTCAGACTTTTGGAGCCCAGTGTAAGAAACGTCAATCATCACATCTGCTGAAGTCACTTGACTGAGTGTTTTAAAGGGGTCATATGATGTTGCTAAAAATAACATTATTTTGTGTATTTGTGTAATGATATATATATATATATATAAAAAAAGTTTTTGTTTACATAATATATGTGTGTGTACTGTGTATATTTATTATGTATATATAAATACACACACATACAGTATATATTTTGAAAATATTTACATGTATTTGCATGTACATATTTATATTCATTATTATGTAATTATGTAATATAAGTTATATTCACAATCTTTTTATTTACAACTTAGAAAAATAATTTTTGGCATGTGTGTATGATATTAATGCATTTACTGCACATACTTTATGATGCTTACTTTGCAAATCTATTAAAATGATTATTTTTGCTATCATTGTTACATTTTACAGAAAAAGAATAGTTAATGGCAATAAAACATTTAAATGGATTTTAGCTTCTCAACTTTAGCTTTGATTAATTTTATCTATTGCATTTGTGTTTAATGCATATCTAAAGATATAGAGCACACGTATACAATTGTATCTTATATTTTTAAATGTTTTTTCTTCCCTAAGACAGACCCTGTTGAGTTAAGGGATCCTTGCTTTCACCCTGGATTTAACTTCACCAGGACTGTTCAAAGTGTCTTCAATACACCGTGTATGAAAGAAGTGAAAATGGCAAATGAAAACTTCTTCCATTTAGGGCTTGGGGATTGGTCTCAGTGCCGGCAATCAATCAGAAAGGTTTTTAATACCAGCTTTTGCCCTTACTCAAGATGCTCTTTCAATGGTGTTTTCCAGCCTTCTGTCGATGGAGACTTTGGGGTGAGAAACAATGAAGATTGCTTGTTTGTAAGAATTTGAATGGCTGGTTGTAAGTCATAACTAGTGATAATGATTATGGCATTTGACTCTATAGGCCTTTTCAGCTTTCTTCTTTGTGATGGACTTTTTGAATCTGACAAGTGATACTTTAGCGGGTACAAAGCAGAAGCTAGCAACGTACTGTTCTACACCATGGAAGAAGGTGAAATGCTTTATTAACCGTTTTTGAAGTATGTTAAAACCGGTTGCATCTTTGTTGGGGCATGATGTCTAAATGTATACTTTTTTACTTTTGTAGATTACAGAAAATCATCCCAACACAAAAGAGAAGTACCTTTCAGAATACTGCTTCTCAGCAACCTACATTCTCACTCTTCTCGAAGATGGATACAAATTCACTTCTGACAACTGGAAAGACATCAGGTTCATTAAGAAGGTGAGCATGGTGTAAATTAAAATGTTACATTATTTCTCATTAAATGTATTTGGACACTTAAGTCACACTGAAAATGTATGAAACATTTTACATGCAACACAACAATTTAAAAAGTTTAGATGTTAGATTTTATGTAGGTTAAAAAGAAAAAGCAATATATATTGTTCAAAAATAAGTATTTACAAACTTTGTGAAATAAAATACAATTACAATAATTTCATTTTAATAATTTAATTATTAAATAACTGAATACTTTTATTTTGGGGCCAATGTATATAGAAAATAATTGAGAATATTGTGTCAACCACTCTTTATGTGCAGATAGGAGACAGTGATGCAGGCTGGACATTAGGTTACATGCTTAACCTGACCAACATGATCCCTGCTGAAGCTCCAGACACGCCGCTGATGCCTTATGGGGGATATGTCACATTTATGCTCCTCTTCTCACTTCTAATACTTCTTCTTCTTCTTCTGGCCTACATGTATTTCCGTCGGTCAACTAGAACAGCCCAGAAAGACATCATTTAGACAAGGATATTATGCTGTGGTCTCTATATATCGAATGTTTATTTCTGCAGTACAAAATTTTGATAAATCCAAAATCACGTTTTGACTTGATCTCAAAGGTTTTACATTTCAAAGAATTTGGAAATCATACCTCATGTGAAGGATTAACAGGTTTTTGGAGAGAGATGGGTTACAAGTTCCACTGCGACTGAAGGGACATCAGACTCTTTTCCCATTCCTTTGTGCTTTTTGTGACCACTCAAATTTTTTCTTTAAAAAGCAAGTCATGAGTACAGGTTTAGCTTTTGGGGTGCTTGGTGAAAGGGGTTGTTGATGTTCCTTAAAAGCAAATGTGCACTGACATTCAATATATCATGTGCCTTTAGTCTTTAATGAAGTTTCCCATTTTATGTATAGAAAAGCTCACGTCATCTTGATGGCACTATATTTTATTTTTTTACTTATTATAAAGTAATGTCTGTGAGGTAAAAGCTCTCTAGTTGTATACCTTTTTTGCATTATGGTAATATGAAAATCGCTGGATATCATTGTTTAAACATTGCTTTTAGCAAAGCACATTTTTTAATGAATTGCAAAATAGGGGACCATTTTGTTAGGTCTGTCATTGCGAGCTTCTCCCCCATACCCCCGCCCACCCGACCCCCCCCCAACCCCTTTCTGTGCTTACTGAGAGTTAAAATAATCCTTTGTCCTGAGAACAATAATGTCTGCTTTTATAAGGCACATTCTGTATATGAAATCCCTGTGTATGGCTCTAAAGTGATGTGTAAAATTATGAAAGATTTTGTTTTTATATATTTAAACAATACCTGTAGCAAATTTCTATTAAAATTACAAATGTTTTATTTATAATACATAAATGCATGTTTTTGAAATAAGTCTCTTATGCTCACCAAGGCTGCATTTATTTGATTAAAATACAGTAAAATGAGTAATAATATAGAATATTATTATAATTTAAATTTTTTAACATTTTATTTATTCCTGTGAGTGCAAAGCTGAATTTTCAGCAGCCATTACTTCAGTCTTCAGTGTCACATGACCCTTCAAAAATCATTCAAATATGCTGATTTGTTGCAAGTAATTTTTCTTTTCAAAAATGAAAACTGTTGTGCCGTAACATTTTTGTGGAAACTGATGCATTTATTTTCAAGATTCTTGGATGAGAAAGTTCAAAAGAACAGAATTTATTTGAAATAGAACTCTTTTGTAAATGTATACATTTTTACTGTCACTTTTGATCAGTTTAGTGTGTCCTTGGTGATTAATAGATTTATTTATTTTAATTTATTGACCCCAATGGTAATTTTTAAATGTGAGTGTTTGTGTAAATATGAACATCTATATCTATTCATCTATATATATATTTTAAGGAATGCTACAATATGCATAGGATAATACATTCATTCTTTATTATTGCTATTAGTAAGTAACAAAAATTGTCCTTACAAAGGTTTACAATAAGCCTTAATTCCACAGGAATATATGAACCAAGTATTGCCACTGATAGAGATATAATTCAAGATATTAATCTGAGGAATCCATGGGAATAGCCTTTATTACAGATTATATGAGAGGCCATAATACTGTCAGATACATATGCAGAGTATATAGAACCAGTGTGAGATTACAGCCCATATCAGGAGTATTATGCTATGCTGAAAAGTGTTATGATGTGTCAGCAGTGGAGATACTGGCAATATACAAATGTACTTCATTCAACACATGAAGCGACAATGAAATATACAAATCTACACAAGACATATCTAATCTTCATTTAGAGCTTTGTTTGTTATCGTCCTCTTGCATTATTGACAAACTATTTTCCTGTTTGCCACTGTAAAGCTGCTTTGACACAGTCTGTTTTGTATAAAGTGCTATATAAATAAAGCTGACTTGACTTGACGAAACTCACACAGTGGCTCTTAAAAATTAAACACAAACTTGTTCATCATTAACTCAATAACTGTAACAGGTGAACCAATCGAATCCTAAAGCTTTGCATAGAATTGTTCAATATCTTCTGATCTAATAGCACCCTCCTTTGTGGATCTCTAACAACTTTCATCTCTCTAAGCCAGTGATCCTCAAATCTGGCTCGCGAGATCCACTTTCCTGCAGAGTTTAGCTCTAACCCTAATCAAACACACCTGAGTTTGATAATCAATGTCTTCAGGATCATTAGAAAATCACAGGTAGGTTTGTTTGATTAGGGTTAGAGCTAAACTCGGCAGGAAAGTGGATCTCGCGAGCCAGATTTGAGGATCACTGCTCTAAGCAGTTGTTGCTATTCAGTTTGATGTGCAGTACAACATTGATTAGCAAGCTCCGGTGTGTTTGATTAGGGTAGAGCTAAACTCTTCAGGAAAGTGGATCTCGCGAGCCAGATTTGAGGATCACTGCTCTAAGCAGTTGTTGCTATTCAGTTTGATGTGCAGTACATCTAAACTGCATTATAAATGTGGAAGAGAGTCATTTGGTACCCATAGGGAGCTTATGGAATTAATAAAATGCAGTCAGTGGAGGCTGGGAGTAGTTTTGGTGTTGCAGTTCTTGGCCTCTCTCAGCCTGATGTGAAGCGTCTCTGAGTGTTTGTCTCTGGCGCTCTCTTGTGGCTCTTCTCGGTTGTGCAGCATTGATCGTAACTGTGGCAGGAACTGGTCCCAGTCCTCAGGTAGTAAGAGCAAAAGGAAGCCCATACAAATGATGGACACGGCAATGATGCGTACACTGTTGAGCTGGATCTCACACATGTAGCGATCTATGACTGGAGTGTGGAAGATTTTTGATGGTCACTCAGGTATTACAGTTAAACATTTGAATATTTTAGTCTTGAAACACCAAGATGCTAATGTAATCAGGGCAATTTGGAAAACATTTAAACTAAATGAAATCTTTGATATTTACAGTCCAATTCAAAAGTTTTTTTTTTTTTTGGAAAGAAATTAATACCTTTTTTCAGCAAGGATGCATTCAATTGATCAAAAGTTTCAACAATGACATTTGTAATGTTGCAAAATATTATAAATAAAAACAGGTTTACTGGTTTCCACAAAAAAGCAGCACAACTGTTTTCAACACTGATAATAATAAGAAATGTTTCTTGAGCACTAAATCAGCATATTATAATGATTTTTGACAGATCACGTGGCACTGAAGACTGGAGTTATGGCTGCTGGAAATTCAGCTTCGAGATCACAGGAATAAATTACATTTTAAAATGTATTCAAAGAGAAAATGGTTGTTTTAAATTGTACTAATATTTCACAATATTACTGTTTTTACTGTATTTTTAATCAAATAAATGCAGCCTTGGTGAGCATAAGAGACAACTTTCAAAAACATCTTACCGAGCCCAGATTTTGAACAGTAGTGTATATTATGGTGTAAAGGAGTAAAATAAAAATAAAGAAAAGTCATTTACTCAAAAATCATTTACTCATCCTCATGTTGTTCCAGACCTGTATAGCTTGCTTTCTTCCGTGAAACACAAAAGGAAATTTCATGCTGTTATTTATTTATTTATTTTTTGTTATTTTTGAAGTTTGGTCAATATTTATGTTCAATATATAGAAAAGAGCAGAGTTAACATACTGCCTAACATCTCCTTTTGTGGATTACAGAAGAAATAATCACATACAAATTTGTAACAACATACAACTTCGAAAAACAACAAGTGGCTCTATTATGACTCACCAGCGTTGACAGGAACACTCAGGATGACACCCAGAGAAATCAGAGTAGGAAGTTTTATCAGAACACCAAAATTCAAGAGGAAGTTGAACACTAAAAGAGCATCCAAAGAAAACAATTTGAAGTTAAAATGTCTTAATGATGGATTTGTTTATTAAAAACACACAGTTTTTCATTTCAGGAGATTTTAATTGATGTACTGAAGTCGTATGGATTACTTGTTGATTATTGTGATATTACATCAGCTGCTTGAACTCTTATTCTGATGGCACATATTCCATTTGTGTACATAAGCACAGTTTGTGTTTATGTATTGGCGTCCATTCTCTTACCCAGCAGAAGAGCGGACATGCCACAGATACTTGGCCATGGCAAATCTCTAGGTGAAACAAAGTCCTCGGCCCCCGTGATAAGCAGCATCAGAGGTACAGCACTAATGAAGACCAAATTAGCTCCACCGAGAACAGTAAGATACACAGCTGCTTCACCCAGCTTTGCACTACCCAGAACAAGCTTGAACAGAACCTGAAGAAACATTTACACTTATGGATTTCTCTACAGACGAAGAGAGGATAAAATAATTAAACGTTCATTTGAAACATCTCTGAAATAGCAGCTCATTGGTGTATGATGTGTTTGTTGTGCTTTACAATCCCGTCTTACTTTGTATATAGCTGCTGTTAATGCAGAACCAACCACAAGGGAGATGCCAATCACAGAGTAGCTGTGGAAACCATCAGCATATGTCATCATAACAATGCCCCCAATGGCTAAAATGGCTGCTACAATCTGTGATTAGATGGAATACAGAAAAATGTCTGACTTTTTTAACAAATAAAAAGTATTTTTATGATAAAAAGTAAAAATCCCATATAGACACTGACATATGCACACAACAGTATAACCACAATAAAAGTATTTAATATCAATTTATTTATCATGGACTCACCCGCACTCCCATGAAGCGATCCCGCAGGACAATCCAGGATATAAGGAAGACAAAGGCACGACTACAGCAGAACCAAGTGAGGGTGAACGGGACATTCAAGCGTCTAATGGTTATTTTGGCCAACTGAGTGCAGCCCGACCAAGAAAAGCAGATGCAGATCACCAAAGCGACACCCCACAGTGCTCTGTGCAGGTGGACTGCAGTCATATGCAAACAGCAGCGGAGCCTCTGCAGCCTGTTCCCACAATCTGATTTGACTGTTTCTGTGGCAGAATGGCCATCTACCTTCACTTCCACCTTCTCGCTGTTGGACTGGTCCTCCCCTGCAGATACAGACAATATAACTGCATAATACAAAGTCATAAGCATAGCCACAGGCATTTAATTACATCACCACCTGTTTTTTTTTTTTTAGAAAATAAACTTTCATGCTGAACTCTAGGAGAAATTTGCATAACAAAGCTGATGCTGACAAATCTGAAATGCAGTACATAAGATAATATAATATCATTTCAGAACTGTACATTTAGTAGGACAACTACCAGCAAGCACCTTTGCAATGCTGAAAACATAAATCTGAAACAAGACAGCAGGAATCAAGCAATGCTCTTTTTTGAGAGCATTGTTTATTATCATAGTAAAAATAAAATAGGTAATTATAGACACACTATCATTTAAAAGTTTGTGGTCTGTAAGAATTTGTTATTGTTTCTGAAAAAAGTCTCTTATGCTCTCTAAGGCTGCATTTATTTGATAAAAAATACAGTAAAAACAGTAATATTGTGAAATATTAGACATTTTTATATATTTTAAATTGTAATTTATTCCTGTGATGGCCAAGCAAAAATTTCTGCAGCTATTACTCCAGTCTCCAATGATCCTTCAGAAATTATTCTAATATGCTAACGTGGTGCTTAAAACATTTCTTAATATTAATGATGTTGTGCTGTTTAATATTTATGTGAAAACTTAATTCAGGATTCTTTAATGAATACTAAGTTCAGAAGAACAGCATGTATTTGAAATAGAAATCTTTTGTAACATTATAAACATATTTACTGTAACTTCTGATCAATTTAATGCATCCTCACAGAATAAAAATATTACTTTCTCTCAAAAATAAATCTTACCCCAAACCTTTAAACAGTACTGTATAAATTCATATTGTGATATATAAAGTTATAATAGAGTTTCCGTTATGAAAAATAAAGTCACAACTGTGAGATAAAAATAAATTGCAATAGTAAGAAAAAGAGTCAAAATTGTTTTTACTCCATGGTGGAACGTGTGTCGTAATGTCATTTATCACAGAAAATATTTCTGACTCGTCCTTAGGCTTTTTTTAAGTAAGACATATAGTTAGTTACACAACATTATAAATCAAAATACAAGAACATTAGATAGCAAGAAGCAATACACAAGGTGTATGAAGAATGTATTGCTGTCCATGGTACTGAAGATGCAACACTGTTTTGTTTTACAAAGATTCTCATTTCTCCTTTATATACCATACTTTTGCCCTCATGGCCTGTAAGAGGACATTTACTATGTACTGGCTAGAACCTGTCAGGTCTAAAGGACAGAACTGTCAGTGGAAAAAGGACAAGTAGGAAGACAGACTGTGCCCAGGTAGCAGTCAGTCAACAGAACAAGTCTCATTATCATAGTCACACCACAGTCTGGGATAGTTAATGTGATCTGAGTGCCAGCCCAGTGCTGCACACATTGACCCAAGCATCAATAAGAAGGTGTTAAAGGTGTGTGGAGAAGTGGAGAAGTGGTTAAAGAATTGCCTTTTAAATCCAACCCTGTATAGTGGCAATGTGTGAACTAAAAACATGCTGAACTGCCTAATTACGATTGTGAACTGAAAAGGTAAGGGCTAACTTGATTGTACAAACCAATCAAATCCATTGGTTATCCACCATTATAGCATTTATTTGGCATTTATGGGCAGGTTCACATGCACATCCATCTGACCATCTCTCCATCGACTGCTGTATGACATAAGAAAAAAAAAAAATCAATGTCAAACCATATTTCTTATTACACACTTTTGTCAGACCAGAGCTGGAGGAATTATTCTTTCACTAAAACTAAGTTTTAAAGATGCTCTGTTGCATCATTTGAACACTGATGATGAACGATCTGCTCACTTCAAAAGCACTAAACGGTGAGATCTCTGCTTATGCTCTCAGGGTTTTTTAGAGGTCTCAACAGCTTTACTTCAATACGATACTTAAGTATTATTTTGAAGAATCTGTTAAAATCAAATATTTGTATCTTTACAATTACATTCACAGAAAAAAAAACTTTTTTACTCCATTACAATTTCATGTAGACTAGTTTAAAGTACTACGTCTGTAAAGTAAATGATATATGTCAATATGACTTATATATGGATTTTTTTTCCTTATCCCAATGTGACTAACAAGTTGATCAATCATGTTCACATAAGTTTAACTTGTGCATGAGAGTGCGCACAAATGTTATGCTATGATGCAGTCAGTGGAGGAATGGAAATGAGAATTGAGAGAGACCTCATCTGCCCCTGATGACTCAGCAAAACTGGGCTCTGACTCAGTTCCCTTCTCATGCATATTAGAGTCACTGACAGAGCTGCACGTCATTACTCAGGCTACAGTGCTTTGCTCAAATACAGTGCACAGCATAAATGAGTACACCCCCTCTGAAACCTAACAAATTCAGCAATTACTCTTTGCTTAGAAGACGTTATGGTTTTTTAGAGATATAATATTCCAGCAAGTCTGCTTGATCAGTTACCAAAGAAGAATGTTAAAATTATTCAAGAAAATACCATTTTCTTATCAAAGTGATAAAATGTTATGTTGCAAAAATGAGTACACCCTCCTGAAAGTTACTAAATAAAAATAAAAAAATTTAAATTCTAGTGTAAGGTTAAGGCAAGTACTAATCAACAGGTAAGTATGTTGAACCAAAACTGTTAAAGGTAAGTAATTTCTTGATAGTTAAGTGTTATATGGCCCACTGAATCATACTCAGACTTAATGCAGACAACAATGAAACCACTTGAGAGAGAACTGTCAGGAGATTTATTTCTTAGCATAAAAGAGGACAATGGTACAAGAGGAATACCAAATTATTGTTTTAAGTCTGAAAATATAGCCAAAGTAACACAGAAATTCAATAACAATGGACTTGTGAAAAGGCCCAGACTTCTGGGAATCCATACTCTGGTCTCATGAGAGCAAGTCAATCATTTCGGATCCAAAAGCATCCAAAATGTTCTGGTGTTGCTAGAGGAGGAGTACAGAGAGAAGTGCTTGGTTCCCACAGTGGCATTCAGTGGTAGTAAAGCTCTTCTATAGGGATGTATGAGTGCTGAAGGTGTGAGGGAGTTGTGCTTTATCAAACGCTGTCATGAATTCACACACCACTGTGTGATGTAATACAAAAACCTGAAACTGAAGATGCTACCCTCTTCTCATTCCCTGCATTGTTGGGCTTTTTTTTTTAACATGACAATAAAGATATTCATTCCCCTGAGTTGAAAATCCTTCAGTGGACATGTATTTCACTCAGTCTTAACACTCTTGAGCTGCTGTGAGAGATTATGTAGAGTCGAGCTGAGCAACACTCCCCATTAAAGACCAGGGCATTTAAGGAGGTCGTCCTCCAGGAGTTAAACAGCACAGATGTGAAAATGTGTCATGAACTTGTACACTCAGTGTCAAGAAGTGTCAGAGCAGTGTACTTAAGAGTTATGGAGGACATATTAAGTTCTAGAATATTACACTTGGTTGAATTAAATCTAGGTTGTACTCAATTCTGCAATCCTTCATTTAAACAAAAATTGGCTAAGTTTCTTATTTTACAGATATTAATGGCATGTATTTCTCTGTTTTTATTAAGAATATGTTTAATACATTTCAATTTTGCCATCTTTCTATGAATTATATTAGTGATCATTAAGAAAATAAACCTTAAATATTTAATCAGAGGGGGTGTACTCATTTATGCTGTGCACTGTACAACAATAGATACATCAGGGGTCCCATGTGCTAATTGGATATTTGCAAAATTTGCAAGATGTTTATCTTTTTTTTTAAATAAGAGGTTGCATTTTTTTTTTTTTTTTACTGTGTGCAGTGTATACATATAGAAAGTAACTGAAAGGGCTCTTTGTTTACAAATGATCTGACTCAGCTGTTTATCGAATGGGTGATAGATTGCGTTGCTTGTGCCTGTGTCAGCAGTATACTAAAGTATGAAATGTTTGTGCGTGGGGTTGCAGAGGAGCTCAGTTTGATGCAGGGGTGTGAAGCTGGTCTTTGATCGATGTGTTTACATCATAAAGCATAAATGTTCAGCTCTCAAATAAAAAAAAAATGATCAAAGATTCAAACTCATAGACGGGACTAGCAGCTTGATGAAAAGCAAGAAAAAACAGCCCTCGCTGTAACCTTTGAGCCACCTTCAAATTTTTTAGGAAGGAGTCAACCAGAATATTTCAGAGCACGTCAAACCAAAAGACTTACATATTGCATGTAAAAGCTATATAACGCAATATAATGAAATTCATGTAATACTATTTTATTTCTCTACAGGATACTATATAAGTATGTAAGATAGTCCACCCAAAAATGAAAATACTGTCATCATTCACTACACTTCCAAACCTGTATACGCAAAAGAAGATATTTTGAGGAATTTTCCTGAACTGGTTACCAAACATTCCTTCAATATATATGTTTTTGTGTTCCACAGATAAAAGAACGTCATACAAGTTTGAAACAACACGAGGTGAGTGAATTATGACAGAATTTCCATTTTTGGGTGTACAATCCCGTTAAGGGTAAAGGAACTATATGGGCACCCTAATAGTTCTATGCCCTTAACTCATATAATATTAATTTCATTCTTTACATTTAACGTACAAAAACAAGCATGAATCAAGTGTAGTAGCCTACCTCTAAGAGATGCGTTCCAGGGCTCATAGCAATAGTAACCAGTGATCCTCAGGATCCGCTCTTCTATGGATGTGTTGTTGATGTACTCGACCGATCTCGATGACTTCAATTCTTCACTTAGATCTTCATCAGTAATGACGAGGGATTTCAGCTGTCTGATCTGAGGACTGATATCTGACAGGCGGCGCGGACTCATGTCTGAAGGCTTTCTCATTCCCCTGAAGTTAAAGAAGAGACATCAGAACACAGTGGATGTCTGCGGAAATGTATACCTTAGAAGAACCAGCCTGCATGTAAACACACCGCAAACTAGAGGCACGACACAACGCAACGCGACAAAACGCTGCCAAACAATGTATCCAAAACTGCGAGTACGCACGCGCGCGAGCGTTTGCTAGAGTCAAACTTGCAGTTGAACTGCGGTGTTAAACAGTGCAAACTTGTTTATGGTACAGCCAGCAGCGAGCTTGACGAATGCATTTCAAAAGACTAAAAGGATGCTCACGCGCTCATTTTGAAGCATCGTATCGTAGCTTTTGGCAAGAAATGTAAGTAACTCACTCTGAGACAGAGAAGTTCTGTTTCATTCAGCACTCCGATGAGCCCATTTTAAGAACGGTTACAGAATAAAGCGTTAAGAAATCGTGACTGTTCTTGATAAAAAGCCAGAAGCTGAAGCACTGCCGTATGAAGAGAAGACACGACCACCTGTGCGCACGCAATGCGCATACGCAGAAACAAAAGCTGACATTATGGGTCGCCGTGATTTTGCCAAGTAAGACGTGTTCCTGGATCAACATCTTTTGATGATCCTGGATCAACATTATTGTCCAAAAATATAGACTTAACCCAATCCCTACCCCTAAACCTAACCTTACCCATAATTTATTCCTAAAATCAGTGGGAAATGATAGCTGATTAACAAGGGTGTAGAAGCACCTAACCCTGATCGTAAGCCTAAAACAGATATTTCCTGAAAAGTTATATCTCAATTCTGACTGGTTGATTGAAATGTTGGTCCAGGATCAACAAGGATGTTGATCCAGGAACATGTTGTACTTGGTGAAATCACGCTCACCGACATTATGAATTTATGATCACCAATATTGACGTTTCATCTAATATCATTTGGCGATTTATCCACGTTGACTGCCAATAAACTCTCTTAAAACACACTTTTCATTTGCTCAAATGTTTTGGTCAAACAATGTCCTTTTTTAAAGTCATCATGAGCATTCAGTGGTGGAAATATTTTTGGAATAAAATGACAGACTCGGCTAATTACATAGCTAATATTGTAGGTATATTTAATACACATACGTTGCATTATTTGCCACAAGAACAAAAAACTTTAATAACTGCTGTCTGCTGGCTGACTGACTGTAAGGAAGTTGTCTTACTTTTTATACAATAATTTCTACATGCTGTGTTGCTCTTGTGATACACATTACATTTAACATGCTTCAGTGTATCTTTCTTAGATGAACAGGTCAGTTGTAGCAACCCAGCACAGCCCATTTGTCTGGCACACCAGAGATGGTAAGGGGGAAAGAAGGAAACTGGCCAAGAATAGATGAGTAAGGAAGTGGCTCTTGGAGGGTGGTAAACCCAGGAAGAAGGAATTGCATGCAAAGCCCTTTTGATCCAACATGATCACGACTCATGTCTCATGCATGCTCATGATATGCATTAGATTTTTAAATGTCAGAAGAAATGTAAGTGTTTTTTGTCCATGCCACAAGTCTAGGGTGTTGTGAGTGTTTACACAGGTGTTGCATGCAGTTGCTATTGCATTCT
The DNA here is from genome assembly GCF_001515605.1 of Sinocyclocheilus anshuiensis. Lineage (NCBI taxonomy): Eukaryota > Metazoa > Chordata > Actinopteri > Cypriniformes > Cyprinidae > Sinocyclocheilus > Sinocyclocheilus anshuiensis. The sequence continues at coordinate 182,043 of NW_015539821.1, read as the reverse complement.
GTTTTTAGCATGTCACTATATGAAGAGAAGACACGACCACCTGTGCGCACGCAATGCGCATACGCAGAAACAAAAGCTGACATTATGGGTCGCCGTGATTTTGCCAAGTAAGACGTGTTCCTGGATCAACATCTTTTGATGATCCTGGATCAACATTATTGTCCAAAAATATAGACTTAACCCAATCCCTACCCCTAAACCTAACCTTACCCATAATTTATTCCTAAAATCAGTGGGAAATGATAGCTGATTAACAAGGGTGTAGAAGCACCTAACCCTGATCGTAAGCCTAAAACAGATATTTCCTGAAAAGTTATATCTCAATTCTGACTGGTTGATTGAAATGTTGGTCCAGGATCAACAAGGATGTTGATCCAGGAACATGTTGTACTTGGTGAAATCACGCTCACCGACATTATGAATTTATGATCACCAATATTGACGTTTCATCTAATATCATTTGGCGATTTATCCACGTTGACTGCCAATAAACTCTCTTAAAACACACTTTTCATTTGCTCAAATGTTTTGGTCAAACAATGTCCTTTTTTAAAGTCATCATGAGCATTCAGTGGTGGAAATATTTTTGGAATAAAATGACAGACTCGGCTAATTACATAGCTAATATTGTAGGTATATTTAATACACATACGTTGCATTATTTGCCACAAGAACAAAAAACTTTAATAACTGCTGTCTGCTGGCTGACTGACTGTAAGGAAGTTGTCTTACTTTTTATACAATAATTTCTACATGCTGTGTTGCTCTTGTGATACACATTACATTTAACATGCTTCAGTGTATCTTTCTTAGATGAACAGGTCAGTTGTAGCAACCCAGCACAGCCCATTTGTCTGGCACACCAGAGATGGTAAGGGGGAAAGAAGGAAACTGGCCAAGAATAGATGAGTAAGGAAGTGGCTCTTGGAGGGTGGTAAACCCAGGAAGAAGGAATTGCATGCAAAGCCCGTTTGATCCAACATGATCACGACTCATGTCTCATGCATGCTCATGATATGCATTAGATTTTTAAATGTCAGAAGAAATGTAAGTGTTTTTTGTCCATGCCACAAGTCTAGGGTGTTGTGAGTGTTTACACAGGTGTTGCATGCAGTTGCTATTGCATTCTGTTTTTAGCATGTCACTATGTGCTTATGAAGGTGTTCTGGGGTGCGTTTCCCCAAAGCAACTATGGTCGCAAGTTCCATCATTACCAATAGAGTTCAATGGAACTTGCGATCATTGTGAGCTAACAATGCTTTTGGGAAACGCACCCCTGGGCGGCAGTGTATTTTTCCAATCACTAAATTTCTAGGACATTCTGCTCCCTATATAAACCTGGGGTCAATTTAATGTCTGCTTAATCCTGCAGTGTAAATTGATGAGATTTTTTCCCCTCCATTCTATTGTTGACCAGGCAAAATTCGTAATTCTGATTGCTAAGAAAAGTGATATGACAGCAATATTTCATCAACAAGCCGCACAATTTGAAAAATCATTCGTATCATCATTCGGCGTAGCATGCTAAAGTTTAATACGAATTTTAAGCTTTCATATCTCTAACTCTTAAGTATGAGAAATTATAACCTAGTGATGCTGACCTTAGCAAACAACATTAAATATGTTAATTTTCATACTTAAAGTGTATGTTAGTTCATAAATAAATACATCATCTTTTTAATAAGTACCACATTTACACCTTCTCCATAGTTTATGGCATTTTCAGTGCTGCTCTTAAAAAACTTTAATTTATTTTAGTAAATTTACCTATGTATAATGTCCAATGTGTATTATAACCACTTTATAGTTCACTTGAACAAAATTGTTGGTTTGAAAACTTTGCAGTGCAAATAACTAACAATTGAAAGTAAGTTGAGCATTAAAAAGCTTAGTAATCAAACCCTTCTTAATAAAACTCCTTAAAAGCATCATTATGCTATTTGGTCATTAAACTGTCATTCAGATTAGCTTTTCAGCACTTAATCATATGTAAAAGTTTTTACCTGTCTTTCGGAGGACACAGTTGTACACAGGGCGCTGGAGTCTCATCCTCTTTCTGCATTGTGCTGGCACATCATGTGTGGGGAACTTGTCCCTGCAGTGTGGCAGCTTCACAGTCCACAGCCAGGTTTTGAAAGATGGCTAGCAGTGGGGGTGTGAGCCACAGTGTGTGTATGTATGTGTGTGTGGTGCAAAATAGGAGTTCCTTGTAACTGGTTGGCACCTATCGATCGGAAGAGCCGTCTCCACCCCAGCACAAGCCTCAGTCAGGAGACCTATGCTTAGCTAAGCAAAAACTTCTGACAGTGCCGTCAATACCCTCCCAACACCTTCCACTGGAGAACGCCGTGGAGAGAAGAGGTCTGCGCTGCATATGCTTAACTCAAAATTGAGTTTGGCACATACTGTAGCGAGACCTGACATCTAATGAGGCAGACTGGCTTGGATAAACACAGGCCATGGGAGAGAGAGTTTAATTGAAAAATCATTGGGTGAGAGCTATCGAAGCACTCTGGTGGAGATTATTCGCATTTACCAAGGACACACCAAAGGCAAAGTTAAAAGGAGACATTTATAAATAACAACTGCAGTATTCAATAGTTTGTTCTCTTCACGGAGAACAGTAGCATAACAACAAGTAAAATGTCAACCAGGGCAAGATGACCCCTCCATATTTTTTTCTCTTTACCATACACTCTTAAGAAAAATGGTTCTAAACAGTACCAGAAAAGGGTTCTTCGGCTTGTAACAATAGCAGAACCCTTTTTAGTGCTAAATAGAACCTTTTTATAGGGTTCCATATAGAACCATGCTTTGAAAATGCTATATAGGACCTTATTGGTGTTATAAATAACCTTTTTAATGATAGTCTTTCATTAATATTAGTGTTAATATCATTACTATTAGTATTATTTGTATACATTATTTATTAATATTGTTTTTTACCCCTCTATCTGCCTGGTCTTATAATATCTTGAAGTGTCTATTAGGGTTTTACATGAAATCAACAACAACAACAATGTGTCAATTAGGTACTTATTTATTTGTTTTTTTTTAATGACGTAAAATTGTAGCAAAAATGACTGTGTTCTAACAACAGTTATTAGCTGAATACATTAATGAATGACAATGGGCATTGAACATAAATAAATGCTTAAAGAAATAAAACAAAATAGAACATAAAATAGTGTATTGAAGACCAAGCTCCAGTGAAATATCTTCACAATCCTCTATGATGCCTTTAAGTTAATCATTATCTGTATTTTGGTGGGATTGAATGGCAGTTTCTCTCTGCAGATGATGAGGTTGTAGGATGTGACAGCATCTGAGAAGCACAATTGAGTTTAGATATACAATGTGTCTCCTTTCATTTGTTTAAACAAAATAGAACATAAAATAGTGTATTGAAGGCGAAGCTCCAGTGAAATATCTTCACAATCCTCTATGATGCCTTTAAGTTAATCATGATCTGTATTTTGTTGTGATTGAATGGCAGTTTCTCTCTGCAGATGATGAGGTTGTAGGATGTGACAGCATCTGAAATGCGTTTAGATATACGTTTGTTAGATATACAGTTTGTCTCCTTTCATTTGTTTATGTGAAAACAATTGTTTATGAAGGCCAAAAGTATATGTGAGCACTTCACAATGTTAAAAGGAAAAAGTAATATAAAGTCAAGGGATAGCTGGGTATGTTTATGCATAAACCCTAGTAATAAAAAATAACAACAATGCACCAAACTAACTAACACCATCTAACAAAATGGACCAAAAATTCAATATCTTTGTTACTTAGTGAAGAAGAGGAGAGTATCCTTAACTGAATAGAGCTGGTCACACTTACATGTTCTCTTAAACTAAAAACAGAAAAAAAAATAGGAGACCAATTAGCATTTGAAAGTTATAATTTATGACTGAAAATTTTCATGCAAATTTTACATTTTAAGAAAGAAATAATTTACCTGTTGAGAGTGTGTGTTCTTCAGAATGCTATGGTTCTAAATAAAACCATTACTGCATGTAAAGAACCTTTAAAGAACCATCTTTTTTTAGAGTGAGATGGCACAAAATCTAATCTCAACACATTTAATGAATGGACATGCTCTTTTTAATTTTGCCATTTCATCTGAATATTAATATTTGTGAGATTTAGTCATTCAAGTTTAGATGTTAATTGATATAATTTTGTGTCTCTGGAAAATAGTGATCTATGACATTACATTATGTCGAATGTCAAAGGTTTTTTGTCTGTTTGCTAATAGGGAATTTGTGGACAGATTGATGTTTTTAGATTTGTGAATATTTTGTGAATTGTGAATATTTGTAAAATATATTTTTTTTACTACACAAATATAAAAACATGAATGTTTTTAGATTTGTGGAGTAAAAATATTTTTATTTTGAAGTGAACAGATACAACTAGACTATTTGGGTAAGATGGGTTCCTTATTAATTGGTACAGAAGGCCCAGAGTGGCATGTTGTTACTAGTGTTATTATTATTATTTTTTTAAATATAATATTTATTGTAATCCATAGGGTTATTATTCAGTAATTCCAAAAGTTAGACAGGGGTGGCTTCTTGCTCCAGATAGGAGGTCATCTAACCCTCTTTGAGTTGCTCTGCTACAAACTCAAAGGGGTGTTAGTCCTTCAACTGCCAGATAAAATACTGTACCTTTACTTTTGGTACCACACATCAAATGTTTTCATAGGAAAGAAAAATCAAGACAACTCTTCAATATTTTGGTTCTTTCTCCTAGATATCAATGAGACTGAATGAAGATCAAAGATTTCTATATGAACTCAAATATTTCTCATCAAATACTTTAAGCCTAATTATTTATATCATTTGTTATTATTTAAATGTATTTACGTTTCAGCTATACTCTCCATATTAACATTCACAATGAGCTCTGTACTTTTACGGTTTGTCAACAAATGTCTCGATTGTCTCTATATTTATGAGAAACATCTCATATAAAGTCAATACCTCCAGAAAATGAATCATTGCTGAAACTTCCAGCTAGTTTCCGGAGGTATGCAAGAAACAAAATTGTCCATTGCATGTTAATCGTGCATCTAAAATGAAAACCAACAGATACTAACAAGAAATTGTTCAGATTATACTCAAAACCATCATTTTCCCATGATATCAAGGAATTATTCACCTTTAGAGAAACCCTGAAATATTACCTCCTATATCGCTACAAGCAAAATACATTGTCCATTTACAAGCTCAGCTTTCTCAGCAATATTATCATACGCTGTGAAGATTATGAATGTGGCATTTAGTTGAATGTCTAGGGGAACTCAAGAAGGTCTCTTATAGTTTCATGTGCTGTCCTGTTCCAAGTTTAACAAAGTGAGCACAGCTGCAGGGCCTTGTTAACATAACCTCGGCTCAATTTCAGCACCACTATTACAGGATGGCATCAAATTCACTTTCAAACAGCAGAGTAAATATCTCTTTTAACAGCACTGAGCAGGCATCCTGATAGACTGTTAACAGACTGTACAGCTGCTCAGGGTTTTAACACACCTATATAGCCTAGCAAAATAATCTAAGTAAACAACTCTGAGAGGTGGAGATGTGTTTGGATTACATTTGATATGTGCTGCAAGTTCTGTTTCAGCTCATATGTACAAAATCTTGCTACTGGCTGAAGAATGGACACAATACAATTACAACATCTACAGTATAACCAAAAATCCAGTTTATTCTGTTTTGTTAAAGTGCAACTCAAGACATACGATAAATGCACAACTTTCAGTATCTTTAGGCATGAGCAATAAAATTTAAATATGAAAATTAAAACTACAAATTAATGATAAAATAACATGAATTCCCTTCAGCAATATACCCAGTCACTGGGTATATGTCAAGAATGTACTGATGCACTGATGTGACTTATGTTCTCGTCTTACAATACAGTGCACAACAGCACCTTTAGGTGGTGTACAATGCCTACTGCATCTGCAGAACAGCCAACATGACTAAAGCCAAGTAAAGAAATTAAATATACAGATATCTGATTGTCTGATGCCTCTACTAAAAATATATATTTTAAATTCCCTTTACAATTTAATTAAAGAATGTCACCAGGGACCTGCCCCTGTCTATTCTAAAAATCTAAGGGAAAAAAACAAAAAAACAATGCGCCATGACTAAAGGCTGGAATACACTACATGGTTTTTAAAATCTGAACAGATTTTAAAACACTAGGCATCGTACACTTGCAGACCTTGAATAGAGTAAAGGCTGGAATACACCACACAACTTTTAAAATGACTAAAAGTCTATGGATCAAACATCACCAGATTTTCAAGTCTTTCTAAAAACACAACAAACTCACACAGAAGTGTGTGCCTTTTTTACTGACAAATGAAAACAATGTGTGTTCTAAAATCAGCTCTAAATATCAAACGTTTGATATTCTCCAACTGGATGGAATCATAATCTGAATCTAAAAAAATTGAGTCTGTGCCCATCATACACACATTATATGATTTTCTGCAAAATCTGTCAACTCTGACTGCCTAAAATCAGTAGACTGATAGTGTTGACTTGTCCAGACTGTAAATCAGGGCAAAAATTGGTATAAAAGTCATGTAGTGTTTTCCTGCCTTAAGCAATGTCTACAAACTTAGTAACCTGAAGACATGATTTCCATTAATACATCTGTAATACAGGATGTGGATCCCTTTAAGTCACCTAACAAGAACAGCATATGAAGTATGTAATACTAGTCTATGACCACTTACCAGTTAACTATTTATATTCGGAGTCATGGATGGATTTATCTTTTACCTACACACACAAACACACACAAAACCCTGGTCACAACATGTTTTCCAGTTCAGCAGCTGCATGAACAATGATCTCATATGATATTATGTATTCTACAAATTCATATAATCCTTTACCATAATAAATTACCTTCAGCATGTGTTTCAAGTGTTCGTATCTATGGTTGGTTTCGGTTAACTTGACAGCAGAGTACACTAACAATACATTTATGCTCTTAGCAGAGATGTTTCAGAAACATTAACGTGTTGTTTCTTGACACAGAATTTCAGTATGTCTCATTGGTCCATTGGAGGTAGTAGGTGAGGCGGAGACTATGTCATCAGGAAACATATCTGTCTTATCTTCCCTAAATGAGGCTGCCTGGTCGGACACAGAGGCAAATGAGAGGTGATCATGATCCACAATGTTAAGCTGGTCCTCTGTTTTTTGTTTCCTCAAGTAGAACATCTTTCTGAGCTTCTTCAGGTGCTGAAGTTCACAGAAGGTTTCCAGAACCACCAACATCGCGATCAAGCCCAATATCAAGTAGACTGTACAAGAGAGAAACAGATAAGGTTAAAGAGAAACAGAAAGCGACCCTTAAAGGAACACTCCACTATTTTTGAAAATAGGCTCATTTTCCAACTCCCCTAGAGTTAAACTAGGGATGTCAATTTTCGATAATTTACATGATCAATCGTCGTTTAAATTAACGATCGATTAATCGATTAATCGTTAACCTTAATGCTGCAAAATGCGTCTATGCAGCCCGGCATGACAGGATGTGCAAAAGTTACTCAAAAAAAAAAACTGCTTTCTCACCCGATTTAAAGGGGATTTAGTCTGAATAAAATGCTAGTTAGCAGGATTGTAAAATGAATAGATGTGATTATGATCATTTCATAAAATGAAGAGAGATCGTTTGAGATAATTTTACTTTGTTGACCGTTTCCTATCCCGACACGGAGACCGCTGAACGCGCCTCTTTAAATGGTTTCGTGGTGCTCGTTGTTGTATTTTAAAACACTTTGCAATGTTTTCAACTGACATTATGGCATTTAAAATAAAATGATCCCAAACGTAACTGTGGCGCGTGTGGCTGTTCTGCGCAGTCAGTGAACCGCTGCTGCAGCCAAACACACAGTTGCTCATATCAAACATTATTATGTGAGTATTATGA
>NW_015539821.1:172903-173649 GCF_001515605.1 Sinocyclocheilus anshuiensis | reverse complement strand
TATTATGACCAGTACTTAATTTGATCCTGCTGGATCCTGTTCCGGAAAATGTCAGATTTTGAATTTTTGCGTTCCGGTAGGCCTATTTGTTTTTAAAAATCCGGCATTTACAGTGCATTAGATCATGACAGTGAATGCGTGCCTGCGTACGAGACGGAGCGAGCGCGGGTTTGGCTAGATGTATTTGGAGGTTATTACTAACGTCTCATTCGGCACAAATCCAACTGTTTCCATATTCGTAATGTATTTGAAACTATTATTTATAATGTAAACTAGGCTTGTACTTTACACGCATTCGCATATAGACGGAAAAGATCATCGTCTTCACATGAGCAAAAAAGTCCATAACAGCAGAGCTATTTAAACTGACCAGTGTAACCTTTTATATGTTTGGTTGACTGTATTTTATTTTGATAATGAACAGACTGCGATGTAAGTTTGAATTGCTAGAATATGTGGGGTGTGTGCGCGCGAGGCGCCGGTGCGATCGAACAGCTGAAACATAAAAAAAATCAATTTTTGGAGTAAGATATAATCCGCAAAAGTGTTTACTTTTATTTTTGCACACACAATGAAAACACGATTTGTGCTTTTGCAAAATAAAGCAAACAAACAGAATGCGCGTTGTCATCCTTTCCTTTCGTGAACTTGTTTATGAAGCGCCGCGCCACACTTCTGTTTTAAATCTGTTAGCTTAATTATTTAAGCCAGATATATTTCGCTTTTTTTTTTTTTTTTATTAAAAC
>NW_015539821.1:171054-171343 GCF_001515605.1 Sinocyclocheilus anshuiensis | reverse complement strand
TTTGCGCATGAGCCGCACGCAGCCCAAAATTAAACGACTTAATCGACCATCGATAGCTTTAATCGATTGCTTCTCTTATCGACAATTAATCGATCATCAATTAATCGTTAACATCCCTAAGTTAAACAGTTTAGTTTTACCATTTTCGAATCCATTAGCTTAGCATAGATCATTGAATCTGATTAGACCGTTAACATCTCGCTCAAAAATGACCAGAGTTTCTATATTTTTTCCTATTTAAAACTTGACTCTTCTGTAGTTGCATCGTGTACTAAGACCAACAGAAAAT
>NW_015539821.1:138117-170756 GCF_001515605.1 Sinocyclocheilus anshuiensis | reverse complement strand
AGCCGAATGGATTCGAAAACGGTAAAACTCAACTGTTTAACTCTAGGGGAGTTGGAAAATGAGCCTATTTTCAAAAATAGTGGAGTGTTCCTTTAAGGGTCTGCGGTGATATTACTCGGGGCGTTGGTCAATTCATTTTTAAAAAAAATAAATAAAAATCGAAATATGTAAACACTAAGTTAAAGTTAACAAAGCAACCTAAGACCTAAGATAAAGTTCAATCAAAGTTAAAGAAGCTAAAGTTCAAGTCCAAAGTTAAAGTTCTGCTACATGTTTCATTGTCTCTATCAAATTCTGTTCAAAAGTTTGGGGTCAGTAAGATTTTTTTTAATGAAATTATTACTTTTATTCAACACAAATGCATTAAATTAATCAAAAGTGACAGGAACTTTTAATTGTTAAAAAAAACTATTTAAAAAAAATGCTGTTCTTTTGGACTTTCTATTCTTCAAAGAATCCTGAAAAAATGCACCACAGTTTCTCCTGTAACCATGCTACTTGAGCACCAAATCAGCATCTTCTTCTTTTAAAAACATTTTAAAAATCTTTCCAACCCCAAACTTTTGAACAGTAGTGCATGTATAAATGTAAGAAAGTCAAAGTAAAATGCAATGTACAACATATGACTCTGTACAGCAATAATAATTAAACAAACTCTGCACTTACATGTAATACCCAATTTATAGAGTTCTCTGAACCTCTGATGGTAGCCTTCTCCTGGTACATAGTCACCTAAGCCAATAGTACTAAGAGAGATGAAGCAGAAATAGAAGGACTCCAGGAAATTCCAGTCCTCTTCCAGTACTGAGAAGATGATGGCAGGTATGAGGAAGAAGCAGGAGATGGTTATTATAGCCAGAAGAGTGGCGTGCAGGGTGGCCAGCAGAGGTTTGGACATGCCCCAGCGCCGGTGTAGGTACTCCACGGGCCTGCGGGTACTGAACTCCATGATCCTCTGGACCACCGCAGTCAGGAACAGCAGGGTGAATGGGATTCCCACCACTGAGTAAATGATGCAGAAGGCCTTACCACCATCCGAGAGAGGAACGGTGTGGCCATATCCTGGAAAAAAACACATGAAGCTTTTTAAATAGGTCTTTTCATTTCACAGGTTGATTTTTTTCCTGCGGGTTAAAGGTCATATTGCACAAATTGTATTTGACTGAAATGCATGTACTAAAATATTTTACCCATTTTATATTCTACCAATAATAAAACTGTTCTAGATGATGAGCTTGTAAGAGAAGGACACTGGTTGGGAAACTTTGAGCTCCTGTGAACTCCTTAATGAAAACACTGTATTGTGTTGTAATTGTGAAACAAATAGTGCAGAAACAATGAATTTTCATTCAAAAATTGCTAGCAAATTTCCTAATTAGTTACAAAGAAATGGCAAGACATTGAATTAAATATGAAATTTGTAAAACATACTCCAATAATCTTTGTTTTATTTACTTTACCTTGGAAAAAAACAAAATTTTTACAGTCTCCTACATTGTGATTTTCAAGCTGAAATTGTGCATAAAACATAATCGTAACTAAATTTGTATTTAGTTATGAGAGTGGTATATTTTGGGTTTTGGGATATTTGGGATAAGTCATTTGGCTAGTTCTCTGGCTATTTCTGATTGGCCATTGGGCTAGTTTTGTTGTGCAGACCTGGCAACCCTGATCACATCTAGCAATTTACTCAAATGAACCAGTTAATTTGTGTTTTAATTAAACACCATCTTAATCACATAATGAAAATTTACTAGGAATGTCAAGGATGTTACCTGTTGTAGTACTTAAATCCTGCTGGATTAAGTTACATAATCATTGGAAACACTACACAAACAGCATGCTTATCCTTCAGACATCCTTCAAAATCGCCCACAGCAATGAATTACAAAACCACTAGGGCTCCTAAGGGGCTGTAAATATGTGAGCATGCACTTGTTTTTCTTTATTTGCAAGGGTGTATTAATAAATATAGTAAAATCTCTAAAAAAAAGGACTCGCAAGGATGATCATCACCATTAGTACAAAACTCAAAAGTGGCCCAATTACAATTGTTATGTTTTATCTATGTATTTGGTATTATATTATTGCTACTTTTTTGCTTATGTTTAAAACATCCTGAGCACTGACTGAAATTGTAATGTTGTTATTAATAGTAACTATTAATAACAATAACAGCCAATTGCATGACACCGCTGGTCATTTGAAATAATGAAGCCCATTATAAGTAATTTGGTCCATGTAGAATAATATTTAAAAGTTTTTATCTCATGTGATTGCATATAATTATATTTTGCAAAAGTGCTATTAATTTCCTTTCGTAAAGCTTGTTTAATGAGCAAAAAAGTACTAATAAATGTCCTTATATATGCAAAATAAATTGTGTCTGAGTCTAAATTCCCACTGTATCTTATTTTATTGAATTTTGTAGTTTGTTACAAAAAATATTATTTGCCTTTATTTATAGTCTGTATTATAGTCTGTATTATATGTTTGTACAAGTTCTTGATATATTGCGATTGTTAACAATCAGGCACATAAAGCTTTGTTGACTTTTGAGTCATTATGAAGGGAGGGAGAGAGACAGAATTCTCTAACCCATTAAACACAATAGGCAGGTCTCTTTTCTTATATATATATATATATATATATATATATATAGTAAAAGTTGGGCTGTTTAACAAGAGCACATCATACTGTACAAGCGCTTTTCAGACTTCACAGGCGTCAGCTAATGCTTTTATCAGAGATTTCAGAGAGGACAGGTCGACCTTACAAATGACATCACAGCGGCCTCGCTACTTGCTGTCTTCGACTCTTGGGTAAATAAATGATTGTAAAGAAGGCCTTACAGGACTACAGACAGTAAATGATATCATGTAAATCAACAACTGGGTTAAAATACATAAACAATCCTATCATGGCTATTTATATTTAATATTGTCATGAGAAAGTCTGTTCTCACCTGTCGTGGAAAGCACAGTGCTGGCGAAGAAGAGCGCTGATGTGAAATCCCAGTTCCAGTTAGTGGTAGCATTATTGAGAACCGACACACCGTAATTACTCGCTTCTAAAGCTCTGGTGAGAAACTCCTCCAGTCTTTCTTCGGACAGACATTCATTATCCTCTAGAAACTGCTGCTTCACGGTCCGAAGCTCCTGCCGAAGCTGCTCTTCATACGGCAGCTCCACCGCGGAAAACACCAAAGCCCCGAATAACAGATATAACACATACGCCAGTACCAGGACCAAGAAATACCACGTAGACCTGTAACCTTCTATGACACGCACACACGAACTACCAGATAGGCACTGAAGCATCGTCTCCGCGGCAAAATAGGTGGGAGAATTAATACAGGCAGTTGAATTACAGAAATACGCTTGTTTCCTACAAATAAAAGGGAGCAAACACTCTTACAGCTGTCTTTTAGTTAAAATTTCCTGTTTGTCCCCTGCCAGTATTGCGGAGCTGATGTGACGGAAGATCGGAAGCCGCCTTTACTAATCGTACTATGGTGAAGGGTCGCTATTAATATCAATGAAGCCACTATTCGCCTGTAGAAGGTAACAACGCAACGTCAGCAGTACCTAATTAATATTTATTAAACAAGCCATCGCCATTGGAAGGTTGCAACGGCGGCAGAGTTGCCTGATTAATATTCATGAGATAGCATTCGTCGTAGTAGGATTCATATTTTTGCGTCAGGCTCGTGACGTCTAGTTCCTCCACGCCTCAATTTACGCAGGTCGGTTCTATTCATTACATTTATCACGGCAGGGCGCACCCAGTAAGGTAAACCTGAGAAATTTGCGTTTAGAAGACAGATATAGTTCATAGTTAAGCAGCTGTTTCAAAGAGAGGATACTATAAGTGAAAGCCCCATTAGGGTCAGCAACTGAGACATACATATTCTGTTACCTGGTAGAACAGGTTTGACCAGGTGGTGATTGGATGGTCTCGTGGGATGGCAAAATATTTGAAAAGTGATCTCAAACAAAAGTGTTGTTGGAGCTTCCCATGCTTCCTCGTGTATCAAAAAGCTTTTATTTGTAGCATGTATAGCCAAAACTCTTGTCTGGTTTCTGTGAAGGGCAGTTGTGAAGTGGTCTGTCTGCATTTTAAATTGAGTTCAGTGACCTGTTTCAGTCTATCGTCTGATCAATAAATGTAAATGAACCCGGAATACAAAAGCACCATGAAAAAGTATCATAAAAGTGGTCTATACAACTATATTTCAAGTTTGCTGATAATCTTCTAAACTCAAGAACAAGATCAGTTTGATTCACAAATTAATTATTCAGACAGGTTTTGTTACCCAGTTCATGTTTTGTGATTGAATTGCTCTTTTGAATCAGATATTTTCAATACCAGTCTGAATTTAGGCCTACTTGTGAATCAAACTGATCTTGTTCTTGAGTCTCGAGAAGAGCTAGGACGAATGTCAGGATTTTCTATGATTAATTATGTAATTTAGTCCTTTCCTCACAAAAAAGCTATAGCATGACTTCAGGGCACAGAGAATTTAGCACACACGTTGCATCAGTCCCTTTTATCATAATTTTATGATGCTTTTTTGTCATGTTGGAGCTCGACAGCTCCTGTCCTCATTCGTTTCAAAAATTCCCCTTGTGTGTTCCACAAAGGAATTAAACTCATGCAAGTTTGGAACAGCATGATGACAGAATTGCTCTTTTGAGTATGTGGGTCCGCTATAGAAGGACAGACCCTTCCTTTTTTTTTGTGAACTATCCCTTTAACTCCTCACATTGTTTGAGTTTTGACAGTTTCTTCACTTTAAAAGCATCACTCCACCCTCTGCACAGAAATGACACAGCAGGAGATGATTATCTCAATAAACAGGTATGTGCACATTTTATAGCTAAAGCTGATGCACAATACTTCTCTGAGATCATCAGACTGCTTACGTGGATAGTGTCTACTTGCGTGTCATACTTAGTTCACTTTGAACTTTTACTGCATTTAATTGTTTTACATTCACAAACTCTCAACAATACTCTTGTCCTCATTTTGTTTTAATGCCAGATTTTGTGAGTGGCTGGACAGCTTGATGTGACAGCATACTTCCTGTGCCTTTTGCCATTCTGCACTTTTGCTGCATCATTGGATGACTGTATGCTTTATTCTTGGTACTGAACAGAAGTCAAACTGTGAGAGCTTCCTTTTTATGTTCTGTTCTGCTCCTTTGGGTTATTTCTGGATGATCGAGTGAAATGTGAGACCTCTGGCCGGACCTGAGCGCCAGTAGTCAAGGTTGTTGCTCTCACACAGAGGCACAAGGCTGTGACACAGAGCCAATGTTATTGTTATACTGCAAGTGACATGTTAAAGCTAATCTGCTATGACAATTATTGACATAAATGTAACTGGCAATAAGATTAAACTATGTTATTAGCGGAAAATCACCAGATATTCACTGATAATAATTATGCATAATAAAAACAGACCTGAAAACCCTAAGGTGCAATTAACACAGAACGGGTTTTTGCGTTTAAAAACGCCAGGGCAGTGGAATAATAATAATAATAATAATAATAATTATTATTATTATTATAAGAAGAAGAATGCTAGGTCTAGAGAAGTGTGTGTGTGTGTGTGTGTGTGTGTGTGTTTTTATTTAACTACTTTTGTACTTTCAGAACGCTTTTCAGAAAGCAGCGCAGTTGAATGCAAAAACGCATTCACACAGAACGCATTTTTGCGTTTAAAAACGCGAGACGCAAGGTAAGGGAATGAAAACGCATTAATAAAAGCTGAACAACTTGAGCGCGTTTTACGCATAGGCGAGACGATGCAAAAGACGCGAGACGCGAGTGCAAAGGTGATACACCAGTGTTTACCAAACGGGGTGCCGTGTAAAAAAATCAGAATTTTTTAAAATATTTTTAAATTGCTAAAATGTTCAAAAAAGCATCTATTATATAATATACATTTCTGATGTCGCCAATAATTAGAGATGCACCGAAAGGTTTCACTTTCACGTGGTGTGACGCTCTGCGTATTATCCCGCTCTATGCGTGTGCGTTCATGCTCATCGGAACAGCAAAGTCCACTCAAAAATGGAGCCGACAGGAAACATCGATGTAGTACAGTATTGTTTCTGTCTGCAATAGCCCTACTGTGTTGTAACATGGTGTGGTATATATGGGCAACTCTGGTAACGCTGCCCTCTCATTCATTGATCTGCTAACTGCTATGTTATGCTAGCGTGTTCTGATAATAATAGCTTTCTAGGACTTAACATTATTTGGATAATTGGTAAAAAAAAAAATAAAAAGTTAAATATCTTAACCCTACTGTTAGACCTACATGAAAAACTAAAAAAGCAATTTATTTAATTCGAAGGCCTGTCGTTATTTTTTATTTGTGCTGTCATTATTAATTTCTTTATTTGTTCTTAGTTTATTATTGACTGCTTACTTGTCATTTTTATTCAATTCAAAGTTTGAAATCAAGCTATCTCGTGCTACTGCACCAAAATTACCCCACTGTAAAATTAAAAAAACACTGAGTGAGCAAAAATTTGTGAGATCGTTATAATGGTAATTAAATAATGTTTACATATGTATAAAATCCTACATTAAAATCTGTCATATAAATTGGTCTCTTCATTAGAAATTAGCCTACTGATTGACACCATTGATGGACAAAATTGTTTAATAATATAAAAAATATCTGTATGACATTATATTCTGCAGTTCTTCCCTGTTGTACCGAATATCTATACTTTTCAAATTATCATATCGAAGTTAGAAGTTCAAATATTGTGACAAAATTAATTTTGTAGGGTGCCACAAGTTTGTTAAAATTTCCAAAGGGTGCCGCGACTAAAAAAAGGTTGGGAAACACTGTGATACACAACATCAATCAAGCACGTTTACAAAGAAAATCAGCGCGGTGGGATGCAAAAACACGTTCCTTTGTGCATATCCCTTTAATACTGCAGAATTCGTTGAGCCATAAACACATTATACATTGAAAATGACACATGCATGCCAATTTTCAGATTACTGGTTGACCAGTAATCAACCAGTTGGTGTTTTCAATGACTGAACCTTAACTACTGCATCTGAGCTCCCCAGCTTTGAATATGTGGTTGCATCCTTTTGTGCAAGCTCCTTTCAATGGCCACTGGAGGGTACTGTGACTTCAAAAACTGGAAAAATCACGTTTAGAAGTTTGTAGAGGTGTGGTGTTTTAAAGGTCAGATGCAGGCTGTGGAAAAGAGTCTAAAACCTGGCCTGGTTATTCTCCAGACCAAGTTTTTGAAAGCATAGCAAACTCTTTCGGTCACATTAACACTTATATTTGCATTCCTCTACTGTGAGTGGAACAAAAAAATACAAGTTTAACCTGCCACATATGTTATAGTCCTTTAAAGTGTGTCTAGAACACTGTCAATCTTACACCTGGGTATAATTTATCGTTCCTGTTCCACGGCCGCAGACCTTTGATGTTCCTCTGTCTACTGTACTTCTCCGCCTACTGTGGTAAGTGTTATATTTTAAAAGCTTGTGATTTCCATGTTTAGCCACTTTAAATACAGAGGAAGTTGTTTGTTATGTGTTTTGAATTGTTGGTTTGTAGGCTACTTTCTGATTTACGAGGCTATCACTAGGTTATCGCCTACTGTTTAAAGCCATTTTCACTTGCTTATTCCATTATTCAAATAAGGAATGCTATTTCCATTACTCATTTGTGCCTTAATATTTTTCAGATATCGTAAAGACTTGTGATATTTCCTACGTCAACGGGAGGACGCAGAATGAAGATTAATTGGTGGCTCTGTTGATGCTGTTGATCTACACCTGTGCACATAAAGGAATGGCAGAGAAGCATAAATGCTTCAAAGCTTTCCAACTTCATTTTAGTGCTTCACAGAAGACCTTTATCTTCCAGGTACTGGCTTAAAGGAAAGACAGATGAAATGTCAATGCATTTCAATGCACATAGGGATTAAATGTCCTGTATGTTCAAAACAAGAACTTCCCAAAATCCAACATAAGGTTACTTCATAAATCAAAGGAGTTCATGTTGTTAGTCTCCACCTAACCTTGTCTTTAGTCTATCATTTGTCTCTTGCATGGCACAGCCTGCTTATATTTTTCGCTGTAACCATGGCATAGCCTCTAAGACAGGAAGCGAACATGTGTAGAGCTTTCCAGCCAGAGTCAACATTCTGTCTCAATGGTTGGCATTTGTGTTTGGGTTGTTTTTGACCATCCCTGGGCTGTTGACCAGTTCCCAAGCTTATGTTGCAATAGTGCTGAAATTGAGATCAGGACAAATCTGACAGCTGGCCTCTGTTTGTCATCCTTTTGTGACACACAAGCGCCCTGACGCCATGTGCCCGCCAGGCAGCCGCTCGTTAGCCGGGTTGCGTGCTTTGGCAGGAGCTGCCATTCAGTGTGTATGTTCTCAGCTGTACTTTTTGGGGCACGTCATTGATTGGGGCCACATGCAGCATATTTGTACATAATGTTTCAGGTTGAGTGCAGGAGAAGCCTCCTGGCTCAACAAGTTCTGCGGTTTACCTTGGACATAGGCTGTAGTCCGGACACAGAAAAGACATCCATGCCGGCATCTGGAAAAGCCATCCCTGCCGGCAGGTCCACCCCACAGGGGCTCTTACGCTGGGTCTAGTCCATGAAGAGCTGTGGTAAGCACACTGTATTCTGTAGACTCCTCTGAGAATAAAGTCTGCATTGCCTCTGATTTATATTGTCCTTTTTTAAGGCCATGGCAGAAAACTCAATGGGATTCTTGTATGCACTTTACTGTGCAGTTAATGTTAGTAATACTAAATAAAGAATAACTAAAAATGAGAAAATAATTTTTGGAAACGATACAGGGAACCTAGCACAGGAGTTCTCAACTCTGGCCCTCGAGGTCCACTTTCCTGCAGAGTTTAGCTCTAACCTCGATCAAACTCACCTGCCTGTAACTTTCTAGTGATCCTGAAGACCTTGATTAGCCTGTTCAGGTGTGTTTGCTTAGGGTTCATCAGAGCTGAACTCTGCAGGAAAGTCGACCTTGAGGGCCAGAGTTGAGAACCCCAGATTGAGCATTTTGAATGAACTTGAGTAATTTTGAATGTTTGAATGGCCCAAAAGGGTAATTTATATGTGAACTGGAACACATTGGTCAATCTGTATGCTGTTGATTCACTAAAAAGATTCAGTTCATAAGAGTCATTTGCTTGTGAATCAGACTTCACAGGTTGCACTATATGTTATTGCAAGCAGCCTGTGATGATAACTCAATAAAAAAACATTAATATTTAATAAATAAAAACCAATATTTCGCTATGCATGTGCTTTTTAATCTCACATTCAATTCAGATATGATATATGACTTGTGTCGTAGCTGTAGATTTAATAGGGATTTAGAATAGCACATGTGGGCACAAGAAGTGCACAGTGTAAAAGATTGAGCTTGAAATGTTATCGATATCGACATTAAAAATGTGTTCAAATAAAGATTTTATGGAGCTCCTAAGGGGACATGGTGATGAAAAAAATGACACAAGAAGAAAAATTATATTTCAATGCTTTTGTGTTATATTGCAAAAGTATTGCATTCCCCCAATAAACTCTTGCAAAACACAAAAGCACTAAAATATTGTTGTTCCTGCGACTGCATATTATTTTCATCACAAAAGTTTTGGAAGCATTGAAATGTAATTTTTCATCCCATCTAAAAAATGTTTTACCATCTCCACATCCCTTTAGGCCGGGGCTCCGATTGGGATTAATCTAAAAACTGATATTTTTATCCAGTCCTACCTATAATATCTGACTACTGGCTTTTGAATATGTCAAAGGAACATATTCGAAAAATGAAGGAGAAAAAAAATAAGAGGCTGAATAATTTTACACTTTTAAATGGCAGTAGCCCACAGAGATTTGCCCATGAAGTTAATAACAACACTTTGAGAGCCTGCTTTATGTAAAGCTTTCCTAATTTAATCTGCCACCTTCCTTCATGACCTCAACACCATTTTTTGGTGTTTTGAGTGCAGAGCTAATCAGCTTCTCCTCTCAGACAGATGACTGGCTTGGTACACACAAATGTGAAAGTGGCTGGTGTTTGAAATGACGCAGTGTCTCGTTCCCTACTCAGGGAACCATGGTCACATAAGTAACCTGAGACGATCTTCCTCCATGAGCTCATCTCATGGCCAGCATATGCCAATGTTAATATCCTCTTGATCTACCCTGAATCATACATCATCAGTTTGCCATGCCTCTGTACGACAACTGAAAAGATGCATCTGTAATTTGCTCTGAAATGAATACTCGGTCCTGTGGTTTCAAAACATTGAAACTGGCACCCTTGCAGCATTAATTCATGTTTATTTGCCTGCCAATAGTGAAGTCAGACTGGTGTCTTTAATTAAGTTGTTTGCACTCACATCAAACGCATTTAAAATAAGTGTGTTACCTTTGCAGATGACTTGCACCTCTATGTGAATGAATGAAACAGACAGGTTTCAAGGAACCACATTTTTCCATGTGGAGATTTTTGGAATAAGTTGTTTTAAATCATAAACTCCCTTGAAAAAAAAATTGTGAACGGCTTGTATTTAGACACTAAATCTTGATGAAGATTGATGAAGATCACTCTTTAATTGAATGAACGCTAGTGTTGTTCAGATGTAAACATAAGAAAGCAATTTTGCTTACCGTTGGATTAAAGTAAAACAACAATTTTTATCTCCCTTCCCCCTTTCTGGTTTTATATCTTATACAAAAAAATAGGCTACCTGTCAGTAAAGTATGATTATTGAAGGTAATTAATGATGGTTGGTCTTTGTTTCTCTGCTTTTTCTGACGATGTTTAGATAACGTAAATTAGTTTAGACGTTTCTGGGTCAAGATATTTGTTTAACTGGCAAAACTGTTGTGATATGTGCAAACATTTGCTTGAAATAGCCTTAGACCTATAGGACAAATATGCAGATGAGTAAGCCAATGTAATTAAGCATGTAATGACCATAGAGTGTGATTAGTGAGAGCTCAACCATTGTTGTGACAGTTCAGTTCCTCTTGCTCTATGGTGTCTACAAAACAAGCTGCTG
This sequence comes from Sinocyclocheilus anshuiensis, assembly GCF_001515605.1. Taxonomy (NCBI): domain Eukaryota; kingdom Metazoa; phylum Chordata; class Actinopteri; order Cypriniformes; family Cyprinidae; genus Sinocyclocheilus; species Sinocyclocheilus anshuiensis. Next base: position 159,658 of record NW_015539821.1, on the reverse strand, counting down.
TTTTTGGCCACAACATAAGCATCTGTTAGATGAACCATTAGAACCACATAGCAAAACATGTGTGAAAGACATTTAGTCTGCTAACTAGTCACTATAATATCTGCCAAATTTAAGACAACCGATTTGTTTTTGAATAAATGTTCACCTTTGGTGAGCTTATAGGATGCAAAATAATGAAAAAGAAGATTAATGCTTAATTGATAGACTGGACTCTTGTAGAATAGTGTGGTGTTTTTATTAGCTGTTTGGACTCTTGTTCTTACGGCACCCATTCACTGCAGAGGATCCATTGGTGAGCAAGTGATGTAATGCTAAATTTCTTCAAATCTGTTCCGGTGAAGGAAACAAACTCATCTACATCTTGGATGACCTGAGGGTGAGCAAATTCTCAACAAATTTTCCTTTTTTTGAGTGAGCTATTACCTTAAGGTAATTTTAAGAGACTTAAGGAGTCTCTGTTGTGTTCTTTCGAGGAAAACTTGTTTGCTACATTACATCACTTTATTGTCTTTTATTTTATGTAATCACTGCATCTTTTATGTGGTCACTGCATATGATATAGTAGTTTGTAAACTTTAAACTTTGCACCCAATTTCCATAAAATAATTTTTACTGCATCACGGGTCCATCCTGGCAGGCTTGTGTTTCGAAAGAGGAATTATAAAAACATGGAAAATGGAAAAGGTTTTCTTATCCGCCTGCTTGGCCTCTGCCGTATTCTTCCAAAACAGGATAAGTAATATTTTAAGAAATGATAAAAATTAATGAACTTTGCAGGTAGTCATTTTGGGTCTTGAGAAGTAAAGCACTGCTCAGGTGACTGCGTATTAACATTCAACAACAGCACTGGACCGCTCTACTCACTATGACCCATTAGTCTTCTACACTTTACCCCTGCTGGAACAAGAATGACAACAGCAGATAAAAACCATTTCAAAAACATGCTCATGTGATAAGAGTTCTCTCTGCACACATTTGACCTGCAACAATATTTCTAGGTCAGTTTCACAGTTTTGTAGGACTATGTGGATTATGGGAAATTGTTGCACAGTCACAGTGCACAGGAGATAAAAGATAAAAGTGTGAAACTTTCCATTTCTGCTACTGAACATCTGTCACAAAACAGACCGGGAGAAGCACAGGTAAGTTAACTAGGATATATTTATTTATACAATACAGCAGAAGCAAACTCAAGCAGGTACGTTCAGGCTGGACATTAATCATAACATGAAGGAAGATAGCTTAAACAATCCTTTCTGCTTTCGCAGGATCGTCGAACATAAAGATCCAATGGGGAATTCCAAACAGCAACTCGGGTAAGTGTCCAGTTTTCATAAAGAGTTCAAATGACTTCTCATGATAATTGGTTTCTTTTTCCCTTGCAGGGATAAGGATAGAAGGACGGATGAACTGCAGATGGCAGAAGGGCAGGTAGGGGAATCCAGGTAAGTACTTCAGATGAGTAGACGGTTCACTGAAAAAACTGTTTAATTCAGCCAATTAAAAAAAATTAGGGTAATGATTCACATCTATATTTTTTTAACTTGAGCCAATGAAAAATAAATAACTTGCCCTTAGGGCAAGTAGGTAGACTGGAGAAGTAAACAAACACAAGGTTGGAAGACTGGAGAAAATACAATGAGACCATACAATTGTGATGTGACTGGTGACAGTTTATATAGCGTGGGGGAATGAGGTGATCAGTAACAGGTGTGCTGATTGGGGACAGGGTGCAGGTGTGAACCAGACGGGCTGCTGGGAAATGTAGTTCTGGGCTGGTGACTGAGAATGTGACAACATCTGAACCATCTCTACACACAATATAAAATTGAAAAACCTCAGGGGTACTGGCTTGCCGTTCTAGTTGGCCTCCAAAAATGGACAATCGATGGGCCATTAGCATGTGCTTTTCAATATATTAAGCAGCAGACTTTTTTTCAACACTGATAATTATAAGAAATGTTTATTGAGCAGCAAATCAGCATATTAGAAAGATTTCTGAAAGATCATGTGACTAAAAAATCAGCTTAGCTATCACAGGAACATATTACATTTTAAAACATTTAAATAAAACAAAATTATTTTAAATTGTAATAATATTTCACAATATTAATGTTTTTAGTCTATTAAATAAATACAGCCTTGGTGAGCATAAGAGACTTCTTTCAAAAACATAAAAAATGCATCTTACTCACCCCAAACTTTTGAACAGTAGTAAGTATCCCAATTTTTTGTTTATTTAAAAATGGTTAATTATTATTATCCCTGTATATGTAAATATTTAAGTAAAATAAACTGAGATTTTCCCTTGTGCTATTTGTGTCTAGAAGAAGAAGCGGAAACTATTTCTGGCCTGTCTTGTTCATAAATTTCAGCTACATTATTTCTTGCGTTTTATCACTTTATTTATATATTTCTGTCATTATGGTTCTTTTTCATAATGATGAATAAGGTAATAAAGAGTGAGATGCAATAATGCCTTAAAATGTATTTAGATGAACAGTAAATCAAGATGTCTTAAATTCAAACCCTAATCCTAAAATTTTGGCAGATTTATGGCTTTTGTTAGCTTCAGTTCGGAAAATCTCCAATACAAAAGTCAAGAGAACATCTCATACCATAATATTGAGTTGGCTTGGACTGAATTGTATCATTTTTCTTTTCTTTTTTTTGTATCGCCTTGTGTGTTTTATGTCTTATTGAAATATTTAAAAGAAGAAGAAGAAGAAGAGAGAAACGGTTCATCTGAGGTAAATGGACCTTGACACAGTGTTGTTGTTCAAAACAGTAAAGAACACTGTGGTCCTGCAATATCTCAAGTGTTTCAATCATATCAATCATACAAAATATTCCAAAGGCTTTAGTTTTTAATGATGCTTTCCAGAAACAGACTTAATAGCTTTCTTAGAAGCTTCCTTTGAGATCTCTCTCTTCCTTTCTCACTGTTTTATGCCTGTCCCTGGGGCAAGAACTATGATGTCTCCTCAGGAGACACCCTGCTCAGCTTCCACCACATGAAAATTACAGCACAAGCATTAGGTTCATCATGCTGGGTTTGCAGTGTACTGTGAACACAGCTGGATCTGTTTATGGGCCTACTAAATAATAGAAACACAACATCCAAGCATTAAGTGCATCAAGTACAAAGATTACATATTTCATGATGTTTTCCAGTTTCTAAAAATTCTCTGCTTTCAAAAACCAGATTCCCCACATGAAAGATAACAGAATCAGCTTCAGATACTTCACATGCACATCTCTCTGTCTGTTAGCGAAAAATTGTTTTCCTGTTGCTATGTGGCTCGATCATTAGATTTAACACAGCACTTCCCCTTAATTATCCTCTAATTGCACAGTTGTGTCAGCTGCATGCACACGAAAGCACACTCACGCTTGCGTATCTTTACCACGTCGGCCTCCAAATGCTTTGCAAAATACTCTGCAGCATCTGAAAGCAGTGAAATGTGGGCACTCTTTCAGAGACCAGAATTACTGGAGGACAACATGCCGCCTTAATTCTACCAAGCACTGTTTTCCCCTAAATGCTCTAAAGAGAGCCCAGAGGATCACCAGATGGAAGAGAGAAAAACACTACCAAAATTGGACATGGTTAGCATGGTTAATGCCTCCGTTTGCATTAATGAATTAAACCACTAATTTAAATTTGGTTTATTTTGAATTAAGAATTGATTAATTAAAGATGCACTTAGTAGTGTTTTGTTTATGTTGCTCTGGCAACTTCCTCTTCACAGCATTGATGTATTATAACTCAAAAATATTAGTTTTTGGTTCCCAGTGCCATTGCAGAAATCTGCTAAACAGTTGGCCACAATCATTTTTTTTTCTGTAAGCAAAAGTGTCATGTGATCGCAACATAGCTGTGCTCATGAGGCTATCCAGACTCAAAATAAATATTTAGGTCTAAATTTAAGATTGATGTATTTGAATTGCATCGAATTTTTTTTATTCATTTGGATTACACAATTCTAACAAACTAATGAAATGAATGTGATGCACATTGTCAGTCATGCATAAATTAGGCAGGTAAGATTTCTGAAGAATAGTACTAATGAACTGAATGTATTTTAAATGAACAATAATCACGTTTATATATTTATCATCGATCAATCAATCCAATTTGTTTCAAACTCATACATTTTTACTTGATGTTTGTTCCACAGCTAGCCATATTTTAACCATGTTTGTGCTTTAAACCAAGTAAACAGTTTTCACAATGAACAGATTTATGCTGATTATAAGCAATTTTAATAAATGCAAAATATGATTATTTAAATAAAATCAAACAGATACAAATAGTTAAACTATGCTATGATTCTTTGAGTGCAGAAATCTTTTTTAATTTCTGTATGACTGACATATCTGTCACATTAAGTTTCTTTACGTTAAAACAATGAAAATTGAAAATAAAACTGATTTAATGTTAAATTTTGGCTTTTTTTTATTTAGTTTTTATTAGGCTACTGAAATCTTTGTTATTGATTTTCGCAATAGCTGATATAACTGAAATTTGTATTTTTATATCTGAGTCGTAGTTTGTGTATATAATTTTATTGACAAAAGTTATTTCATCAAAATATCAAAAACAACCGTTAGTTAATAAAATACAAGTATGATACCTAAAAATGTGATTAGCCGCAAACCATATACTGTAGATGAATCTTGAATCTAACATCTAATGAAGTGCACTGTATTGCATGGTGAATGAAATGACTGTAAATGAAACAAGTTGACATTTAAAGCATGTACATGAGAGGCATAATGTATAATCCTTTATCAGCTCATAAAAATATGAAATTTATATTAAATCTCTCACTGCCATTTCCTGAATGGTACTTTCTTATTGAATATGAAGACAGAAAAGAGTGTGCTGGTAAAGTGGAAACCTTAAAAATTGCTGGTTCAGTGCCAAGTTAGGGTGACCTAGAAACCAGAGTTACTGAGATCACAATCCTGGTTTGTCACCATTGTACCTAAGAGAGCAAGAAAAGTCTCTGGCTGGAATCACTGAGGACGGGTGTTAAGCGATGGTTACTTACTGTAGTTTAGAAGAAATGTGAAACACCTTGACACTTCTGAAATGTTCAGGAATATTACATTACACTTCCTCTTGTCACATTCATTTTCTATGTAGATACTGTACAGTAATGGCCAACGACAAAGCCTTACTGACTTGAATGCAATTTGATAACATATGCAAAACATTCTTTTAAACCTCATTTGTAAAAATGTGTCAATGTAAACAAATAAATAAGTATTTACAAGTTGTCAGTGAGGGATACATTGCAAAAGGAATGATAACTAATAACCAGAAAAAAGACAAATAAGTTACAGTAGATAGTAGAAAAGGTCTAAATATAATACATAATGCTTGCAACAAACACAAAAGCCACAAAAAATGTTCTCCACGAGGATGACGAGAAAGACATATAAAAGAATAAATGATATGAAATGGAAACGATAAACCCTCAACACTCAGAGTCTTGGGTTCATATTCAAGATGGCAGGACTCAATGTAGCATTACAAAGATTATTTGTGCAACAGTTAACTGAGAATCTAAAGCAATGCTGACAAAACTTTTGTTTTCTTTCATACTTGTCCAACAGAAGGTATATTCACTTCTTGACGGCACCTCTGGTCTGTGGATCTGAGTACTCCCCTCATGTGGGCCCTTATTGCAGAAAGTCTCATTTTCTTTTTTTACTAAGGCACTACACTGATCCGGATTTGCTTTGATCAGAAAAGTCCATGACAGGAGATAGAGTACACCAATCACACTCAATTATCTGCAAAAAAAAAATTATTAATAGAAAAAAGGAAGAATCACAGGATATTTAAATATATTTTATCTGTAAGTGAAGTGCATATTTGTTCACCTCTGCATTCATATTTGAGGTCAGAGAAGAAGACGGCCTCCTGGGAGAAAACGAATAACCCGAGTCTTCCACCTGCAAACGTCTTGTCATAAATGGGGCCTGAGTCTGCCATGATCTGCTTTCCTTCATACACAACAACTCTGGGAGAAACAAATTACATATTTTTATAAACATAACGTTTTCACATGATTTTTTTATATTGTTATGTTTTTATAAAATGTATAAAATATACTAAACATTAATTATATTTATAACATAATTGATCAAATGTACATCTTTTATATTATTTTATATAATATAAAAATGATCTTCTATTCAAATAAATTCTATACATATCACAAAAACGTGTCTAGGAACACAATAGGTAGTTGCTGTCTAAAACAAGATGGAATCTGAGTCTATGCCTAATGAAACCACATAATTTTTTAAAATATTGTTATATAGTATAAAATATAATAAACATTAATATTATATTCATAATGTTATTTATAAAACACTACATATATAATTTTTATATAATTAAAATGTATTATACAATTTATATATATTATATTTATATTATTATATAAATTATATTATATTATATTATATTATATTATATTATATTATATTATATTATATTATATTATACTATACATGTCAGGATGTATGTATACTTGTACTGTACAGAATAGGTTGTTGCTGTCTGAGGCCACATTATTTTTTTATACTGACATGTCTTTCATAAGGAGTATGGGACACCATACTTGGCTACACGTCATGTCACGTTCACGTTCAAATATAATATAATAAACAAGAATCATATTCATAATGCTATTGATAAAATTATATTTATTTTTTATTTTATTTTTATATATTTATATATATATTTTTTTATTTATTTTTTTTTTACATTTTTTATATATTATATTATATTATATTATAACTCATCACAAAAACGTGTCTTGGAATAGTAAAGGTGATTTACTATTTACTTGTAATAGTGAAAGTCTGTACCTAATGAAGCCAGTCTTCGGTCTGTGGATGAGATGCCAGCGGTAGGCGGAATAGTCTTTCCAGCCGATATTCTTCGGGTCATGCCACAGAGTGCGCACCTAAAAGATATTGGAGAGCCATCCATCATTTTAAGCACTAAGACAGACGGCACTGCTTTGAATCATGGGAATTTATTGGACAGTTTATTGTTAGTAATGGCATGAAAAGAGAAGTCTGTCAGGGCTAATACAAGTGAAGGGAGAGTTCACCTGCTGTTTGGTGTTGCCTGTGTGCCATAATGCATTGCGTAGAATTTCCCCAGTGCCTGTGGTGGAGTTGACCACCTTGAGAGAGACGCCAGAGATGCCAAACGCCTTTGATGGCTTCTCTTCCCAGTACGTCTGCGTGATCTGTTTCCACATTACTACGTAAAAACGTCGGCTAGACTGGTATCCAAACACAAAACCTGCATAGTCATCATCCCTGTCTGTATTCACATAGAAGGTCCCGCTGAAATCCACAGCGCTGAACTCATCAAAGCCTGTTATTGTGCAGAAAGACAATCCGAAAATCAATACTGGCACGTTTTAGCTTTTTATGTTTGGAAATGTTTGCATTACAGCTCACTTACCCACTGCAATTCCAGGGTCGGAGTTGGCAGTTTGCACAAGCTCTTTGCCTTGGTTTCGGACCACCCAGTTGGGATCAATCTGCGTGGTTCCCTTGGGGTCGAGGTGAACCATTTGAAACTTCCGGAAATCTGTGACACTGATGGCATTGTTTTCCGGGCACGCATCGAAGATATCCGGGACTTTGTCATTGTCGAAATCATTCTCACAGGCGTCACCACGGCCATCACCTGTGTGAAAACATAAGAACGTTAAACCAACTGCTAGGTTGAGTGTCAAAGTAGGTTAAACTAGACAAATAATTATAAACAGATCATTATGAGATTATGAGGTCATATAAAGCCATATACACCGTTAAGCCTGTGTTATACTTTCCGCTAGGGTCCGTTATGGTATGCGTGACGTAAAAATCGTCATCGGAGAGTGTGCGCAGCGTCTCCGCGCGGATAGCCGCGTACCTCCCATTTTTTGTGACAGTAGGCTACTGCGCATGCGCAGGCTATGTGAAGAAGCCCGTTGCTACTTGAACCTGTACAATCTGTCGATAAAACAATATAAAGACAAGGCAATAGGCAATTCTTTGTTCACATGTTTGTTTATTGTTCAAGCCGATCTACTATACATGTATGGAACACGTCCGCGGAGCGGACCATCAGCGTATGCTTTCGGAAGTATAAATACAAGTAGTCTGCGTCCGCGCTGTCCGTGTACGCGTCCAGATTGCTCATGCGGAAAGTATAACACAGGCTTTAGTGTTAAGACTATTGGTATAACCACTTCATAAAATACTCCAAAACCACTGACCTTGAAAATGAAAATCTAAGCTTCAAAACATTCAATCATTTGATCTGCAAACTACTGGCATCACAGTGTAGTCTTAGCAAAGAGGTACTTTTCCTTTTGGAAAACAATGGCTTTTCCCAAAGCTTTAGGATTGTCTCTTTAAGCCAACAAACCCTCAAAGATCTCCAATCTCCCCATAGACCATGACAGCTTCAGCTAGCACTTGGAGATCAGAGGGCTGCTGAAATGAACACCCTTAGGAATGCCAAGGCAAATTTCACCCCACTTAAATTTCAAATCCACTTTATAAAAGAAAACGCAAGTAGTAAGCATGGCCCGACAACAGAGAACTTATTCAACCATTATACCTTTTAGGCTTAATGTCAAGCTGCGTATATCTGTGTCTAAAATACCTCATAAAACACAAAAAGACATGGAGTACTACCCCGGGATGCAACTCTTCGGCATTTCTGATGTCAGCGAGAAATTTATGCATTTCTTATCTGCCTGCTTTTTATGCCTTGTCTTTGATTTTCTTTTTTATGGGACAGATTTTTGGATAACCCTCATAGGAAATATGAACAACATCCAAAACAACAGACTCTTGCATGACACAAAAATTGAATGCAGGATTGTGTATTAAGACAAACAGGTGTGAGGAGCCCAGAGGAAAATTCTCAACGTTGTTTATCGGTTTTCTCAGTTCTCTGGTAATCTGCAGAGCACTGTCCACATGATGCCATATATCAATAATTAGTCACATAATTATTTAAACACATTCCTTATTCTGGAGTGAAATGGTAAAGACCAGAAACGACATATTATATATGAAGCGAGATATGAAGTGTACTGTAAGATGTTTTAGTGTACACACGTTCAAAACACAAAATAGTTCATGCAAATATATATATATATATATATTTTTTTTTTCTAACATGTTTACATAATTTGTTCTTATAATTTTATTTATAATATTTTATGCAAATTACTTTATAATAAACCAGGACCTACAATAATCATAAAATGCAATTATCAACAATAAAAATATTTTTTTGGTACTCATTTGGTACCAATATATCATGCATCCCTAAAAAAAATATAGGTAACACTTTACAATAAGGTTTCATTTGTTAACATTAGTTAACTACATTAGTTAACATGAACTACATTAGTGAACGTGAATGATGAAAAAAACTTTTAAAGCATTTATTAATCTTAGTAATTGTTTAATAAAGTTTAATAAATACTATAACAAATGTATTGCTCAATGTTAGTTATTGTGAGTTAATGCATTGACTAACTTTAACTGATAGGAACTTATTGTAAAGTGCTACCAAAATATCAATACATTGACCTAAACTATAAATTCAATATAGTGGGAGAAAAAAAAAAAGATTTAAATTAATGATACATTTTTTTTTTTTACTATAAGCAGAGACCAAAATAAGAGGGATATTTTTTATGTAGTACATATAACTACCTAAGTAGTGTTTTTACCATCAGAGTCTGTTTGGTCCCTGTTGGAAACTAGTCTGCAGTTATCCCGGTCATCAGGAATGCCATCATTATCATCATCAAAATCACAAGCATCTCCTTTCCCATCTCCGTCGTGGTCGGCTTGGTTAGCATTGGCTATGTATGGGCAGTTATCCATGTTATTTTGATGGCCATCTTCATCTATGTCCTGGTTGTCATCACACTGGTCTCCAATTAGATCATTATCTGCATCCGTCTGCAAAAACAAAATGGTACATTCGTTAAAAAAATTAATAAAGATGTTTAAAAACTGCAAAAGCACTCAGTTTCCATTTTCCTCCATACCTGTTGTGGGTTGTGAACTAAGGGGCAGTTATCACACTGGTCTCCGACACCATCTAAATCTGTGTCTTTCTGGTCTGTGTTGTAAATGAGAGGGCAGTTGTCTCGCTCGTTTAGAATCTCTAAGAGCAGAAATAAGAAAAGGACGTGAATCACATCTGTTGCAATCCAAAATGGGTCACATGGATTATAAATGAGGATCAAGGCTTTTTGTACCATCTCCATCCATATCAATAGAACAGGCATCTCCTTCCCCATTGTTGTCGGTGTCGGTCTGAGCAGGGTTATGCTCATACGGGCAGTTATCGCAACGGTCTCCAACATCATCCTTGTCATAGTCATACTGCCTGGGATTATACATCAGGGGGCAGTTGTCCTGGAAGGAATGTCATATACATGTGTCTATATGCACACACTCTATTATATACATCAGTAGCATGAAGACAAGTCCATAAACCTCACATGTACTAAATCTGCCTTACCCTTTCATCCACAATTTCATCATTATCATCATCTTTGTCACAAGCATCTCCTTGCCCATCATTGTCAAAGTCCTCCTGACCAGAGTTGGGTAAAGTCGGACAGTTGTCCTGCAGAGATTGCAAAATAAAGTTAAAAGTTAATTGCAGAAACACAGGCCTGTTTCACAGGCCTAAGCATAAGCAGTGCGTATTGATTTGTAAAAATCATAATCTGGCTCTTGTGAGCAAATCGAAGCCAAAAACTGAAGACTACTAAAATGCGACTTAATGTCTATTAATGAAAGCATCTGTCGCAATCTGTACATCTTCCTGAGTGGAAGATTTAGCATTAGAAATTATGTTCTTCTCTCCTGAACTGCATGTGGTGACACATCTGTGGAATTTATCAAAATAAGCCACCACAACAAAACAATGAATAACAAAATAACGATTTTGTTTTTTTGTTTAATAATATATATGAACTTTCTATTCATCACACAACCCTGAAAAAAAATGTATCATGGTTTCCACAAAAACATTAAGCAGCACAACTGCTTACAAACATTGATAATAATATGAAATGTTTCTTGAGCACCAAATCAACATATTAGAATTATTTCTGAAGGATCATGTGACTGGAGTAATGGCTGCTGAACATTCAGCTTAGCCATCACAGGATTAAATTACATTTTAAAATAAAGAAAACAGAAAACAGTTATTTAATATTGTAATAATTTTTCCACAATATTACTGTTTTTACTGTATTTTTAAACAAATATATGCAATATTGATGAGTATAAGAGACTTCTTACAAAAACCTTTGAATGATTGTTTATATATACATAAATTATTATAACTAAGATTTTTTTTCATGAAATGATTCTGGAAGCAATTCTTTTTTTGTGTGCAGTGTGAAACAAGGCCTTATTCCAGAAATCTGACACTATAGTTATTCATATCAAATGAACTACATCAAATCACCCACATACAGTACTAGGAATTTCAAGCTTCTTTTGCTATGATATCTCAATTCTTCATTCTGTGCATTACCAATATTTTCCTTTATTTATTATGTGCACATATTTTATCCTTTATTGCTTTCTCACTTGCTCTCTTTGCTTCCCAGGCTTCAGATATATGATGTCTTGCAGATTCTGGTCCTGGTTTTTCTCCACGGTGTATCATGACATAATCAAGCAATTATTCATCACAGGAGAAGAATGATGTAATTATTACTTTTTCTCTCCCTCCCTTTGGCTAAACACTTCACCACAAAGACATTTAAGGGATATAAAATATACCATTCCAAGAGACACGAAAGACAAGTAAACACTGGGCCAAATCAAAACACTCCTCTAGTTCATGGTCACTAGGCCCCCTGCCTGACTTGATGCCATTGTCCTATGTGGTTTATTAAGGTGAAACAATATTTCTTTCCATTTTATATTCCTTAGAAACCTTCTCATAGCAGTCCTCGGCTAAACCTTAAAGGAGACATATTATGCCCCTCTTTACAATATGTAATATAAGTCTCTGGTGTCCCCAGAATGTGTTTGTGAAGTTTCAGCTCAAAATACCCCACAGATAATTTATTATATCATTTTGAAAATGCCTATTTTGAGTGGAAGCAGAAACACGCTGTTTTTCGAGCCTGTCTCTTTAAATGCAAATGAGCTGCTGCTCCCCGCCCCTTTTCTACAATAGAGCTGCCATTACAGCTCGGACCTGCTAAAAACATCTGTTTTGGTTCTGATTATCATGTTTATCGCGCTGAAATCATGCGGTTTAAACCATATGAGTTTAAACTTCTGATATACGGTTTTCTGAGAGCACACATCCGAAGCACACGGATAGAAAGCGGCTGTCACAGCATGTGAGTACTAAACTAAGTTCTCATTCACACATAAGTTTACGTTAAAAACACACGAGTTACAAAAACAGTCGGTTATGTCTGTGAAGGTAAACTGCTGGGAAATAAATTGCATGTTTATTTTAGATCTGTGTGGCAGCAGCAATATACAGTAAATAAATCAATAAATCCACTGCTTTCTTGTGTCCTCTAAGGCTGGGACTCAATAGTGTTCTGTGCTCGTCTGTGCAGCAAAAGACAGAACAGTTAGCATGTTTTGCTCAAACTTTCGCCATAGACTAAATAAAAAGTGTGCGCCTCATTGTGCATTAACTTGAATCAAGCCCAACAAATGTCTGTTTTAAAAACAGTGGATGAGTAATTCACTCCTTGATTTGCTTAATAAAAGCCTCCTTTGAGATCGTTTTGACATGTTTATTGTGCATTTTAAATGTGTTTATTGCTAAGTTTAGTGTGGCAAAATAGAAGCAAAGCTGTAATTCGTGGGCAATGTATGTGGTTACCATGACAACCTCACGCACTTGCCACTGCTCTGTGAATGTGAATATGTAGATTTACTATAGCAAAACTAAAATGTGTTTAAAAGTACGTCTGACCAAATCCACCAGTTTGGTTTGGCCCCCCCAAACTCAAACGTCAAGCTATGCCTATTGTCACTAAGGGAGCGAAATCAGACGCGCTCGTTTTCTCAGACGCTTGCAGAAAAAGGCTTACTAAAACAAAGTTACTGGGTTAATCTTCTTCACCTTTCCTTAGTTCGTATGCACCGGGGACCTGATCATAGCACTTAAAACCTGGAAAAGTCAGATTTTCATGATGTCACCTTTAAGGTCTGGCTTGCATTAAATTGAACCAGTAGAGCCAGCAGAGTTTGCTTTACTCTTAACATTTTGTCTTCAATATATTCACATGTTCTATACATTTTCCCTATTAAATTGACATATAATTCCGAATGGAGGGCATCACACTGATTAATGTAGTAATGTAGTACCTTTTTGCAATGGTAGGTGGCATTTGCTCCACACACAAGATCTTGGTTGGGCCATCCATCCAGATCAAAGTCCTCTCCACAGATGATGCCATCTCCAGCATAACCAATACGGCATTCACACTTGTACATCGGGTCACTGAAGTGACTAAGGAAGATGCATTCAGCATACTTGTGGCAACTGTGGCTGTTGTCCTTGCAGGGGTTGTAGGGTTCACACATCTATTCATAGGGGGGAAAAAACAACAGATATTGAAACTTTGTCTATTTAAACACACATGACCCAGAACTTTGAGAACTCAATGTTGAAGGTATATGTTGGGAGGATGGATGTAAATTAGCCGCTTGGTAAGTGGTATGCGGAGTGATGTACAGTGGGTACGGAAAGTATTCAGACCCCCTTAAATTGTGTGTACATTAATGAGGAAAAAAAATTAACTTAAATGATTTTAGCAAATGGCTGCAATATAACAAAGAGTGAAAAATTTAAGGGGGTCTGAATACTTTCCGTACCCACTGTATATATGACTGACCTGTTTGTTGGTTTTAGCTGACTCCACTCCCATGCCATAGGGCTGAGTCCCTTTGTAGCGCGGGGGGCAGGGGAGACAGTGGAATCCGGGTTCTGTATTCACACATTGCTGTAGGCCACCCACCTTATGACACAGATCTGATACCATATCGCACTGCACACCGCAGAATGCAAAGGAAGCAAAAAAGAGAGAAAGAGAAAAGGATCAGAAGCATCAGGTGGTTGGCATGTTAAAATAACTGACCTCCTAGTCTCCATGATATTCTGATGTCTGGATATGGCTTTTGGTTCCTTTTTCAATGTAAATATATGTGACTAAACAGACAGCTGTTTGGTTTGAAACCTTAACATGCCAATTTTAATACTTAGGGTTACAAGTTTGTTCAGAAGTAAGTATTTTGATGTAATTAGTCTGTATGATTTTGCTCACCTCATTGACATCTTCACAGGAAGTTCCATTGCCACGGTAACCATTTGGGCAGGGTCCACATTCCCAGGATCCATCAGAAGCTGTGATACACTCGACTCCGGAGAAGCAAGGGTTCGAAAGACAGCCATCTGTAAAATCAACACAGCACTCGTTTTAGTGTAAAACATCACATATTATTTTTTCTTACTTAATTTCTGTGTTTAATGCTGAGAAAATTTTAGGAGGTTGAAAGGGAAAAACACTGTAAAAGGGCATATATGCAACATATTTTGTTCACAAGTTTGTTTTTCTTACCAATAGGACACTCCTGTCGGTTGCATACTTCATTTTCAATGGAGTCTCCAAGACACTTCCGTCCTCCATGCTGTGGTTCAGGGCTGTTACACTCCCTAACACGACTCTTCAGACCCCCTCCACATGTAGCTGAACATTTTGTCCAAGGAGACCATGGACCCCAGCCACCATCAACTAAATGGGACAACATGGGTAATATTTCCGTCCTATTAGATATCCCACCCCAAATGTTTGATGCACAAATCTGTTTGTAGCGACTCAGTGCCCCCTGAGGGCATCTACAGCATCTGTTTTGTGACCTTATGAAATTAATGTTTATATAATTGTATAATATAAAGTACTATGCTGTTTTTAATGTGACAAAGTCCATCTGCTTGTTATTCCGTTTTTGTTTTGTATTAAACTGGTTATTTAATTTTATTGTGCCATTGTTCAGCTTATGCAATTTTAAGAGAACACAACACAGATATTCTAGTGCAGACTTCAAAGAACTGATAATGATGTAATGAAACTAATAAAACTAGCTAAAAACCATTTTTAGATATGGATTAACTTGGTTTGTTATGTAATGCCTCCAATGTGTGCTTGCACATTCCTGGCTCATGTGGAAATAACACATAAACACCCCAAATAAGCAGGCACAATACACATAGCTTGCCCTCTTCTGGCACTGAAAGTTAGCCCATATCCTGAACATTCAATAGCCCCTGATAAAACAAAAAATTCAGGGTGTTCCCAGTCATCTGCTATGTCTCTGATGTGAATGTCATTCATTTTGCATGACATGAGCATTTTGCCATAATTCTCTGATTGAACAAATTGCCCAAATTTGTGTACCCTCCCTGGTCTAATGATAATATAAGCCCTGGAAAGAATGACATCATCCTCTCAATGTTTTCCAGTTAAGATCTGAACAGCAGGGTGAATGAGATGGTTTCTAAATGAGCATGTGTGTGGTTGTGCTCAAATTGGGGTTGAGCTTTAAGTTTTGCAGGGTTGTCAATGTCACATTTTTTCAAATGCAGCTAACACATTTTTCAATTTGACGTTAAATATAACAGTGGTGATTAAATATGCAGTACTCACTCGGACAGGGGTCTGTGTTGCAGCTCTGTGTCTCTCGTCCATCACCTTCACAGTCCTTTCCACCTCTTTGTGGAACAGGAGCATTGCAGTGGCGGATACGTGTGATCAGTCCCTCTCCACACGTCACTGAGCAGGATGACCACGGAGACCATAAGCTCCAGCCACCATCCTGACGAACTGTTAGTGCAAAACACAATGTTACTATAAGCATGCTACAATGATTCACTACCAGCTATCACACATACAGTGGTTGTATTCATACCTCTGCGGTCACATTTTCCCAAACTGCACTTGCGTGTCTGAATCGAGGGTCCAGAACATGCATTGCTTGTGTCATCACAAGAGCGCCCCCTCTGTTGAGTGCCACTTCCACATGTGACTGTGCACTGAGTCCACTCTGACCATGGAGACCAGCCATCCTCACTGTCCATTGCTAGCCAAAAAAATATACAACATCATAAGAAAATGTGCAAATATATTATACTATATATAAATATATAGCATGTTTTTAGGACCGTACAATATTTAAATACACAAAAGGTTGGAGTCTGTAAGACAGAAGTCTCTTTTAGGCTTATTAAGTACATTTATTTGATAAAAAAATACAGTAAAAACAGTAATATTGTGACATATTATTACAATTTAAAATAACTTTTCTTTTAATATATTTTTAAAAATGTAATTTATTCCTGTGATGGCCAAGCTGAATTATCAGCAGCCATTACACCAGTCTTCACTGCCACATGATCCTTCAGAAATCATTCTAATAGGCTGATTTAATAATCAAGAAACATTTTTTATAATTATCATTTTATTTATTTATTTATTTCTTGTTGAAAACAGTTGTGCTGCTTAATATTTTTGTGGAAACTACAATACATTTTTTCAGGATTATTCGATGAATAGAAAGTATTAAACAAAGTAATTTATATGAAATATAAATCATTTGTTACTTTATAAATGTCTTTACTGTCACTTTTGATCAGTTTAATGCATTCGTTCTGAATAAAAGTATGCATTTTTTTATTTTATTTTCATATTTTTTTTCTAAATAAAGTATATTAAAACTATTTCAATTTTGTTACCAAAGACATAAATAAAGACTGTAAAACACAGACAAATTTGGTTGTAATGTATCTCTGTTTGTGCATCCATTTACGAAGGCAAACTGGACAGCATTCGCCATCGATGAAGGATGGATTGGCACATGCCACTGGAGGACAAGTGATCTGACGACAAACAACTTTTCCTTCTTGGCAGGTACATTTAGTACAGCTATCCACAATCCAGTCCTCTTTGTCCTCAAACATACGACCATCTTGCCAACACATAGTCTGCTCCGAAAGACTCTGCATCTTATTTAGTGCCTCCTTCATCGCCATGTTTTCTTCTGTCTAAAAAGTCAGTTTGAAATGAATCACACAGTTGTTCATCTTCATGCTGCAATGAGACATCATTCAGTCTTTCCACACATTCAAAGATGACCAGCAGTCAAAATAACTATACATTTTCACGCATTGAAAATTTTAGATGTTTTCCAACAGAAAACGTCTAACACAGTGATTTACTGAGCTCACATTCAAGCCACAGTTATGTGGGTAGATACCAAATTATGTGCCCACAAACATAACTGCCCTCGCATTTTTTAAACATCTGACAAAATCAGTTAACTTCAACAATATGGCATGCTACATCTGCGTGTTAGATCTTTGAGGTAAGGTTAGCTTCTCTTTTCTAAATTACAGAAGTTATACAGTAGGTGCACAGTCTTGTTTAGGCCTGTTTAGGCGTAGGATAGCACAGGTTACAAAGCAACACAACAGGACTCACCACTTTCTGCAGACCATCTATGAGGTTGCTAACGACAACTCTGAGACCCTTGAGCTCCTGGAAGAGGTTGGCCAGTTCTTCACAGGAACGTTCACACATCAGTTCTGAGGAGCTGGTTGCTGGAACATCTGTATTCTGGCCAATCACGTTGATGGCAATTGAAGATGGAACCTCCACCTCCACCTCCTCTTCACTCTCGCTGACTACATTCACCTCCACTGAGGAAAGAAAGAGAGAAGAAATTCTGATTAGTTTTGCGTGATGAACAGACCAGTACCTCATGAATCCAGCCTGGGTGAGCATAAGACACGTTCTACCATCCCAAACATTTGAAGTAGTGTATACTACAATATCCAACATTTAAGATACTGATCTTAAATCAGATCACTGCAAAAAGCAGTGCAAATGAGCAAGATCTGGAAAACAAAAACAAAAACAAAAAAAGAAAATTGCATCGGTCATTGGTCACAGAACTGGTTAAGCGAATGTTGTGTCAGGTTGGTTGAGATGTTTTGATAGAGCCACAGAGTTTACACTTTTCAGAGAAACCACACACTACAAATGGCTTACTTATAGTAATTTGAGCAAGGTGGGATAAGAGAAAGTCTTATAATGTCGGAAAAATTACACACTTTAAGGCAAATACAAAGACGGAGAATGCAGACATTGGGTATCTCACAGTGTGACAGCTAAACCTGTTTGCAATAAAGCTCTTTATATACGACACTCAGGCACTTTCAGATTGTAATAGGAAGCCAAATTAAAATGTTTCATTGGCTCATGTGATGTAACACACATGTAACCGCGAGTGAACTATTTCTAGGCACATAGACCTATCTCAGCAACTATTGGTCACGTCTTTAGAAGCTACATTTTTTGAAGTTATTTTTAAAGGGGTCATATGATGTTGCTAAAAAGAACATAATTTGGTGTATTTGGTGTAATGAAATGTGTTTATGCGGTTTAAGGTTCAAAAAACATTATTTTCCACATACTGTACATTATTGTTTCTCCTCTATGCCCCGCCTTTCTGAAACGTGTCGATTTTTACAAAGCTCATCGGTCTGAAAAGTGAGGTGTGCTGTGATTGGCCAGATATCCAGTGAGTTGTGAAAGGCCAAACAAAGAAGTTTCGCTTTCACAACGAAACACACGGCAGGCTTGAGTGAGTGGCGGCGAGCGGGCATGCTTGAGAACAGCGCTACCAGCGGATTCGACGAAGGAGCGTCTGGCGGGCTTGTGGCAACCACATGTGACGACCCCGGGCTGGACTCCGTTTCGTCCACGGTGAAAGCCTATCCGGCGATCCACAGTGCAAAGTTGATGTATTTCCTTAGCGACCAGCACGGATCAGCTCCAGGCATGACGAAGCGGATATCGTCCTCTTTTGGAAGGCCAAACAAAGTAGTTTCGCTTTCACAACGAAACACACAGCGCCTTCACGACATGCCGGCGGCAACAACAATACTACAGCGAGAATAAAAGTTACGCCTTCTTTCTTTCCGTGAACATTTGGGCGGCGTTATGCAAATCTTCCCACATTGTGATGTAGACATGTGGGGGCGTGTTAGAACGAGCCGTTTTAGGTAGGCGTGGTTGACTCTTAACTTTTATAAAGAATATCTCTTTGGATTTGAGACTTTAGTCTTTGCAACTTTACAGATCTTCTTTATGCACCAAGAGCTTGTAACACTCCAAAGAGAAAGGAAAAATTTAAATCACATCATATGACCCCTTTAAGTAGTTCAGAAGGAATAGTATAATATTAAAGTCTGGGTGGGGCAGTAGTGTGAGTTACCTTAATAAACTATTATTAAAAATCTGACATAAAACAGCATTTAGATTATATATTAGACCATTGTAAATATCTTCACTTGATTCCATTGTTATTACCAGATAGCAAAGAAAGGAAGGACAGCATCAAAGATAACTTCATAATTTCTGGATAAATGATGTGTATATTACCATCACACATAAAGAGGTATTTGTTAAACATACTCAAGACATTCCAAACATTTCTACACCATGATAGTATTTTGGTTTGAACTCCATTATGTGAAGCCAGGACAGTTTGTCTATATTTGTGGAACTCATTTAATTCTCAAGTGGCTATAAGTGTGTGTGTTTGTGTGTGTGTGGCAGTGTGAGTGTGTGTGGTTGCATTCATGTTTAACTTTAACTGCCCTTCCTCCCTTGGCCTTATGACCTTCTGACCTGTCTATTTGACCACACACATGGTCCCTTTGCTTCTAACAAGATAAAATCATTTAAAAACAACTAAAGATGAACTACATGCAATATTTGTAAAATTACAAAAACATACCAATCCTAAACTTAAATCACAAATTGCCGATGTGCTCTGAAAACACTTGCAAAGTCAGACGGGATTGATGGATGGCCTATTTAGATAAATACAGGCTTGTAATACATGCACATTATGGCAATTCCAAGCTAATCATTTCTTCAGTCACGCTGGTTGCTGCTAATCTGAGTGAGTGTGCACAGGTCTCCACAAGCGTGAGCAATCTAAACATGTTTATTTAGAAATTTAAGTGTCAAGAGCCAAAAACCTTCCCCTGAGCGAAGGATGTCAAAAATCTGCAGTTTAAGAACCCATTCTTTCCACAGCCACCATTCGGCTGACACTGAAGAAAACCTAAACACAAAATATTCCAACAAAAGTGGACATCATTATGGAACGAATCCCTTCCTGTCTGTGAGTTATATATTCCTACAGCAGTTCTAATTAAACAGGAACTTCATCTTGATCCCACAAATCTTTTTTGGCTGGCTAAAAGTGTTAAAAGGATGCTAAGACTCACAAGCCCCTCCTACCTGGGTTTCCAAGATCACATCCCCTGCTCTCCAGAATGTCCTCAAGTGGGGTGTCAAAGATAAAACGTATATTCTGCAGCAAGCCCTGAAAGAAACAACAGCTGCTGTCAGGCTTACTTTGCCAATTTTGAACCGTTCACATAGATCTCCCAGGACTGGGAAGTTGGGTTGGATTTACAGAACACTGGAGGATCAGCTGTAATTTATTACTCCTGCTACTACTAATGCCAACTAAATTGCCTTACAAAGAGCAAAAATGTATCAGTTACTATTCTTGACATCCTGTAGCTTATGTCCTAATGCTTTCTACTGGCATGCACTTTATTTTTCTTGATTATGGGAGGTCAAACATACCCTAAAATGGCTTTCTCGTGTGGCCCCTTTTGCCACATACATACGACCACCTGTGCCGCTCAGGTGTTCATAGAAAGGTTCATCGAGAATGAAGCTATCAATAAGTCCACAACCAATGTACAAAGTTGCCGTCTCTCCATGCACATAGAGTGTTACATTCTTCCACTGTGAATCCGAGAGGTCTACATCCTCAAAAGAGATCACATTGCGTGAGCCATCAGCCCACCAGTACACCAAATCTAAAGTGTTAGTTCTTCCGTCCGAAACAACTTCAAACTGTCTGCGCTCTCCAGGGCCTTCCAGTGCAAGAATGGTGCCACAGGATGTGCGGTCCTGGCGCAGAGTGGCTGTCAGAATGAAGCCTTCATTGTTTTGTATCTGCAAAAGAAGTTTTTGTAGCGCGGAGGAGCTAACTGAGGGGAGCTGGTCAAAACGGATGAAGCGGTATGCTGGAGCATCGCTGTCCAGGCCTTTGAAAAGCTTCACACCGATAGTCTTGCGTGTGATCCCACTGGTTTCAAACAAGTCAAATACGGTCTCATCTTCCAGTTGTGCATCTAAAAATGAGTACATGTTTTGTTATTTTACATTTGGTTAATCTATATTCAATTTGTCACTATATACACAATCTGACTCCATGTTTATTGAGCTATATGGAATATTTTACACCACAGGTGTCATTTAAAATGAAGGCAAAAAGGTGATAAAAGATGGTGTAACACTGAAATGATGACTAGTCACAGGACATACGAAACATACTT
>NW_015539821.1:134816-138107 GCF_001515605.1 Sinocyclocheilus anshuiensis | reverse complement strand
TATATATATATATATACAGCACAGTAAATATGAATATATAAATATGCCGTAATATACAGTAAGTTTACAGTATTACCTTGAGATTTTACGGAGGTGTACAGAAGCAAAAGGGCCAACATTCGGAGACATCGTCGGAGAATCATTCTTCTATGGATAAGAATGGTAACCAAACATGAATTTTTCACGTTAATTAAATTACCTGCCCCACAGTGGCTCTGCTCAGCTAAAAACCAGGAGACCTCACCTAGTATTAAAAATACATTATTAGACATGCCCAAATCCACTGAATTTATCAGGCTGTCCATTGGCATGCGCAAATGACAAACTGTTCCAAAGCCTGTGAACGAGTTTGTATAAAATATATGCTGTAGCCTATATAATAAAACTGCACAATTATACAAACAAATACATTAAAGGTATTGAAACCTTTGTCAAAGTGCGATTTACAAAATTACTTTTAAAGGGTCGACTTTTCAAAGGAATTTCTGTCAGTATTTTTCATGGCACAATCCTTTGAGATTTCAGTCGCGCAACCAAAATTGTCTTTTTGGCGTCCATAAAAACGTTTTTGTGATTACACCTGTCATATGTACGTACAATAAAGTATTTTACTGACGAATGATAGCTACTGAACAATAAGCGAGTGATCGGTGTAGAGTTGCCATGGTTACCTGTTCACGAGCTTGCAACGCGCGCATCTACTTGGCGCACTCTGGCTAAAATGTAATTTTTGTGGTTGTGAATCAGCAGTGAAAACACTCTTAAAACGCATACACAGCCTATTTAAAAAGAATGCACACTTTTAACAACCTACGCCACATTTGTTTTGGCTTCAAATAAACCAGATATGTGACAAGCACCTCACTTACCCGAACCAAAGGTGAACTCCGTTAATTACAGCAAAAATTAACTAACAAAAAAAATATCTATCTATCTATCTATCTATCTATATGTATGTATGTACAAGACGAAAATATCTATCCGCGCTACTTCTCAGCCAGTTCCACAATGGTAAACCCAGGATAATGATTAAAAATTAATTGCGTAAAACCTGGAGATGCCACGGGTCCCCAAGCGCAAAGTTTAAAATTCGCGCACGAAGCGGGTTACACTGTTCACGGAGGAATGCAGTCAGTCATGAGGTGTTACTGAACAATGTCTTTATGCTCCAAAGCTGATACGTGATAAATCCAGATGATGCCGGACTCACGGGCTCTCTCCTCATAACTGATCTCTCTTGAATTTCATCACGAGGGTCGCATATTTTGTTTCAAAAGGGGAGGGTTTGGGGTGCTGGAGGAGGGTTGCGGGTTGTTGCTGTGACAGCACGTCATGACAGTTTTCATTAGCTAATGCAGTTCTGAATCGCGCCTGGGGCTGTTGGGGTATGGGTGAAGACCTAAATGTGAGCATCGGTATGTGAGAAGGTTAAGACTGAAGTCAGGTTTATATTAAAAAGCAATAGAAAAGAAGTGTCAATGGACAAATGCCAGATACTTCACACCAAAAAATATCTGTTAGAGAGATACAGAGTGTGTGTGTGTAGCCTACATATGTACAGTACAACTATAACGTTACTTATAAATTAAAACAATATATAAATAATATATTATAATACATAATAACTTTGCATAATGTCCAATAAATATTCAGACAGACAGACAGACACAGATTGACAGAAAGACATTGAATATAACTGTTGTTACAATGAACACCTTACAGCACAACGTGGCATTTACCATTTAAGATGTATGACTTTAATTTGACCTGTTCTCTCAAGAGCTTTACATTCCTTTGAAAATATGCGCCATCCTTTTCTGAAAACACAAAGGTAGACATTCCATCAATTTTTGTAGAGTGGGAACATCTTACAAAAGCACATAAAATGGAGATATACTACAGCAGATGAAACAGATGATGTACGTGTTTACAATATGCCCTAGGTGAAACAAATCAGAGTTCTTGCACAATCTGGCCTCAGCAGAGGGTTAAAAGGATGACATCATTGTATATTTCACTACTTTATGCGGGAAATTACATTATATCCTGTATAAGTCTGAAAGTATCCCCATGAGTGCTGCCCTCTTTTAAGTGCCTGATTAGAGTGAGCAAAATAATTCTTCCTTCCTTTGACCGAATTGAAATGTCCGTGGAGTCTAAATTACAATTCCAGGTTTTTCAAACAGTCTCTGATATATATATTTTTTTTTGCCAAGATGTGCATTTTATAATCAGCTCTTAAGAAAGATCCTTGTTAATGACATAATGCACAGAATAGGGATGCCTGCCAAATCATATACATTATATGATTTTATGTCTGCTTTTGAAGGCCAACTGCAGCATTAAAAACATTCATAAATGTTTATAATGGCTTCTTTAAATGCATTATAGAACTATCACTTTGATGCAGAGGAAAGGTCACATCATAGCAAATATAATTTCTGAACTGTTCAATAAATAAATGCTCATAGTGAGAAAGTACAACTTTTTTGTAGACTGCATATCTAGCAATCAAAACTCGGAGAGAAGGACATTCTGACCACTGGACTGTCCCCATGGGGTCACTGGGAAGCTTACCAGATTGATTTTGGTCCAATATGTTCCAAGTTCAAAGCAAATCTTCAGGAGAATCATCAATCAATCTTTTTCTTTCATGCTGTCTTTTGACCACCTCTTGGACATTTCATCTCTCTTGAATTTTATCACAAGAATTCACGAGGATTTAATAGTAGAAACACTTTCTGGGAAAAAAAATATATTTTAAACCTACAAGTGGAATAAAACCAAACATATAGTAAACCAATGCACATAACACATCTTATAAGAATGAACTGGAAATACTGAAAAATACTGAAAAACATATTTCATGTTTTCTGTATGGTTTTGCATGTACAGTGATACACAAAATAATGTTCTTTTTAGAAGCATCATATGACCCCTTTAAAAGTTTCGAATTACAACGTTTTTTTTTTTTTTTTTACAGCGTTGAACATTGTAGCCTATCACAGACGTATCTGTTGATATCTTGAACGCAACGGCCAATCAGAGTTTAAGTATCCAGATATTATTTACAATTTTTAATATAACTCCGACTGGATTCGTCTGAAAGAAGAAAGTCATATACACCTAGGATGCCTCGGGGGTGAGTGAAACGCAGCCTAATTTTCATTCTGAGGTAAACTAACCCTTTAATGGGGTCCAAAACAACACTATATCCCACTTAATTTCATTGTATGCACAAAAAAAACATCTCAGGTTACGTATGTAACCATAGTTCCCTGAGTAGGGAAT
>NW_015539821.1:134217-134541 GCF_001515605.1 Sinocyclocheilus anshuiensis | reverse complement strand
GCAAGCTAGCCAAAAAACTCAGCGCATCAGAGAGGCAGAGGAAGGGCCTAGTTCGCCTGATGCTGCTGATACCAGGTGCTCTGGGAAAAACAGAGAACTCAACTCACGTGAGAGGAGAATTCCGAATTCAGAAGGAGTAGCGTGCTCATAGGTAACCCTTTGATAAAAGGGGAGCACTGTTCAGCACTACCAAGAGAACAGCCCGTGGAGCGAGGAATCCAACTCCTCGGAGAGAATTAAACGCTCGAAAAAAAGCACCATGCTCACAATAACCCTCAATGGTGAGGGGAGCGATGCTTCCAGAGTGTGTCGACAGAGACACAC
>NW_015539821.1:121717-133587 GCF_001515605.1 Sinocyclocheilus anshuiensis | reverse complement strand
CTTTCCTCGAAAAGAGAGACAAACGAGAGCGGAGCTTTTTCCCTTGGAAAAAATGCTCGCAGTGCACGCCGATTGCCCCCTCGGAGGCATCGCGTGCGTGCTCTTCGCCCAAACAAATAACGCATAGATCGTGTGTGTCATCAGATGTTAAACAACGACAACACAGATGCACACATCCTCTAAATGCTTTGCTAGTGCTCACCATAATGATATGAATAGAGATCGCTCTTACCACAGAAATGCACGCTTCAAACAAAACAATCAATGAAGACGAAGAAGAGGATGATGTGTTCTCCCGGCGCCTATTTATACTATAGTCGCACCGGTAGTGACGTCATGGCTGTCTCCGGCCAACGTGTTGTTGGTGTTTTTTCAATGTATGCTTCAGACACGTGTCACGACGAGGCGTTCCCCATAGCGACCCCTAGAGGACGCAGTTCGAAGTTCTCATGAAAGGGAAACCCCACTTCTTTTGTGTTCCACAGAAAAACGAAATGTGGTTTATAAAGACTACCTGTTTTCTATTTGGTTGGCGTGTTCATAAGCTGTCCAGTTTGTTCTTCTGGCCCGTGTTGGCAAAAACAAATCAAGTCAAGTGCTTAGGAGGTTTCCATGTGTGACTATGATGAGGAAAAACACAAATAGCATGTTAACACTCATTTTCTTGAGGTCTTTGAAACCGATAAAAGAGGGAAGCAGGTGAGAAGTTGGTTTACCAGGCTTTTAGCAGCTAATATGTCACACAGAAAAGGGTTCCAGCACTGAGATTCAGGGAATCAAGCTCCATCTCTACATCCAGATGTGAATTCAGCCTCACAGAGAGGTAGAGGAACATTCTTGTGGAAAGGCACTGGAGATGGTGAGTCATGGTTTTCACAGCCTGACGCACACAAACGACTATAGACACATTCAGAGTTCAGTGGAAAATGGCTGTGTAGACTAAGAGAGAGAAATGATTTTCAATATGTTCTTGATCCTCCTGTCAGAGGTTATTGGTACAACAGATCATACATTTAAACTTACGCCAGGTGATTGATAGCATCAAGCCTATACATATAGTTAGACACAAGCAATGAAGCTTTAATATTCCATTAATTTTTTAGAGACCTCTACTTTGAGTACATGTCTGCTCAGGCCAAACATGAGATCAGTCTCCATTTCCCATAATCAGCACCAGCTTCCTGTGGTGATACCCAAGTCTCTGCAGACCGGCATATTTTGAGTGACAGCTCTCCATCCAGGGCTCCACCACAAATAAAGGAAATAAGAGGCACTGCTACAAGTTCTTTTCCACAAATGTGACCCTGGACCACAAAACCAGTCATAAGGGTCAATTTTTCAAAACTGAGATTTATACATCATAATAAATAAGCTTTCCATTGATGTATGGTTTGTTAGGATAGGAAAATATTTGGTCGAGATACAACTATTTGAAAATCTGGAATCTGAGGGTGCAAAAAAATCAAAATATTGAGAAAATCGCCTTTAAAGTTGTCCAAATGAAGTTATTAGCAATGCATATTACTAATCAAAAATGAAGTTTTAATATATTTACAGTAGGAAATTTACCAAATATCTTCATGGAACATGATATTTACTTAATATCCTAATGATTTTTGGCATAAAAGGAAAATCAATAATTTTGACCCATACAATGTATTTTTGGCTATTGCTACAAATATACCCCAGCAACTTAAGACTGGTTTTGTGGTTCAGGGTCACAATTGTGTCCCAGTGAAACTCTTTAACACACTTACCCATAAAGCTGTGAAGGTTAGCATGAACACAATGGTGAGAGACATGTCTAAATCCCTAGCAGGATTCTTATCTACTGGTATAGTCTAAAACACACCATTCTCTTTCATCCAAACAAAAGGGTTCAAAGCTGCTAGACTCTTTCTAGAATTCTGTGGTTTAAACATGAAAATGTGTTAAATGAGGCTGAAAGTGCTACATGCCATTGGTTGCTGAAAGCAAAATCAAATTAGGCTTAGTTTACCAACAACATTCATCTTAAGTTACATCGTACTTAAATTATTTTGTGCTAGAGCAAAACCGTGCCCCAAACCAGTCCGCAAAACGTAATACAAGACAGTGGTGCTGAGCCAAAACTTTCCCCAATATCTCCAATATTTTGGCCTCTCCAAAATGAAAATAGTGCCTAGTGTACACGCATAAAAAAGTATGTCGATTTGTCAAGATGTAAAAAATTATTATTATTAGTGAACAAAGAAAAATTTAGAAAAAGATTTTGAAAAAATTCACAACTAGATCAATGAACATGCATGAACATAAATTATGTAGTGATTATATTCGATGTGGACCATTATAATGTGCACAAATCTAGTATGTTAACATTTATGTAAGCCTACTTTTTTGCCAAAACTTGTGCAGAGTCTCATATTTCTTCTGAAATTGTCATTAAACACCATCTCTCAGTTAACAATTTAAGTTAACAATTCTCATCTAAGCAGACCTACAGTACATAACGTTATACCCTATTATCTGGATGTAAATTGAGGCCTATCATGCACAGTCTCTACATTTTTTATTCTGGCTTTGTAAAGATCAAAATGCATGTGACCTTTGTCTCTGATAAACTGTGAAAGCAAATGGAAAGAGGTGCTTGTAAATTTATGATCATTCAGCTTCAACAACCCTTTTGTGAAACATGACGGGCACCGAGCACCATTCCTCCGAGCACGTGTGATCAGTGTGTGGGCAATAAATCACACTCCGGGGGTCTTTCTATCAGTACCGAGTCTGTGTTCTCATTCACCCCGCGACAATGTCATAGAAATTAAATGCTACTCACATGCTACTAACGTGCTTTGGGAAACCGAGCCTTAGCCAAAATATCTAATAAACAAACGCTTAAGGGCCAACATAAAACTTCATGAGCATCATGCATTCCACTTTTTCCGAAATTTTTAGCACATATGGGCCTAGTTGCTCCTTAGTGAGATGATGCAACCCCGGGGATACACATTTGAAAAATTTAAAACGACCAAAGGTTTTCTCTCCTCTCCTTGACGCCATCTCTAGACTGTCCCCTTTGCATTCCTAATTGGAACACAACTAGGACCTGCTGTTCTGTCTTGTGGACCGTTTAAGAGCATAAAACAATCAACACTCAGTGTACTAAACCATCGCAGCCAGCTGAAATGGTTTCGAAAGTTTGAAGAATTTGGCCTTTATTTCTCTTTCTCAAACTTGGCTGTTTTTGTAAATCATAAGTAAAAATCATCTAGATTTATGAAGTGATTCATATAAAACCATACTGCCAAACTTATCAAATTGTTCAGCAATCTAGAGTTCTTTTGGGTATTGTTAGCCTGCACAAATAACATTTACAAGCCTAGAAATACTATTCACAAATAATCAGCCCTGCAGGTCACAGGCTTATTAGACAGCTTTGAAAGGTCCAAATATCTAAAATAGACATTGCAAATACTTGATGCAGTCTACTGGCTGTCTGAAGAGTTCAGTCTTTGGGTCAAGCTGCACATGTAATACTGGTTAAAACTAGCTCGGAGCACATCATAAATCAGGGATGGTGAGAATCTTCTTTTATGAGTGGTAGACAGAGCACTTGTACATAAATGGGAAGCCAAATCTCACTCTACAATTCCAGTAAAAGCTTAAGACATTCTTAGGCAATGCAGGACTGAAGTATTAAAAATTTACGACCTACCGGCTTTTCGTTTTATCTCTGATGCTGCAAGTGTCCAAGGGGAGAACCCTGGAAGAAGCATCGGGTGTTTAGCAGAATGGCGTGCACAAAAAAAACTAAAGTCAACAAAAGTCAAACAAAACAAAATAATAAATCTCTTGAAATGTGAGAATTACATAGGAGAAAGTGTTGCATGTGACTGTCTGGACAAGAAACTATAATTCACTGTAGTTCATTGTCTGTTTGTTCTCAGTCTCTTTTGATTTAATCATCCAGATGTCTGTTCAGAAGAAAAACTTGCCCAGGAAAATTTGCTGCAGCTTTATCAAAACATTTCCATTTACCAATCAGTTTGATCTGCTTTGACTTTTTAATCATCTCTTCGGTTACCTTGGCTTTAGTTCTACATTTTTTCAACATCATCTTGACTGTTCAATCAGTTGAATTTCTTTAGTAATCAAACGCTTAATCAAGGACTGTGACCTGAACATGTTTCACTTTACATCATCCAGTTATAATAGTGTTTTGTTTTTGAGGGTGACAAACAATATATATATGTTTATTTATAAATAAATAAAATATTTAAATCAATTTTAAATGTTATTGAAATTAGTTTTAAAGGTTAACCAAGTGAGTTGTAGGTGAGGGAAAAGTTATCTAATTGTTAAAAAAGGGAAATGAGCATTACATTTTAACTACATTATGTATTACACTTGGAAGAAAAAGTCGGGGATACAGTGTAAAGCAATCCAGTCCATAGCAGACAGCCCTGTAAAAGCTGGCACTGACATTTATTTGGCTTGGCTTGCATTTAAATTGAGCTTCCACACCAAGGGGGGCGACAGCCATGTCGGCACGTTCGCACACTCCAGGAAGTCCCTTTATTTACATTACATTTACATTTACATGTAGTCATTTAGCAGACGCTTTTATCCAAAGCGACTTACAAATGAGGACAATAAAAGCAGTCAAAACTAACAAAAGAGCAACAATATATAAGTGCAAATGACAAGTCTCGGTTAGCCTGACGCAGTACACGTAGCAAGGTGTATATATATACATATTATACACACACACACATATACGCACACACACACACAGAAATAAAAACAAGTAGATAGAATAGAAAAAATAGAAAGCTAGTGTTTCATCAATATCTTGACGTACTGAATAGGCCTCCTAGTTTTCAAGAATGTGCCCTTAAATCAAACATAGCCTATTTCATTCAAAAATGATGTAAGCTATGTGTGGTTACAGGAGGAAGATTCAAGTCTATAATCATGCTGTCTTAAGTACAGAACACTCTAAAGCAGGACAAAAGGATGGATTTTTTTCCCAGCTGTCTGACAGGCGGACAGGTTTAAGAGGCACGATGGAGATGCGTGTTGAGCGCATGCAACTTTGCCCCAGATCAAGTGACTCAGGAAAAGCCCTGGAGAGAACTCCCAAACCTGTCGTGAGGTCCACCAGCAGAATATGATTACTTTAACATGCTGAGAGTCCCAACCCCCTCTGGCAAAAGCACTTTGTCCAGTACAGGAGAAGAAAACTCTGTCAGGCATTGGTGACTCAGGAGAAACAGAACATTTTTTCTTCTGCCTTGCTACCTGTGATTTTGGTTTTCTATTGGTCTACGCTCTACGCTATCAACTCAGCCAGTTCAAAACTAGTATGAAGCATTAACAATCTTTTACTGTTTATTTTAGCACATCCAGTGATCTTGTTCCTATTCTGATATGATGCGTTTTTGTGATTTTTCTCTATTCCAGCCCTCATTTGAAAGGAAATAAACCTTCCACTCAGTTACATAACTCTTAAATTATGAACATAATTTAATTTTAATTAACTAAAATATTAATTTTAGTTTGTGAATATGGGGGTCTATATGACTGGACCTGTTTTTTAAACTTAACTCAAAATTAGCAGATATTTCACCACATATTTATAAGTTAGTGCTTTGAATTGGAATATGTTGGGAAGTTATATTATTCTTCATGTATTTCAAGTTTCTTAATTTGTTTTAAGTTCTTGGCCTTTAATTATACAGGACAGTGAAGTAGTGACAGAAAACACCCAGATCACAAAAAATATGATGGTGTCCATAATTTCAAAGTTATGTAACTGAGCAGCACTTTTTTTTGCTCTCAGACAAACAAAAAAAATGACAAAACCCCCTCGAGGAAGGACAGCATGACTGAAGAAGCTAAAATAAACAGTCAAAGATGGATAAATGTTTATGCTAGGAAGTTTTGAACCTGATGAAGTAATAAAGTAGCAAAAAATGTCACATGCACTGCTCACCAGTTTTCTGGTTTTTAAAAAGACAACCGAATGGAGTACACATCTGTAAGACATTACATTCTGCGGATATAAACAATAGGAAATGTTATCTTTCTAGTGTTGGCCTTTGAGGGTGGGAGCTTAACACAATAAATACAAAACCATTAGTGGTCCTTTCCGTTCTCCAGGACCTTTGGGTCAGATCATCGCACAGGATAGCTACTTATTCTGAACCTGTGAAGTCATCACACAGGACTTTGTTCACCATGCCAAGCTCCTTTCAAGTAGCACAGGAGACAGGCCTTGAGATATCACTAAATTCTAAGTCCTTGGTGGAAGCAGAGTTCCAGGAGCAGCCTTGGAATGTTCCAACATTCCCTTTAAAGTACAGCTTGCTTTTCTTCAATCACAACGTGATTAGCTGTCAAAGAGAAGTGCCAGACTGTTGAAAGAAATCAAAATGGTGCACCAATAACATCATCCTCAGGTCTTATTTCATCAAAGAATTCTTAGCTGATTGAATGATCCTGAACCATCCAGGAACAGATATATTTTATCTTAGAGGTGGACTACCTTCATATTTTGGTGAAATGGAAAAACTGTTCACAGAAAACCTACTCCTGCAAACAAGCCTGCACTGGCCCTTTACGGGCCCACTTGGGGCTGCCAGCGCAGGGCTTTTGAGATTTTGCTCATTGGCAAAGCATTGGCCCCTTAGTGCTGGCCCTGCACGGGCAGCCCTCACTTAGCCCACACTATTAATCTACAACAAGGGTGCCCAACCCTGGTCCTGATCAAACACACCTGAACCAACTAATTAGGATCTGAAGGAGCACTTGATAATTACAGACAGGTTTGTTCAATCAGGGTTGGAACTGAACTCTTTAGGAAGGTAGATCTCCAGGAACAGGATGCACCCCTGATCTATAACAATACATCCGTTTCATTTTAAATACTTTCAGCTACTATAAATTAAGTCTTTGGGAAAAACAGTTATTACACATCTGAAATTGATGCAGTCACCACATAACTATTGTCTATATTGTCAAAAATGTATAGTAGTCAAAGGGATTTCAAATCAGTGGATTTATTAAATACAAAACAGAAAACATTCAATTCAGGTTAATACAGCTACATATAGCCAGAAATGTAAATACACAAAAGTACAAAAAAAAGAGCAAACAAAGCAATGTAAGATTGTAGGATTTCGTCATGTGAAAGTTGATGTGTGTGAAAGTCTTATCTGTAGTACATCAATGTCCAAACACTGTCCATAACTGAAGTTGGCTGATAGCAAATGAATAATCCAACCTCTTGTAATGAAAACACACCACATCTCTCAAACAACAGACTTCTCCTAACCAGGAACAATCAAAAATAGTCCAGACTATAGTCTCATGTCAAAAATAACTTTAAATCCATATTCAAACTGGACCATGATGTGGTAACCTGACCAATAAAGAGTCCTTCTAATATGCATACAAATATACTGTCTTAAACTCTTAGCATCAATCCAAACATAGGCCATACATACATGTACCATCTTTGCAAAAAACACCAGCAATGTGCACTTTTAAATAGAAAACAAAAAAAAACTCCTTTAGACTGGGCTTAAAATTACACATTTCCCAACCAGGACACAGCACAATGTTTTCAGCAGGTGAGCCATGCTGGCTACTGCTGCTTGCTATTGCTAATTCTCTCTACCACATGGCTTTACTTAAGGAAATCTAAAACACTCTAGCATCCCTAGTGGTAGGGAAGAAAACTGCCCACAAAATTCTTATTAACAGGCTCATGTCTGGCCCACACTGGGCCATCATTGGATTAATGTGGGCAGTCCCATAGTGTGGGCTGCTCACAGAGAGCCTGCGGTGAGCCCAAAGCTGTGGGCCCCACCTGGGCAAGCCCGCACTGGGCCTGTTTAGGTTTGGTGTGGGCTGGCCCTAACCCACTGTGCCCGCAAAAAGCCAGCATGGGCACCGCAAGGACATGTTTGCAGGGACAGCTCCACTGATGTTCCTGGTTTGTTGTGTCTTAACTGTGTTCTCTAAAGGGAAGGACAAATATTGATGACTGGATGATTTGAATTTTAGGAAGCTGGAGGAAAAATACAAGATGTCCCCATCCAGTTCTGCACCTGTGGAAGTGAGAGCTGTACGTCATGTTTTCCAGACAGAAATAAATTCATTTCTCTTTAGCCGACTTTAGATACTACTTGCCAGAGAAACACGCATGCACGTAATCACCCACACACTGTTCTGAAACATTTAGATGGTACAAACCAAATAAACTCTAGGCCATGTTTAGACTAGACAGTCACTTGCTTGAAGCTGAATGAAAAATAAATAAATAAAGCACTGTTATGATGACCCAAACATATGCTAAATAAACTATGTCAATATGTAAGCATTTTGGCATGCCAAAATGAAAGGTAGCTACGGCTGTTACTTAAAGAGAAATTAATCTGTTATGGGAGCTGAATGAAAGCACCATTTACTGGCATCAGCACTTCGAGTCTGATTCTGCTGGGCTCCTGGAATCATCCAGAGCTGCCATTAACGTTGTTGCTGCCATAAAGTTTTCACTGCACTCTTTCCTGCTTTCTCCCGGGCCAATGTCTCCCTGTCTGTACACGGAAAGATTTATAGCTATTTGTTTTGTCCAACATTTTAAGATAAAAACAGCTATATCTCTATCAATCACCACTGCTGCTGAGGAAGAATCCAGACAAGTATTTTTTTCTTACTTTGGGGAGAAGAGAAAGTTTCCATATGATATTTGAATAAAGAAAGAAGGGGGGCAAAGGGATGAGGGATGCTGGAGTGTGAGAGAAAGGGACGAGGAATCATCCGCAGTCTTCAGCGAGTTCAGACGAAACCAGATGTTGAGATGTTTTTCTACCAGACAGAGCATCACCAGGATCACCACAGGTGTTTTTCATTTTGGCTTCCTTGAATACAGCGTCATCCTAGAGTTGATACTAGGATAACATATCACAAACGTTACAGGGACATCCATCTGTCATTGCAAGCTCTGAAACCACAGAAAAAGTGAATGTCGCTAACAACAGAGAACCATTCAGAGGAGGTATCATTTGCAATGGCTGTAAATACACCAGAGCAGACATTCTTTCTTTACTCTTTCCATCAGTTCTGTCCACACAGTTTGCTTTTGTCTTGTCAAATACAGTCCAATGGCCATTCTCAGGAATATCCATCCAATACAGAAGTAGCTGTGAACATCTGTGGTCAGGAAACCCAGGTCTCCACAACTGCTATTTTGAAAGCCCTGATATGGAAACAGTGAGCAATAATGATTTTCCTCTAGAGCAATTGTGTTGTGAAATATGAAGACAACTAAAAAAGAATTGGGCCAATAAGAGCTCCCTTGATAACTTCGAATTAGTCTGTCAGTGTCTTGTGGAACTCTCTAGTCTCTCTGTCGAAATCTTATAGTCTTTCTTGGTTTGGCAGTATGTACGAGTAGTAAGATCAAGCCATAAACATATATACTGTAATTGTCAAAGTTTCAGAACGCCGGAATGCCTTCCGCGTATGACAGATACCGGAAGTGAGAGAAAAGTGTTTATTACGTTTGAAATATGGATATTTTTCTTACAAAAATGCATGGATTCACTACAGGAGGCCTTTATTCACCCCCCGGAGCCGTGTGAGGCACGTTTTATTATGGATGCGCGCGCGTTATTTGACGACTTGTGGACTGTTCAACTGCAACACCCGCTGACTGCAATGATAAAGCTTGGAATAGCCAGGACAATTTTTAATATAACTCCGACTGGATTCGTCTGAAAGAAGTAAGTTATATACACCTAAGATGCCTCGAGGGTGAGTAAAATACAACCTACTTTTCATTTTAGGGTGAACTAACCCTATAAGATAAAAAATAAAGATGGGTGTCTGAAAGTTGCGGTCGGTGGTCAGTTTGTGTGTAAATGTACGTTTTCGCTGACTGCAATGATAAAGCTTGGAATAGCCAGGACAATTTTTAATATAACTCCGACTGGATTCGTCTGAAAGAAGTAAGTTATATACACCTAAGATGCCTCGAGGGTGAGTAAAATACAACCTACTTTTCATTTTAGGGTGAACTAACCCTATAAGATAAAAAATAAAGATGGGTGTCTGAAAGTTGCGGTCGGTGGTCAGTTTGTGTGTAAATTTACGTTTCTGATAAACGTTTTCCACTTTTGATGTCATTTCTAGCGAGAAATTAATATTGCAGTAATGAAATATTCACTTAGTTATCACCAAAGCTCTCTATATTTTGTTGTAGATCATTAAACCGTTCCTCTGCCTCAGAAGCCTGTCCGAAATCAGTTTCATGAGGTGCCTTCGTGCAAAAACACTGCCTGCAAAGTCATTGCCTCATACGGCAGCGAGGCAGCAAGTCAGCTGTCTAGTTTTCGGATGCAGCCATGTTGTCCACCCGCGAACATCTTGACCCACCCTCAAACTATACACGGTAGACCAATCACAATGGACTAGGCCATCTAACCAATCAGAGCAGTGTAGGCTCACGAAAAGGAGGGGTTTCGAGAAACTGACCCTGCGTTCCATTCGGAAGGGCTCATCCCTATGCCCTAATCCCTTCAAAGGGTTTACCCTCTGGAGTGAGAGCTTCGAAGGGTAATCTGGCCCCTTGGTATAAAGGAGAATAAATGCTGGCCCTCGTCACTATAAAAGTTGCCCATCCCTTGGAACTACCCTTCAATATGGCGGCCATGATTGTTTTCACTCCGAAGTGCCCTTCGGAGGGCGATATATCTCGTTTGGAATGCACCGTGAATCTTTGAACTGCTTCGAGTTCGAACCATTGAGAACTGAGGTGAAATGTATATTATGAGAAAACAAGTGTTTTTTTGTAGTGATGGTGAAATGAAGCTTTGCGAAGCACCGTGGCTTTCACCTCAACTGTATCATAAAATGGTTCATTACTGGAAGCTTTTCAACACATTGCACACTAATGACATCTTGTGGTCAAAGGTGGAAAAGGTGCCCAGCCATTTTTGGGAGAAGGGTGTTCCTGCACAACCGGAGGCTGCAGTTTCAGGACCGCAGTTCTAGGACCCTATTCTTTTGTAACAGCGCCACCTACCGAATTGGATAATATAGCGGAGGCTGCAGTTTCAGGACCGCATTTCTAGGACCCTCGTGGTTTAATTTGTAGTAATGTTTGTACATGTTGTTAAAGATATTGAATCTCAGGAACATTTTTTTTTCTATGCAGCACTCCTCTCAGATCGGCAAACAGGACAGTTGTTCCTCACTGTCGAGGTAGACAGGCACTCGGGAAGAGGTTAGCTTATGAGACCACTTAGAGGGCTTCCCGTTGAGTACACCCTATGGGCAAACCATGGTGCAAAAACAGTTATTTTGAGGAAATTGATACATTTAAGATACAGATGCAATAATTTGCAGCATAGTTAAAATATATTGTTAATGTTATTCCTAATTAAGGCCCTTGGTGAACCTTTACTATGAGTTTGTTTGTAATGATGATTAAATGTGAACATTGTTTAAGTACCACTAAATGCTCCTCAGATCTCTGTAACTTTACAATGAAGTCCAGCAGTCTCTTTACCTCTGCAGTGTGGTCATCGACAGGCTGAATGTGGATTTCCTCTGAGATAGCACTCCGTACACTGGCTGAAGAGTTTCTTGGAGCAAGTTTCTGGCCCCATCAGTCCAGAAGGCAAACCGCTGACCATGCCTTTCAAACATCAACCAGATTAATCTAAAATACTGCCAAAGGGACAGGCTAATAACACATATTGTGGTGCAACCAAGCAATGAGCCCAGTTTAATTATGAAAGATTATTTATACTTAACTAATATGCTAAAACAATGAGTATCAAACAAGTTTTCACACTAATACAGTAAGCTACAGGTAAATC
>NW_015539821.1:110990-121707 GCF_001515605.1 Sinocyclocheilus anshuiensis | reverse complement strand
CAAAAGAATAGGGTCCTAGAACTGCGGTCCTGAAACTGCAGCCTCCGGTTGTGCAGGAACATACAACATCCTTAATCAGATGACCTATAGGATGTTGCATTAATGATGAACTAATCAATTCTCTTTCCGGCTCAGACTGCATTGGTTAAAGCGTATGGGGCTGTCCCGTGATGAATGAACGACTCGAAAAACCCGAAGACTTGTCAGATAAGAGGTGAGGTGAGCTAATCATAGACTGAAGACCCAGGTAAACAATGAATTAATCTTTTCTGTTTCTTATAGCAGTTTTGTATTGTTTGTAGTGTGATCAACGTTTGCGTAAGTAGTAGATGTGTTAGGGAAGTAACACGTAATATTTTAATTATATTTTGCTAAAATGAACGAAATGACTCGAAAAAAGATTCGTTCATTTTGCTGAACGAGACTCAAAGGTCCGAGTCGGTAAAATGATCCGAACTTCCCATCACTAATTCAAACAATCATCCTTATTATGTTGACAGTTTCAAAGATGGCGGCTAGTCCAATCGAGGGAGTGTGTGCCTGTTGGTAATTTGCATGGACACGCCCAAATCATTTTCACATAAGGACTTTGCACAACCTCACCTGTATTTCACTTGTTCCCTCACTTAAACTGTACTTACAAGTAGGGCCTATGAACATATTGGTGTTTGCAGAGGTTTTACTTACGTTTAATCGATAATGCCCAGTGAATCTAAGATAAGGATGATGCTACAGTATAAGGCACACTGACAGATATTTCAAATGGGAAACCCATTTTAAAATGCCTTTTAAGTGAGCACTTGCTTCCATATCCAATTTATTACTAGGGCAAATGAAAATGACCTACATATGCTTGAGGACTTTAAAACTTGTATATTAAAGCATTTGATTTGGCTTGGCTCACTCACACTTATGAAGGGGATCACATCAGTTCAGAACCTGGGTTTGTAATTATTGTCGTACCATGCATGGCTAAGGTGCTGGCATACCAGCCCTGGCTTTGGACAAACTCTCTCGGTATCATTAATGAATAAAACAGAAACTGCAGCTCAGAAGAATGAAGAATCATTACAGCTAAACTAAACTGAATTCACAGAAATACAAATCCCCTGACTGATAGAATGCATGGAAATGAAACATGCATTGCATGACATATGCCTACACATGTTTAACAGATACCCTTGTCGTACTGAATACTTATTTATACTTACTTATTCTGCTCCAGAAAAACATTTGCAATTCAAATTACTGAATTATTATGTGAGGCATTGTAAGACAATCCATCGAGCGGGATCAGCAGGATTTGCAGAACCACTACTTCGGGATATTTTTAAGCAGTCTGTTCCATGATTCTCTGTCAGTCTTCCATATCTCCCTCAGTTAGACTACATAAAGTTGCCTGATCTATCCATAGTCACAGTGGTTATCTGGAAATAATCAGGTGGAGGAATACAACACTCTCATATAGAACATCAAGCCATCCTTGAATGGCTACAGGCAAACAGGGCAAAACAGGAAACATCATGATTTTGAGACTTCTCAGATCAGATTTCCTGTTTGAGTATTGCAATGTGGGTAGTCCTGCAGTAACATATAGCTGCCTCGTGGTGCCAATTTATGGTGTGCAGTCTTTGGGGAAAATACGAGGGAGCTGTCAAAACACTTGAAAGCTTGTAAGAGGTCAAAGGTCATTAGTGATTTCATCCAATCAGAAAACCCTTCAGATTTAATCAAAGGTTTAAGGTCATAAAAGTAGCAAATTGTCTGTAATAATTTATATGATTGCAGTTTTTGCAGTATTTCTTCTAGCTTTATTGTTTTTTCTTTTAGCTCACTAGACCACACATATGATCTGGTCCTACCATTTAAAATTCACTTTCTAAATACGCTTTAGAGATAAACATATGTCTGTGTTTAAAAAATAACTCCTCAGAATAACCCCTTATTGAAAGCGAGGGTGAGCTGGCTAATTGGAGTTGTGTGTAATAGCAGGCTGAGTTTGGGGCACTGACTGACCACAGCTCTGTTTCAGAGGTACTAATCATAAACTAAGATTGAAGGGAAAAAGTAGAGCACTTTTATTAACTGTAATAAAATAGTTTTCAAACAAATAGCCAAGAGCCACTCCAGCCAGAGGTGTATCAGTTTCATAAGCAAATGTACGACAAAACCAATTTTGTCCTCAGAAAATTTAGATTAACCGATAATGGGAGGAAATCATTTTCATGATACTGCAACATATACGTGGGTTATTCATGTTGTTAGCATGACATGGTTGATGTGTCAAATGTCTGAGTATCTAATTGACATGTAAAGTGAGCATTTAAGCAAATATAAAGAGTTTTTTGTGTGCTTGATGTTAAATCATGTCGCTCGCACGTACTCCAAAATATGAGCATGTTTTGGAGCCTCTTTAACTTGAATTTATCAAAGACATGTAGGGAACATTGTGAGGTATAAAAGGTTATAAGATGAGTGAATTGATGCAGTGTGTTCTAAGGTCATGCTATCAGGCAATGTGAGTTCAGCTAAGGACGCTGTGTCAGGCTAATGAATATCATTCAGTCGTCTGACAGAGGCTACCGTCCAAGGGGTTTCTGCCGAGGAAACATGCAAGGTAGCGTGATGTTTCAAACATACTGCCAGTTACGAAAGAATGTGCTGACACTGCAGTCCAAACCTAAAATCATTTTCCAGTACCATCTGTTGACAGAGGCCTTCTTCTTTTTAAATGTTTTCCTTTTCATCTCTTCTGTCTCCAAGGCTTATCCCAGGGTTGGGAGTATTAGCACCCAAATAGTCATACATTGTGGTTTACATTCATTTATGCTGCTCTCTGCTGTGCTTTTGGCTACTTTCCTGTTCCAGTCTGAATAGACGGTATGTCAGTTTGTAATGCTTTATTTAACATACATTTTAAACTCTTTTGTTTTGTTCACCATTATTACGGTAAATATGGAAACATAATTCATTCTATCTTGCACAGGGAAAACATTTTCCAGTTTAGATTAAATTTGTCCAGGAAAACAGATGACTTCTACAGATGGAATTCTGAATTGCTCCCAAAATAAACCTTAAACTTTGTGTTAGAACCAAAAGAAACCATTCATGACATAACACATAATATAGCGGCTTTACAGACTGAACAGGAATGTATTGCACAAAATGTGCAGTCAAATTACACTGGACTAGATAAGGTGCTCTGCATAGCAAATCATCTGCTTAGATGAGTTCATATTCCATGTAGTATATTTGTGAGCTAATAATTATCGTTATTATAATAATAATTATTATTATAATTAAATATCGTGTTAATAAGGATGCAAATTATGGCCAATTTTTAACCTCAGACTCTTCATGAATTTACAGCAGAGGTCTGTTTTACTACACTGAGGGGATCGTAAAAGTTAGCCATTTAACAAAGGTTATGTCAAAAGCTCACTATAGCAGAGTAATTTGGCAAAAAAAAAAAACATATATATATATATATATATATATATATATATACTGTTTTTTAAATTGCCTGGTTAATTATTTGATCATATAATGAAGACAGTTCTGAATGATATCAGTTGGAAACATTACATTGATTACTCATGATTCACAAAACACGATTCTTGGATACATTTTTGTCAAA
This sequence comes from Sinocyclocheilus anshuiensis, assembly GCF_001515605.1. Taxonomy (NCBI): domain Eukaryota; kingdom Metazoa; phylum Chordata; class Actinopteri; order Cypriniformes; family Cyprinidae; genus Sinocyclocheilus; species Sinocyclocheilus anshuiensis. The sequence goes on along the minus strand of NW_015539821.1, from coordinate 118,070 downwards.
ATAACCCATAAGCCAAGACCACATTACCTAAAGCCTGAGTACACTGCAGTCATATCCTTTGAATGTTAATATCGATTGTTGTTTATTACACGACTCTCTGTAATACTCAATTCTGATTGGTCAGTTGTGCCATCCAGCTCTCTGAATTTTAAGGCGGAACTTGTTGCGAAATATGTGTGTGGGGAAATCTTTCACCCTTACGCAAAATCCAAGATAGCAAGGATTCCAACTGAAAAAACAATAAACAGTAAACTGTGGGGGCAGTCGTGGGCTAATGGTTAGAGAGTGGGATTGTAACCCAAAGGTCACGGGTTTGAGCCTCGGTACCGGCAGGGATTGTAGGTGGGGGAGTGAATGACCAGCGCTCACTTCCACCCTCAATACCACGACTGAGGTGAGACCCTTGAGCAAGACACAAAACTCCCAACTGCTCCAGGTGTGTGTTCACGGCGTGTTTGTGTGTGTGTGCACTTGGCTAGGTTAAATACAGAGCACAAATTCCGAGTATGGGACATCATACTTGCCTACACGTCATGTCATTTAAAAAAAACAAAAACAAACTGTAAACGTGCACATCTCTCGTATCAAACTGCCGATTCACTTTCTTTGGTTTGATTAAAGATAACCTCAGACAGAAGACTTCAGTATAAATTTGTCTTATTTCTAGGCCAAATGTTTTGTACGTTGTAGTGGACTGCTTTTTTCTTAGTGGAGGCTTTAACATACAGGTATAGGCTACAATTATAAAACTATTTCAACTCAAATCAATATTTCATGACCACACATTAAATTTATTTGGTGCATGGTCATGTAATAAGCAGGAAAACGTACAGTCAGTGTGACATTATCGCAAAAAATAAACTCCCTCAGTTCATTATCCCCTACTTAATTAATGTTTTCTGATGAAGGTTACGTGACTTTATGTAGACCCTTGTACATAGCATTGAACAAAGCATGGAAAAACTTACCAGTTTGTGATATTTGTTTTCCACAGCATTCTCTGCCAAGCCTAATGCTTCTTATTACCTCATGAGAGAATGCAATTCACCAAACCAAGCTAACCCCAGGGGGACTCGCAGATTTGTTGAAGAAAGACCTGGTATTTGAGCCAAGAGAAATAACTCTGCAATTAGGTTCTATTTTTGGGGGGGATTTTGGGAAGTGACCCCAGTAGGCAATGTGTTGGGAATGAGTGGGATTACCTTGGATTGTTGCAACTGCAATGCACCAGCTGCTTTGCAAGAAATAGTCTCTTTAATACAGCAGCTTTAACCAAAGATGAGGTTTATCAGCAAGTTTGCAGTGAGGCCAATAAATGATTACGCTCATGTGACTTGTTTGGACTTGTTTGCATGCTGGTTTCCCTCTCTGCAGGATCCCACAGTGGTTCTGTGAACCTGCACATCACAAATGGGGAACTTGGGCATTGCGGTGAGGCAGGAGCAAAAACAGCCAGTCTTCAAATTAGCTTTAAATGTCATGTCATGGAACCATGATGCAAAAGTGAAGTATGTTACACGTTTTATTTATGCACTTGATTAACGGCCATTACATAGGTTGGTTTTCCAATGGAACCGTGTCCAGTAAAAACCTCACTCTGCTGGGAATCCCAGAGGCCTGTCATAGCAACTGTTCTCGTGCATCCTGTTCTCATTTTCACACTTAGGTCACCCTGCCCTGGCACCCAGAAGCAAATCCCTGGCTCTTCCATGCTCCTATTTATTCTGTCCCTCTTGCCAAAGACCACCGAAAAAAAGTGAGAGAAAGAGAGATAGAAGAAATGTGATATCTGTAATGTGTTACATATGGCACCTTAAGGAAGAGCCAACCATGTAGACAGACAAAAGGAAGTGCTGGTGGATCAAGTATATAAGTTATTTACATCACTTTGTGGTCATTGACATCACACACAACAGTAAATTAGTGGTTCTCAACTGGTTTTGACAACGGTTTTAACGAAAACAGCACCAAAATTGTTTAGCATAGAAAAGTTGACAGAACTGTCCTTAAAGGGATAGTTCACCCAATAATGAAAATTCTGTCATTTACTCTTCCCTCATGTTGTTCCAAACTTGTATGAGTTTCTTTCTTCTGCTGAACACAAAAATGAAGAATGTGGGTAAACAAAAACTTGCTGGTAGCCATTGACTTCTGTAGTATATATTTTTCCATACTATGGAAGTCAATGGCTACCAGCAACTGTTTGGATATCAACATTCTACAAAATATCTCCTTTTTTGCTCAACAGAAAAAACAAACTCATAAAGGTTTGGAACAGCACGAGGTGGAGCGGCATGAGCATGCCCATTCAAAGTGAGATTTTTGAGCCAAGTGGATTTTGAATGCAGCTTCCAAAAGACAAAAAAAATAGTGGAATAATATTTTGTATATTTGATACAATCACACCAGCGTGATTAAATCGTTCAGCGCGTCATATCATCAGCTGCTGGCTGGCTGAGCCAGAGACAGACTCGTTTTTACAGCACTGCGCATTAACCAATCACACACTATTCTGTTGAGCTTATGAATGCAATGACCAATCAGAGGTGTTCCGATGAGTCATCGCTAAAATGACAGTGTTTTGTTCACTCGCTCACTGACTGAATGCCTCTTTCTGGCGAATTCTCTCGTCAGAAACAACAAAAAGTGCAGATGTGTGTATAAATAAGTAAGATATTCATTTCATAATGTAAACAGCATCAGTGATTTTAAAGGGGTCATATGATGCATATTCAATTTTTCCTTTCTCTTTGGAGTGTTACAAGCTCTTGGTGCATAAAGAAGATCTGTAAAGTTGCAAAGACTAAAGTCTCAAATCCAAAGAGATATTCTTTATAAAAGTTAAGAGTCAGCCACGCCTACCTAAAACGGCTCGTTCTAACACGCCCCAACATACCTACGTCGCTCTGTGGGAAGATTTGCATAACGCCGCCCAAATGTTCACGCAAAGAAAGAAGGCATAACTTTTATTCTCGCTGTAGTTTTGTTGTTTCCGCTGCCATGTCGTAAAGACGCCGTGTGCTTCGTTGTGAAAGCGAAACTACTTTGTTTGGTCTTCCAAAAGAGGACGATATCTGCTTCATCATGCCTGGAGCTGATCCGTGCTGGTCGATGAGGAAATACTACAACTTTGCGCTGTCGATCGCCGGATCGGCTTTTAACCGTGGACGAAGCGGAGTCCAGCCCGGAGTCTTCACATGTCCTTCCGGATGCTCTTTCGTCGAAATTGCCGGTCGCGCCGTTCTCAAGCTGCCAAACAGTTGATGGGGCCTATTGACTTGACTTCCATAGTATGGAGAAAAATATATGGAAGTCAATGGGGACCAAAACAGTTTGGTTATCCATATTCTTCAAAATATCTTCTTTTGTGTTCAACAGAAGAAAAGAAATTCATACATGCATAAATTATCACTGAATTTTTATTTTTGGGTGAACTATCACCCAAAATCCAGTATTAGTTTTCCTACACCGTTCGAATCGAATTGGAACATCTGAATCGATACCCAGCCCTAGTAATGTAAATGTTATTTGCTCTCTTTCTGTATAATGAAAGTGTTACGATAAGTAGCCTAACTTACAATGTTTTTATTCACATTAACTTTCAATGTTAAATTCACATTAACTATGAAGTCAGTCGGATTAAAACTATGTTATGGCATGACACCCACATCTGTTATTTATATAAACAGACAAAAGGTTTTTATGTAAGGGATAATGTACATCCAGCCGGTTGTTATCTCAGAATAAACCCCGACAGGGTGATCAGGACCCCGACGCGAAGCGGAGTGTAAATACTTATGTATTTACACGACATAAGTCAATAATTAGACGCGAAAGATTGATTTTAGTTGAAATATACGAACTCAAAGCTTCTGTGAAGACAGCAGTTGCGAGCTGGCGGCAAATTCAAACTAGACGTACATTTAAGGGAAACGGTGCAGTCAAGCCACTTATTACACAACAATTCACCACAAAAATAATTAAGGCAATAAAACAATTAAGACGAAAATGTTTTAAAACCTTACCAGTTTGTTAGTTCTCTTATAATCCATTACAGCGTACAAAACAATCGTAGCAAAATGGCAGCAGCTGCGTTTGTATGAAACCAGAGCGAGTCCGCGATACCAGGATGACATCATTAAATAATTGTACACCATCGAGAATCGAGATATTTCATGATATAGTTAATGCGTTTGGGAATGTTTCGAATAGAAAGGAAAATAAAAATAAAACATAAGAACATAAGTGCTATTGTGGCTGCTGTGTGTCACATGACGACGATATTGTAGAATATCAAGATGGGAAGCGTTTCCTCTGTTATTAAATGTTTATTTATTTTGTTATCCTAACTATGCATGGCTGTGGTAAGTAACTTTGTTTTACATTTAGCATTGTTTTCCCCCCACAACCCTATCAGGACAGATCTGTGACCCATTTTTGAAACGTGACCCACTAGTTTCTAACCCCCTCTGTAAATATCACTTGTGTTGCATTACAGTTCTAAGGCAGAGAGCTTGTGTTCATTTTTTCATCTACGGATCTAACTCTTGACAGTTTGCGCTGCAGCACAGAAGACTCAGGAATTTTCGTATTTTCCATGTGGAAAGGCCGACTCATGAAAGCCAATACTCCAGTGGAATACAACTCATTAAGTTGGGCTTTCTTTATACAAGCCATGTGGCACTCTTTAAACGGGCAAGGTTCACTTCAAACTGGACAGAACTGATCGGCCACAATGTCACGTTTTATGTGTGTCCGTTGGTGCCCCACTCACTGGCTGTAGCAAATGCACAGTGTCCAGTATTTTCATTTCAAAATGAGCTTGAAGGTACACTCGAAATTTACAATGTGTAAACTATACTCAAAGGGCGTGTTTCCTAAGATCTTTGGCACATTAACGTTCTTTGCAAAACCAAACTATAGACAGAGTCAAGTGGCTGCACTGGTTATGTTATGAATTTAGCAATTAATCTCCATCTCAAACAATTATGAAACGTCTGTTCAAACGAGTTCAGATCAAGGCTTTCATTTCAGAAGAATTCCAGATATGTCTGTGCACATTTGTTCAAGATAATGCCAAACTTTTTCAATCAGGTTTGCATTAGCAGAATTCAGTCCCGTTCTGTGTATTGACGCATTCTTGGGCATCATCACACTCGGGCATTTGTACAGTAGTAAGCAGCAAAAGCAATACAATTTCACTCTGAAAGGCCCAGTGAAATCCATAAGTAACTTTGGGCGACAAGGGGGCTTACGGGACTAAGACTGGGCACCAAATTTAACAGAGGAGAGAAATGATGCCTTCACATACATACAGACGATTTTATTGCCACTTTGACCACAAACCCATGGACTCACAGGCCATTTTTGTCTCTATAGGAAAAATGGTCACATTACTCAATGTTTTGTCAGGCTCTCCTCTTCCTCAGCAGTGAACTTTGACTGAGGGAATGGCCACTTATTTGTCTTTAAAACACTTGAGATGTCATTCCTGCTTTTATATGCGTGCAAAATGTGCATTAATTGCAACAAATTGTCATAATTAGTCATCCTGGGTGTTTATCCTATCACCGCTCCTGAAGAATAACTGTTAGAAATATGTATTTAGAAAACCCAGCTGTTCTAATCCTAAGAGATATACAGTATGAAAATAATCATTTTAATAGAGCTTGAAGTTAAAATAAACGTGTCATACATTATGCAGAAATCTCTTTTTATTCTATATGCTAAAATTCAGTGGAAATAACCGGACCTATTTTTTCTGTTGAGAGGATTTTTCCACATAGATTCCTGTAACCAATTCCAAAAGCCCATGTGCTCTGAACTCAGATGTGAACTCGCATCAGCCTTCACAAGTGTCCCTATGGGCTGACCATCACCAGTTTCTTCACAACAGTTGTTCAGCACCTCTGCTTTAGGCATTATGGGTCAACACTTGCATTGGAAAAGCAAGAAAATAAACAAGATTTATTTCTTTAAACTGATTTTCATTATGTCCTAGCAATAGTGATGCCCCGCTGAGCAGTTCCTCCATGCTGCTGGAAGGAATACTGCTATTTTACAACTTCTTCAGTGCAGTCCATCCATTCATTCATTTATCTACACTGTAAAAAATAAGTGTAATTTTAACTGTAAAATTTTGTAAAAACGCTACGGAAAAAAACTGTTAATAGGTTAACAGTAAGTTCCCGTACTATATACAGGAAAAAACTGTAAAATATCTAACCAGACATTAATTTTGTCTAAACTGTTAATTTTACAGTTTTTAGAAGTAAAAATAACAAATCAATGTATAATTTACAGTCAAAAACTGTAAACTGATATTCCCAGAATTCCCTGCATGACACTCTACATTTGAAAGTATTTTGTTTAAATAATCGTGTTTTTTAATAGTTTTTGTTATTAGTTATGTATATTTGGGCTTTATGTTACATATTCTGTTGTTTAATGAAAGTTTAATGCATTATTTAAGTATCATGCGTGTTACCATGATGGTGTTTTGTGTTTGCATCAATGGCACCTTCTATATATTAGTATATACTTCTGCTTGTGGGGAAGCTACTTGTGATGAGCTTTGATTCTTCATGTGGCTTTCTCTTTTCACACCTGCATTATTATGGTGGTTGTCAGTATGTTAAAGGTACAAAACAGGTTTTAATAGCAGTGTGCACTGTTGAATTGACTGGTTTACATTAAAATTTTCTTGTTTGTAAATTAGTTTTATACTGTAAAATCTACAGTTTTTGGCCGTAAATGTGTTTACAGTTTTTCTGTATTTTTTACATAAGTATTCTGACAACCACAGCTGCCAAAATTATTTTGTAAAAACTACAGAATTTTTTTTTCAGTGTACATTGAACGATTTTAATACACGACGTGAAGGCAAGAACCACCTGACGTGAAGCTACAGCTCGTTAGCTCAGCATTCTGCCCGCTTCAGATCAGAAAGAGATGAAATGGTGCGGTAAGAACACATTTATTTGAATTATAACATTTAGTTACTTTAATTAATTATTCGAGAGAGAGAGAGAGAGAGAGGTGACAGTTGCCTGTGTGTCTCTCCAGTAGGCTATTTAATAT
>NW_015539821.1:85331-110473 GCF_001515605.1 Sinocyclocheilus anshuiensis | reverse complement strand
TATCTATCTATCTATCTATCTATCTATCTATCTGTCTGTCTGTCTGTCTGTCTGTCTGTCTCCGTCCGTCTGTTACGAGAAACTAAAATCTTGAAACAATAAAACTGTCTGTGACTGCCGTCTAGTGCTCAAGTTGAGTGACATGTTTTGTGAAGGACATTTGAAAACCAAAATAACTTTTATTTTCATTTGTCATAATTCACACATTTATACTGTAAAATCTACAGTTTTTGGCCGTAAATGTGTTTACAGTTTTTCTGTATTTTTTACATAAGTATTCTGACAACCACAGCTGCCAAAATTATTTTGTAAAAACTACAGAATTTTTTTTTTACAGTCTATCTATCTATCTATCTATCTATCTATCTATCTATCTATCTGTCTGTCTGTCTGTCTGTCTGTCTGTCTCCGTCCGTCTGTTACGAGAAACTAAAATCTTGAAACAATAAAACTGTCTGTGACTGCCCTCTAGTGCTCAAGTTGAGTGACATGTTTTGTGAAGGACATTTGAAAACCAAAATAACTTTTATTTTAATTTGTCATAATTCACACATTTACTTACATTTCAGCTGTTTAACTCTGCTAGCAGAGTTGCGGTTCTTTCTCATAATGCACAGCTTGATAGACATACATTATATCCAGTAAGTCAAATATAACTATTTCAGAACCACCAAAGACAGTTGTCAGATGCACCAGAGGCACAAATGAAATGTTATAAATGTAATCAGACATTTTACAATTGATTCTTGCTTATCATATTCCCAGCAAATAAAAAAAGAAAAAAAATATTCCAGCAAATATTTTATCTACTTTTAAAATAGTATATACTAAAATAGCACTTCTCCAAAATCATGCTCATCTCTATTCTTTACATACACTGTCCATACTTACAGCTTTGTTTGATATCTTCTCAAAACCTTAATAATTATAACCACATTCATTAAACCATAATAAAATCAACTATGCAATACAGACTGAACTTACTTTAACCATCTTTACATTCACTTTTCACTTACATCTTTTATCTAAATATGCTTTATTGATGGATCAATCAAAAAACACAGTCAAAGAACACCAGGATCTACATGATGTTCATAAATTAAATAAAAAAAAATAAAAGTAAGGAAGACAGAAATGACAGATTACATTGTTCCTGACTTTGCAGCAACTTGATCTGTGATGGCCCGGTTTTCACTCATCTGCCTTGCGGTGGATCCATCAGCATGAGACTGGCTCATAATGGATTGTTTCTTGGTGGACTGATTGGTGATAGACTGACTTGTGGTTGAGTGGGAAGCAACAGACTGTGACATGATGGATTTTGTGGTCTTGGCCTGCTTGAATGCGGTGTGAATAGTCTTCTTCCTCTTGACGTGGAGGATCTCCATCGCATCAGGATTGACTCCTTGCTGCTGGAACTCCTTTGTGGTCTCTGTCTGCTCTGTAGTGGATTGCTGTTGCTCCTGGAACTCCTGCTGTCTCTGGAGCATCTGAGACAGAAGAAATGCATTATGAAGGAGAGGAAATAGAGGCAATTGGGTAATGTGGTAAAAATAAAAAAATGTCGAATGCACAATAATTGCTCTGTTCCAAAACCTAGTGCGCTGCATACTGAGGGAGCATTTGAAGGTGCACTCCTGACTTGAAGGCCATAGCCAGCTTAATATGCCTTCTTTGTTCTAGCCAAATTCTAAAGCAGCACAGTATGTATCCAAAAGGAAAAGGCAATCCCATAATGCACTATAACGAGTTCAGTGAAAAAATCAAAGATGATGAATGAGGTAAGAGAAATCACATTTAAAAATAAACTTTTAAAGTTGGTATGAAACTTCATCTATTTTCTAATAGCATGTTTTAAACAGGGATATTAGTATTAACTAAAACTATGAAAAACATTGATTTTAACTAAAATAAAGATGAAATCAAATATAAATATTAGATGATAAACAAAATGTTGCCTTGGCAACTAACTGAAACATGTTTAAGGTGAAGCAGTAAAATTATCTGGAAATGAATAAAAACAAAAAAACAAAAAATGAACTAAAACTAAAATTTAAATAAAAATAAATTAAACCTAAATAGCAATGTTTAAAAAAAAAAGTAATAAAAATGACAAACACATACCACAAACATTTTACTAAAATTAAAATCAAAACTGAAAATATAAAAATAAAAATTAATTCAAAATATATAAAAACTATAGATTTTTATGCTTATTAGTGAACTGTGCTGTTAGCTTAGCAATATGCTAACACCAAAGTCTATTGAAATCAGTTGTGAGTCACACCACTGGTGCTGTTTGTGTAGCTTGTGGAGTTGCTGGCTAAGTAGAGCGTTCCAAATCGCTCACTTATGAGGTTCCAATTGCAGTTAGGATGCGAAACAAGGCAGCTCACTAGGTATATTATATTTAGATATATTCAGATAATGTATAATATTGTTATGTAGAGTTGTGTCTCACCATTAGCTGTTGATAGTTGGCGATAGCCTCGTCAGTGGTTACTCCTTCAGCAAGGCCCAGTTCTGCTGCACGGCGGGCCATTTCTGCCTTAAGAGAGCCTGGTGGCGTCCAGCCCACACCTTTAATCCAGTTCAAATCTGATTTGTAGTTCACCTGCAACCACAGAGTCAGGACCATTAAACCTTGCTACATGAGGACAACTATAAGAACAATTCCTGTGTCAATGTAATGTAAACTGAGAAAGTTTTTTTTGCAAATATTGCCACCAAGTCCCTGCAGTGTCACATTTTCACATGCAAATGGAAAAGAATTTGCCACTCATTTCGTCAGACACATTAGCATGGAATGGCATCAATACAGTTAGTCATAAATCATTGAATAATCCCAAAACTCTGTTCTCACATCACTCTGCAGCTGGTAGGCTTGTTTAGCGTGTTTGACATTGAGCTGATTAGGATCACAGGTGTAGTCATGAAGATGCTGGCGATAGTTGAGGTTGCTGAGCTGAGCCTGGCTCTTCTTAGCATGCAGGAACTCAGGCTGGTCGCCATGGATCTTAAACTGAGAGCGTGTCTCCTGGAACTGCTTCTTGTACTCGTTGTCACTCTGGAGCTTCCCTACAGCCAGTGAGTGTCTGATCTTGGGGTCATCCTCAACGCTAAGAAAGCCCACCTGCTTGCCTTTACCTTTGACAAATGCCTCTTTGTAGTGGAACTGAGAAGGAATGGTACAACATATATTAAAATACAATTCTAAAACTGGGTTTTACTTAAGAAAATAGTTCACAGTTTAGCAAATAAACTTTTTGATTTTGACTTACATCACTGGCAATTTCTCTGGAGGCCTTGGCTGTCTGGAAGGGAATGGCGTCTAACCTGAGGTCGTAACCTGCAGACTTTACCTGCTCACCTGATTTTTTATATACTTTCTGCAAAATGAAAGAGAAAAAGGAACATAGACGATGTTAAAGCATGTACACTACCATTCAAAAGTTTGGAATCTTTAATGTTATTATCAATGTTGAAAACAAGTTTTTGCTACTTAATTATTTTTTATTTTTTTATTTCTGAAGGATGATGTGGCACTTAAGACTGGAGTAATGCCTTCTGAAACTGCCATCAAAAAAATAAATTATATTTTAATATATTTAAAAAAGAAAAGTTATTTTAAATTGTAATAATATTTCACAATATTACTGTTTTTACTGTATTTTTCATCAAATAAATGCAGCCTTTATCAGTGAAGCCTTTATGAAAAGACTTCTTTCAAAACCATTAACAAATGATAAATCCCTCGTTGTATTCCTGAACTGTAAGTTGCTTTGGATAAAAGCGTCTGCCAAATGAATAAATGTAAATTTAAATCTTAAAGATTCCAAACTTAGCATAAGAACTGAAATACCTCTTATAAGAGTACCAATCAACAGCTGGCTTACATCGCTAATTTGCTGAGCATTGATCTTTGCTCTGATGAAATCAGGATGATCAGGAGTTAATGTGTATTTGTGCATAGAGTCAGAGTCTCCAGACTTATACATCCTCTGAAACAGGATAAAAGTTTTGTTAGTGACTTCACCCAAAACAACCACTGGAAACACACACTGATGGAAGAATGCTGGGTGAAGTTTACCTCACTACACTGCATGTAGCTGTTCTTTGCGTGAATGATATCAAGTGAATCAGCAACTTGAGTGAACTTCAGACTGTCAGGATGTTGACGATACTTCTTCTACAGAAGGTTACGTTGAAGAAAAGCATATATTATTATCCATGATTTTATGCAGTATGATTTTATTACAGTATGCTAGCAAAATTATGACTATAAACATGAAACCCCGCATTTTAATTCAGTGTTTACTTCAATAATACAAGTGAAACAGGGTATTTAAAAAGAAGAAAAAAAAACAAAGTTATCCACTGGTAATTAATTGGAGTGTGAAAAGTGGGCATTCCATACCAGAATGGATTCAGATCTAAAATAACTAAATAGCAATTATGCTTTACTTAACATTATCCAATAGCCTGTGTGATGTCTGGCCTAAATGATGTCAGCATAAAAGTGAAGTTGGTTGATTTAGGTTGCATAGGCATTTTTAAATATTGGAATAATGTGCAATGATGAGCCATTCACAATAAGACCAAGAGCTCGCATTAACAAAGTAAACAGGCTCAATTTTGATTTCATGTTAAATTTAAATGCAACTTACATCACTAATGAGCTCTCCAGCTTTCTTTGCAGACTCCAGCTGGGGTGCACCTACTGAGTCCCAGGCCACTCCCTTCATGAAGTTCAGATCTGATTTGTATACATTCTTTGAAAGAAAAAGAAGATGAGATTATAGTATTTATATTATGATGCTTTGCCTTGTCAATTTTCTAGGATCTTACTCTTTCTCACCTGGCTCTGCAGGTCATATGCCTTCTTGGCCCACTGCACCTTTATATCATCAGGTAGGACTGTGTAAGAGTGTATGCGAGTCTTGTAATCCTGGTCGCTGGCTAAGGCCTGGGCTTTCTTGGCATGAACCAGGTTCACCATGTCTAGAGGCAGCTGGTACTGGCCACTGACAGATGCAGCGTCTTTGCGATAATGCTGGCCGCTCTGCAGACGACCCATCTCTAAGCAGTGCATTAGATGCGAGTCTTCCTGAACACTGCGAGCTCCGATGTGCTTCCCCTTCTCCAATACATGGCTATGCTTGTAATGGACCTACGAAGGCAAAAGAGGTGAATATGTGAACTGGTTTCCTCACCACAAACTTAGCGGTATGATTGCTTATGTATATTAATGCATGAGTTTATCAGAGCTGTTTTTGACCCTAGATGTTTATGAGTGTAAATTTAGAGAGGGTACTATTCTTACATCACTAGCAATGCTGGTGGAGGCTTTGGCAGCCTGGAAGGGGATATCCTTCATGGTGAGTTTATAACCCTGAGCTCTGAGTGCATGCCATGACTCCTTGTATTTAACCTGAAACAAAACAGAAAATGTTCAAACTTTCTTCTCTAACATCTTGTATGCAGGTTCATTTTAATAACTTCTTCTTTAAAATATCTTTGAAATGAACTATCAACTTCAGTTTAAAATAGGGGACTTTTATGATGTAGCAATATCCACAAACACTAAAATAGACTTGGAAGACTCGTCTTACATCACTGAAGTTAGCAGTGTTAATCTTGGCCTGGGTGATTTCAGGTCTCTCGGCAGTAATGGTGTAGTTGTGCCTGAAGTTCTCTCCCTTTTCTTTGTACAAGCGCTAAATAACATCAGACCACAAGACATTATAATCCCTGTTTTACTAGAAATCACAAAACACAGAAACAAAATATGCCCTCCTACCTCATTAGTGATCTTGCTACTGCTTTTAGCATGCATGATATCCTGAGAATCCGTGACAGATGTGTGTTTGAATGAGTAGGGCTGCTGGCGATACTTTTTCTGTTCAGGCAAAAGAAATATATAATAAATACATACATAATGCAAATTTTAAATATACAGTAACATTCAAATGTTTGGAGTCTGTAAGATTTTTGAAGCTTTTGAAAGAAGTTTCTTACGCTCACCAAGGCTGTATTTATTCTATCAAAAGTACTGGAATATTGTGAAATATTATTGCAATTTAAAATAACTATTTCTATTTTAATATTTTGAAATGTAATTTATTTCTATGATGGCAAAGCTGAAATTTCAGCAGCCATTACTCTGGTCTTCAGTGTCACATGATCCTTCAGAAATCATTTGAATATGCTCTTGTTAAGAAACATTTCTTATTATCATCACTGTTACTTTTTGTTATTTTTGTGAAAACTGTTATACAGTTTCTTTCAGTATTCTTGGACTAATTGCAAGCTCAAAAGAATAGCATTTTTTTTTAAACAGAATTGTTTTGTAACAATGTAAAAGTCTTTACTGTCACTTTTGATCAATTTAACGCATCCTTGCATCCATACATTAAAAAAAAAAAAACACTTACTGAGCCCAAACTGTTGAACAGTAATGCAGATGACTATGCTGGATCAATGTGTTAATATATACATAGCCATTCATATTTCATACCTCGCTAATTAGATCTGTGGCCCGTTTGGATCCCTCAATCTGTAGGGCACCAGTGGCAATCCAGGCTGCACCACGAAGGTAGTTCAGATCAGAGCGGTAGATATTCTGTTGCATAAATAAAATATGCTCAAGAGCATTCAACTTTCAAGAGGCATTCTGTGAAACAGTGATTATTAGCAATACTAGTGCTGTATTGAATAAGCCATTACCTCACTCTGCAGTTCATATGCTCTCTTGGCAGCCTGCACTTTGAGGTCATCAGGCAGTGTTGTATACTTGTGCAATGTAAGTCTGTATTCCTGATCGCTGACCAGAGACTGAGCCTTCTTAGCGTGGAGCACCTCCAACATATCCATTGGTAGATGGAACTGAGAATGCATCTTAGAAGAGTCCTTTTTGTATTTGAGCTAAGGAAATAGAAAGTTGACCAATCACTTGAACATGACCTCTCAAACTTATATTTGTGGTACTTCATTCAACTCCAAATGCTGTAGCCTTGCTCAATCTGCTGGAATACTCACATCACTCTGTATATTTGTGGCATGCACAGAGTGAGCAATGTTTATATCATCCTGTAGTCCCTTTAGCCCAATCATCTTCCCTTTTGTCTTCTCAAACTGTGCCTTGTATTTTTGCTGGAGGCAAACATTTATACAGTTAGACAGACAGATAACCAAAATAAACTGTAGTTCATCTATTGTTTACAAAATACTCACATCACTGAGGATTTCTGCAGATGATTTGGCTGCTTGGAATGGAATAGCATCCAAGCGCAACTTGTAGCCATCATCTCTGATCTTTCTCCAGGACTCTTTGTAGCATGACTACATAGAAAAGAATTCTACTTTTAGCAGTTTAATGTGGAAATGCAATTGTTTGTGCATGTGTTTAATAGTTTCTGAAACAGCAACGGCAGTGTGTGTAATGGATTTTCACCTCACTGAGGTTCATGGCATTGATCTTAGCCTGCACATGCTCTGGAATATCTCCAATCAGTGTGTACTTGTGCATTTCGTTCTCTCCTTTCTCTCTGTATAATCTCTGTTAACATGAAAATATGAACATAACACAAACACATACATACATGCAGAAATTCCTCTCTCTTTTAACAATTGTCCTCCAGTTCAATGCATAGATTCATAGAAAGAATAATTCATGTACACTACCGCTCAAAAGTTTGGTATCAGTAAGACTTTTAAAGAAGTCTCTTATGCTCATCAAGGCTGCATTTATTTGATCAAAAATACAGAAAAAAAAAAGTAATCTTGCAAAATGTTATTACAATATAGAATAATGGTTTCTACTTTAATATACTTTAAAATATAATTTATTTCTGTGATGCACAGCTGAATTTCCATCAGCCATTACTCCAGTGTAAAGTGTCACATGATCCTTCAGAAATGATTCTAATATGCTGATTTATTATTAGAATTATCAATGTTGGCAACAGTTGTGCAGCCAAATATTTTTTTGGAAACTGTGATACTTTATCAGGATTCTTTGATGAATAAAAAGTTAAAAATAACAGCATTTATTCAAAATATACATCTTTTCTAACAATATAAATCTTTGCTATCACTTCTTATCAATTTAATACATCCTTGCTGAATAAAAGTTTTAATTTCTTTCAAAAAAAGAAAGAATCCAAATTTACTGACCCCAAACTTTTGAACTGTAGTGTATATTGTTAGAAAAGATTTCTATTTTAAATAAATGCTCTTCTTTTTAACTTTTTATTCATCAAAGAATCCTGAAAAAAAGCATCACAGGTTCCAAAAAAATATTAAGCAGCACAACAGTTTCCAACAGTGATAATAAATCAGCATATTAGAATGATTTCTGAAGGATCATGTGACACTGAAGACTGGAGTAATGATGCTGAAAATTCAGCTTTGCATCACAGAAATAAATTACATTTTAAAGGATATTAAAATAGAAACCATTATTTTATATTATAATAACATTTAGCTTTTTTTAAGATATTTTTTTATTTATAAGAGACTTCTTTAAAAAAAACATTACAAGTCTTTCTGATCCCAAACTTTGAGCGGTAGTGTATGTATAAAATGAAGACATACATCAAGAACCAGTTTGCTGCTGATTTTGGCCTGGACCATCTCTGGTGTATCCTCTATGCTGGTAAACTTCAAAGCACTCACATCCTGTCTGTATTTTTTCTGGAACATACACAACACATGGCAAAGATTTATATCAGCTGTCAGTGCTGGGAGATGTTTTGAGTTTGAGTGTCTCTTCAGTGTACGGCCCCCAAGGTCTATCATTTCAAGGACGATATGGTTAAATCATTTCATAACACCTTTAAACAGATGTGTAATTGAAATGTTAACCACAGGCATGTGCTTCTCTATTTTAGCTGAGTTTAACATCTATACTCAAAGTGAAGTGCATCTAATAATAGTCATGGCTTCTATCCTAAAAGCAGCACTTGATGTTATAACGTATCTCTGTTTTAAATTGTTCAAAATTTTAAAACATTCTGTTTATCCCCAGGCTTAAATATATAGAAAATATTCTTTAGTAAATTAGTATATAAAATAACAAAACATATTCTTTAGCAAAATACTCAGATTTCTGAAGGCATAAAAACCTAAAAATAAAAATTAGTTGAAAAAATAATTTTTAATATGGTTCTCAGTCATTTTGCTGAGACAAGGGTTCTTAATAAACTATAAAAGGTGCTGATGAATTGAGGAAATAGTTCTTTCCTATTCCTACCCCTGCTAAATATAACCTATCACTTAAGCTATCTGCTATGCAAGCATTACATAACTGCTCTTCTAGTTGTTATGTGTGCATTTAATTTTCAGAGGGTCCTGCTGAGGACCTAGAAATCTGGTGAATCCTCAAGTTACTTGATTTTAGAACTTGATAGATGAAAACCTATGACATCAAGTGTGTATAGTTGGTCATGTTCATGAAAGGTCAATCTGTACCTCGCTGGCTAAATCTGTAGCTTTTCTGGCCTTCTGGATATCAAGGGATCCAGTGGTCTCCCATCCCACCCCTTTCATCCAGTTTAGGTCAGAGCGATACTTTTTCTGTGAAGAAAAGGTTTTGATTAATATGATTCCAAAAATATGCATGTTTGTGCCTGTTTTGGCTTTACAAGTCATTGAATTGAATGCTTACATCACTCTGTTGGCCGTAGGCTTTCTTGGCCCATTCCACCTTCATATCAGTGGGCAAGAGTGTGTACTTGTGTAAGAAAGTTTTGTAGTTTTTCTCAGTGGCCAGTTCCTGGGCTTTCTTGGCATGGCTGAGGGTCAGCATATCAAGTGAGGTACTGTATTTGGTCTTGGTGTCCTCATACTCTTTCTTGTAGTTGAGGCCACTCTGGAGTTTGGTGGCCTTGGATGAATGGGCCATCTGAGAATCATCTGACACAGTCTTCACGCCAATCATCTTCCCTTTTGTCATCTCATATTCTTGCTTGTACTTCACCTACATAAATGGAATATCAGCAATGTTACATTCGATTATTAGTCACAATACCTGAGCTTCCAGTGTCTATTTGAGTGCCAAGTGAGTCATGTGCATCAGTAGGGTGTTTGGTCACTCACATCACTGGCAAGATCTCTTGTTGCTTTGGCGGCGAGAATTGAAAGTGAGTCCAAGCCTAGTTCAAAACCCTTCTCCCTCTGCTCCTCCCAACTACTCTTATATGTTTTCTGAAAATCACCAGTTTAATGTGTTTATTAAAAGCAGGCGGTGGGTTGTTAGTTCAAGTGTAGGTTATTGGTGAAACATAAGTAACAGGTTCAAGTGATTCAGTTCATACTTCACTGAGAAGCTCTGCATTAGCTTTGGCTTGCTTGAAGAGAGGCTCATCTTTGCTTATAGTGTACTGGTGCATTGTCTGTTCAGTGCCCGCTTTGTACGCCAGCTGAGGATGAGAAAAGGCTGATAAGTCTCAGACAGGACTCCAGTTAAATGTCCACAGAAGAGAGGAATATCCAATCGGATGGATCATATCTTACCCCACTCTGCAGCTTCTGGCTCTTCTTAGCATGTATGATGGAAGGAGTGTCTGCCACTTGTGTGAATTTCACACTGTCCGCCTTCTGGCGGTACTTTTTCTGTATAGAGTTGGGAAATGCACAGTTAGAGTAAACATGTGAAGTTTGCTGTCCAGCATTGTCTTCCTGTTGAAGACCAAATAAATCTTGGTGGTAAAGCTAGTTAAGAAGCCTATGAAAATGCTGGTGACCAGATATGCAAGTCTCATCAGTAGGGAATAAAATTTTTGTAATGACCAACCTCACTGAATTGTTCTCCTGCTTTCTTGGCTTGTTCTAAATCCAGGCAGCCATCAGCCTCCCATCCGACTCCTTTCATCCAGGTCAAGTCTGATCGGTACTGGTTCTAAAAGAGCCAAATCAAAAATTAATATAGCATGCATAAAGGTACACTATGTGTATCATTCTACTCTGGTCTTGCAAATAGACATGCTTTCTTCCTCTTACATCACTCTGCAGTTGGTAGGCTTTCTTAGCTTGCTGCACTTTCATGTCATCAGGCAGGACGGTATAATCGTGTAACTTCTTTCTGTAGTCCAAATCACTGGCCAGGGCCTGAGCCTTCTTAGCATGACTCTGATTCACCATGTCCAGAGGTAGGTGGCACATGGATTGAGTCTCCTTAGAATTCTTTTTATAAGCAACCTATAGCAAGAAATTTGATTTGTTTATTTGTTTAGGCTTAATAGCATCTGAAGAATCTGATATTCCGCACTCATGTTAATGGGAAAAATACACTTTTGTTTAACTTAACCTGATTTTGGGTACTCAGGCTTACCTCACTGCTAAGCTTGGCCACCCGAAGGGAGTGCAGTGTTTTTGAGTCACTTACGTCCATTCCAATGGCTTTATCTTTGTTCTTTGTAAATGCTTCCTTATACTTGATCTGTACAGCCCAAGAGATCAAATTAACCCAAGGAAACCAATTTTAATGACGTTTACATTTAAACGTTTGATTCTTACATCACTAGCCAGGTCTCGAGAGGCTTTGGCAGCTTTGAGTGTCAGTGTGTCCAGGCCGAAATCACATGCTTTGGATTTGTTCTTCTCCCAGTTATCTTTGTATTTGATCTGTGAACGTCCAGACAACACTTAACAACACAATCAACGCCTATGAACTATATATATATGGATGACAAACAATGTGGCTCTGGAATGTGTGAGTATAGGCTTACATCACTGGCGAGTTCTGCATTGGCTTTGGCCTTTTTAAGTTCTGGTGTATCTTGAGATAATGTGTACTGCGTCTTTGTCTTCTCATAGTTGGCTTTGTAGTTCAGCTTGAATGAAAGATTATATGTGATAAGGTTTATGAAATAAGATAAGTTATATTAAATTCACTTGACAAGGACAATTTATGCTTACATTGCTGAGCTGATGGGCATTGATTCTGGCTTGCACAATTTCAGGGGTGTCTGTAACCTGGCTGAATTTCAGCTTGTCGATATGCTGTCTGTAGTTTTTCTGTGTGGGGAAAAAGGACAGCCATTTAGATTAGGCAGCACAATTCAAGCAAATCAGCATGGCACAATTACTGAAAGACAAGTTCTAAGCAGAATAGCCAATACATGAAGTTTAAGTTTATAGTCATAACAAGAATGATAGACTTACATCTTTGAGCGGCTCCAGTTTCTTCTGTGACTGATAGGATGGAGTGATGGTGGCTGGATAGTTGTACTCACTCTGCATATGCTTCTCCTGCTCATATTCTGATTTGTAGGCAATCTGAAAACAGATGGTATTAGAGAATACGTAAACAACATGAATTATGCCTAAAATTCGAAAAATCTAAAATTATAAAAACATACACTGGGGTTGGTAAGATTTTATTAAACGTTTTTGAAAGAAGTCTCTTATGCTCACCAAGGCTGCATTTATTTGATGAAAATACAGTAATATTGTGAATTACAATTTAAAATAACTGTTTTCTATTTTAATATACTTTTAAAATGTATTTTGTTCCTGTGATGGCAGAGCTAATTTTCAGCAGTATTACGCCAGTATTTAGTGTCACATGATCCTTCATAAATCATTCTAATATGCTAGTGCTCATTTCTTATTATAAACAATGTTTAAATTATTTAATTTAATATATTAAATTAAATATTTATATTTTCCATTAATACTTTAATGGAAACCATGATATTTTTTTTCAGAACTCTTTGATGGATAGATATTTTTAAGAAAAATTATACTTTTTTCAGAACTATTTGAAAGTTTGAAAGGACGCAATTTATTTTAATTTTGTAAAAATATGTAAAAAAAAAAAATAATAAAAAAATGTGTCTGTCATTTTAAAACTATTTAATGTGTCCTTGCTGAAAAAAAAAATTACTGACCCCAATTCTTTTAATTGTAATGTATCTAAAAATCTTTGTCTATATTTCAAAATTGGACAAATGCTCTGTATTTTACTTTTACTAATGCTATTATCATATGAATTCTACAAATTTAATGCAATTAAACATGAACAAAAAAACTATGTATGAGAGGTAATATGTAAATGGATTTTGTCTTACATTACTAGCAAGCTTTCTGACATTCATGGCATGCATGGTCTTCTTGTCGATGCCACTGCCTTCATAGTGCCCCTTCATGTGATTGGTGTAATTCTCCTTGTATTTATTCTGCAATTACAAACATAGAGTGAATGAGCTTGCATATGACTGCACACAAGTGCCCAGCACAGCAACACCTTATATATAGTATATGCTGTCATTCTTTGTATATAGCAGTCATATCACTGATGGGGCACTCACATCACTGGTATACTTGGCCATCTTTGACACATTCTTGAACTGTGGCGTCTCACAGTAATTAATGCTGTGGCCTTTGGTGGTCTCAAGGTCCTTCTTGTATTCAACCTGTATAACGGGAGGATGTCTGTGTCACGTAGGCAATGATTTTATGGAATTTTAAGTCTCTATCACTTGTGGTGAACTTTATGCTCTGCATACAGAAAACCATGTGCCCTTTTGACATTTGCTTGTAAATCAGGGTAGGATGAGGATGCGGTATTGTTTATGGCATCATCAGGTATACGCTGTGGCATGCAGATCTACTGGTAATGTGAGCCCCTGGGCTTATATGTTGTCTTTGTTTATGTCTGTGGGTGGCTGGGATGTGGAGAATGCAGTTATGTCTGACTGAGCCGATGACAGATGAGTTCACTGATCCTCTCTTTCTCTTTTTGCACTTGTGCATCCCAAAATGCACTCAGAAGCCGTTACAAATCTTCAGCTAACTAATCAATGCTGTTTCTAAATTTGTTTAACGGGCAAAAGTAAATAAGAGTCTCTTAAAATGAAAATGCCCTCTATCTGTTCTTCTGTACCTGATGTAGGCAATGGACAAAGGGCATAAATCACTCACCCCACTCACAAGCTTGTTGGTTTTGCGTGCACAGTTTAGAGTCAAGTTGTCATCAGTGTTTAGAGTTTGGTATGCAGAAGATCCCTTCATCTTGTTCAAATCCTTCTTATATTTCAGCTGCAGGTTAAACATGGAGAGAGGGGAATGAGGAAAAGGTGTTCAAACACAAGAATACCAGAAAGAGCTCATGTCTACTGTACAAGATGTCTGATCTGTCAGGATGAATTCCTGTGACATGAGAGAACAAACACAATCAGTCCTTTAGACAGTCAGTGTGTATAAATATGTCCTTTTGATGCCTCTAGAGTGACAACACTGGATTCTTGGTGGGAGTCATGGGAGAAAATGTACAAATTCCACTTAGTGATGACAGGCCAAGGTGAGAAAACATTAACTGGGATCAGTGTTATTTTGGTATTATTTATACTATTATAGTTTTTTATTCATTTGAATTTGCTTGTATTTTTCTATCTTTAGTTTTAATTTGATTTAATTTAAGTTTTAATTTTTTGTATTTTTTTTTATTAAATTAAATTTTAGTTCAGTTTTTTGTAATTTTGTTTTGTGCTTTTGTCATTTTTACTATTTTTTAGGTTTCATTTATTTTTTATTTCAGTTTTAGTTTTTATATATTTCCAGTTAGTAATTATAGTGCTTTGACTTCAACTTATTTCAGTTAATTACTAAGGCATATGTATATTTTTCAATGTAATATTTATATTTTATTTCATTTAAGCTTTTTATTTCAATTAACAAACATGTTTTTAACAACAAAGAACAAACACGTCACTTCACTTTTTAACCAGGCAAGTCATTAAGAACAGTAGAGTTGGCAGGAAAGTTAATGTCTCCTGAAGGACATACAAACATACATTACAATACATGTACAAAACACACAAGAAAAAAAAACACCTAAATTAAAACATTTACAATAATAAATAAAAAGCCTATATAATAATAATAAGCCTAACAGTGTTATTTTAATATCATTGAGATACTATTATAGGTTCTGTTAATATTTTGAAATACATTTTTCAGCTTTCATGTTAATTTTAGTTAAAGTTGTTGTTTTTGTCATTTTTATTAGTTTTTGTTATCTATAAATGTCTATATAGTTTTTATTAATTATTATTTCAGTTTTAGTTATTTTAGTACATCAAGATCAACAAAATGAAAATAAGAAATTTTGCCTTGTTAGCAAGCTGTTACGTTTTTTATATTTTATTTAAGTTAACATTTATTTTATTTCAATAATAATAACAAAAATGTTTTTATGGTTTTTGTTTAAGTTTTCGTTTAGTTTACTATAACCCTGAACCCTGACTGGGACAGAACTGGTGTAATTCCCACTGTGAAAAGTGGAGCATCTAAAATGACAGACCACTTCAGCAGTGATGATGCAGTGATACTCACATCACTGGCTAAGTCATGGGCTTTCTTGGCCATCTGGTATCCAGGGGTAATCATAGCGGGGAAGCTGCCCTTGCCCTTTTGCTGTTCATATTCCTCAGTATAGGCATGCTAAAGGAATTAGAGACATTCAGTAGAACCATATGCGAGGATGTAACCACATAGGATGTAAAGCAAAGGCACTGTATGTGCAAAAGAACACCGTGTCACCTGACTGAAGTGTTCTGCATTCTCTTTGGCCAAAGCAAACTCTGCAGAACCGGCATCAGTGCTGGCCTTGCCCTTAATCTCCTGCTCATATTTCTGTTGATATTTCACCTGCACAAAAACAACACCAGCTTACAACTGGCATGCACATGCAGCTGACATCCACTCGTAATTTCCACATTTGGACACTTACTTTGCTGGCCATCTCGCCTGCATTTTTGGCCACCTGGTATCCAGGAGTGAAGTGGGCAGGAAAACTGCCTTTGCCCCTCTGCTGTTCATATTCCCCGGTGTAGAAATACTGTTTTTATGGAAGGAGGTGCAAAACTAATACATATGGACAATATTCGGCCACAAATAGTTTTCAAGATTCTATTCACTTACATCACTGACAACCTTCCCTTGATTTTTAGCTAGAAGTACATCAGGAGTATCCGTCACAGTGGTGTACTTTGACATTCGTTCTTCGTGGCCTTTTTTATACTCCAACTGAATAAAAAAGAAAGAAATAATTAACTTAAAGAGCATCTAGTAGGACAGAAACTTGCAACTAAGATTTTACTTACATTGCTAGCCAGTGTATTGGCTTTCTTTGCCATTGCATATCCTGGCGTGATCATAGCTGGAAAACTACCCTTTCCTTTAGACTGCTCAAATTCTTCTGTGTATTTCACCTTTGAATCAACATATAACATCACAGATAAGAAACCCAATTTGTGCAATGACTAATCACATAAACAGGGATAAGAGGAAGGCCACCAGATGTCCCTGTGTGACCATTTGTCCTGGACACGTCCTGGCTAGGAATTTGTAATTGCCTAAAATGTCCTGGTTTTGGCTTTTGGTCACGATTGGTTGATTATGTACAATGCATGCACATTATTGGTCAAACTTCTTTTCAGTCATTACCTTCAGCAGGGATGAAAACAATAGGAAAAAAAAAGCCAAAACCCACATATTTTAGGCAATTTAGAAATCCCAGCCAGAACATGTCCGGGGAAAAAGAGGACGTCAGCCTACTCAATCCACCCTACTCAATCGCTTCTATATTTAGCTTCAGAGGCCAGTGTATGGAAATTGTGAGAAAATTAAGCACAAAAACTCGAGGAAGTGTCACACAACAGGACAAAGCAATATTGATACATTCAACTTTCACACTAAAGCTTATGGAACTCATTATTAAAATGTTATGTTTTAAAATAATATAATAAAATGTTACATTTACTATACTATACTATAATAAATATATAAATATATACTATTATATACTATAATAAAAAAAATACTTGTGGTCAACAGTTAGAAATATGACAGAAAGATTTTGCTACTACCACAGTTTTCTATGAGAGAATACTATACCAGAAGAAGTATAAAGACTATTGGATTTTTAAAACCATGCATGCCATTTCAGTCTGAAAGGTCACTTTGGAAAATGTATCCTTACATCACTGGCCAATGAGACTCCAGTCTTGGCATGTAACATCTCAGGTGTGTCGGCTACAGAGGTAAACTGTGTCACACACGTTTCATGGCCTCGTTTATATTCCACCTGCAGCCCAAATTACCACGTGAGGTCACTCTTTGTAGTACATCATCATAATTTATCCATTTATTGGCGTAGCAGAATAGCAAGAGCCTCATTTTTCATTTGCTCATTGAATCTGAATCAGATAACTCACGTCACTAATGGTCTTCTGTGCCTGGGTCACACGAACAATTTCCTGGCTGGTAACGCTGCCCGAGTAAAATGATTGTTGGCCTACAAATTCAGTTTGGTAACCTTGCTGCTTTTAGAAAGATTCAAAACAGTCACATGTTAATAAAATAGTCTACAGCTAAACTTAATGGATTTTTGGTACTATTTCCTTTGGTTCCTCACCTGACTGGCAAGCTGGCTGGCCTTACGAGCTTGCTCGATTTCCTTTGATCTCATGTCATAGTGGAAAGTAGACATAAAACGCTCCCCTTCTTCTCTATATTTATTCTAAAAAACACCGAGATATAAGAAGAGAAACGTTAGTGAGCTTCCTGTTAGCACTACAATAAATTACAATGTGGTAATGATTGATTCTGAAATCCCCTTTCTGTGATTCCTGATGTATGAAGAATGATGGAATATCACATACTATAAAAAGGTCATATTCAAAGACATGCAACATCAGTGATGCTATTGGGTGCTATTTTTCCACACTGTCTTTATGTAATTTTTCAGGGAAGAAATGAAATTATACACGTGAAATGTACATATGGTGATCTGCATTCTGTCAGTCTGCATGAAGGCCGCTCTAGAGCCCACTGACAGACAGGTGCAGGTGGGGATCCCACTGAGAGAGATTCAGAGAAAGGGAGGGAGCGAAAGGAAGCAAGAAAAGAAGAGAGGTGGGCCATGTTCATGTGGTATAAATTTAAACAGCAAATACATAAAGAAGGCCAGAGAAGTATCATGTCACACCACAGAAATAACTGGAGAGATGCAGTTCTCATTCCAAACCTGTAGAGTCACCAGGGCCTTTGAGCTCTCCTAAAAACAGACCTTTAACCCAGCTCATGTAGGGAGTATTACAAGCAAAATGACCCATATTCAATTCTTTAAATACTTTTGCTTGTAAATCAGTTAGCAATAAAACAGTAAATACACTGGCCACCACTAGTTCAGCAGCAGGCTGCCTAAAAAGTTTTTTTGAATCTGGGAGATTTTTTTAAAGAAACATTTCGATATCAGTTATTTTAAAATATTTTACTTTCCGCATACCTGTGTTTGAAAGCAGTTCATGAGCTCAAAATACCTAAACAAAAGTATTTTTAAGTCTCCATGAGTAAACTAACAAGATAATTTCAACTGAGTAAACTGACAGGATATATTAAACTCAGATGTTATTATATTATATATTTATTTATTTATTTGGTAAGAAGCCATGTACTTAAAGTGGTGTAATGTACAGTCAACTGGTCAGAACTTCACACTTGTAAATACTCTATCAAATAATGTTACAGAAAACCAACATATGACTTGAATTTTTATAAAATTATGTTTTTATAGCCTCAGCTATTAAAAAGGGTGTACTCAGTTTCATTACTATAGTACTTTGTCAGATGTACAGTAAGTTTGGTTGTATTTTGTGGTGTCTGTGACATAAACAAAACCTCACCTCACTGGCTGCTTCAGATTGCTTCTTGGCATTGATGTTGACTGGGGTCTCATAAACACTTGTGAAAGTGTTGTTCTTTGGATTATGCCTATGAGATATAAGAGAAATAATTAAATATTTAACACACATAATGACCAAACTATGCAGTAAGTACAAATTATGCTTTTAGTCATGAAGCAATGGAAAATAATGCTGATTTGAGCCTTGAGCATTAAGCCTTAACTCATACTAAAAAATTATATTCAATCAAAAAATTACTCAAAAACTTACACTTGGCAGTATGGCCTTTTCTGATGGCTAACAAAATTATTGGCAGTCAGTACCGTTTTACAGACCTCACAGTGAAAACATGCTTTGTGCCAATTCTGAAAGAGAAAAAAAAGACACATGCAGAGTGTGAGAAAATGAAAATGTGCATTTTAAAAATAACTGAATCCAATTCCTTCTCCTGAAATCTGTCCAGCTTAATTGGTCCAAACTATCTATGGACTATCATTTTAATTTGTAAGATCTTTGAGACACGTCATAAAGACTTACCTGACCAATAAGATTGATCTTTTCCGCTGGGTACACCACAAACCCACACCTGGCACACTTTTGAACATTCATATTTGTATCAAATTAAAATGGCAACTCCAGAGAGAAATCAAAACAACTTGTACAAATAGTCAGTATAGGAAAGTAAGGCGTCCCAGACAGTCCCTTGTTCCCAATTGTGTCTCAGTCTCTGTCCTGTGTTAAACTTAGATCTGCTCTCTGACTGAGACCCTGTCTAATACATGTCAGTGGGTGCAGAGTTCCTCCCCTCTTTAGCTGTTGCCGGTCAGCTGACTAGTTGACCAACTGTCAGTTACTTGAAAGGGGAGAGAGATGTCACTGAATTGTGATCACAGTGTTGTTCACTTTGAGTATATTAGTCAGAGCCTTCAGACGTGCTCTAAATAGGTGAGTGAAGTCACGGCTAGATCGTTGCATGCGTTGAAATGCCTTACTTTCTAGCCTATGTGCTGTCGTGACTTTCCGTCATTTTCTCAATTAAGATTTTATTGTTCATGCTGTTATATACTACATAACCTTTAGATATTATGAAAATATTCTCAAAATATGGTGACAAACATGCCCCCTGATATTCAGGCATTAAAATATTTTAAATGTACACTGTAAAAAATGACCGTGAATTTAACGGTAAAAGACTGTAAAAATGCTACAGTAAAAACCTGTTAAATGGTTAACGGTAAATTCCCCTACTATATACGGTGAAAAACTGTATTGGACATTACATGTATTGGACATTAATTTTACGGTAGTATACCGTTTTTGGAAGTGAAAAAGACCGTATAATTTACAGTGAATAACCGTAAATTGACATTCCCAGAATTACCTGCGTTACATTTCAAATTTGATGTTTTTTTGTTGAAATAACTATGTTTCTTCTTAGTTTTTTCTTATCAGTTTTGTATATTAGGGTTGTGTGTTACACCTAATGTTGGTAAATGAATGTTTATTGCATTATTTCAGTTTCATGTGTGTTACCATGATGGTGTTTGGTGTTTGTGTGAATGACACTGTGCACCTTCTATATATGTTATTATTTAAAAGCTGCTTGTGATGGGCTTTGGTTCATCATGTGACTTTCTCATCACCACCTGCATTTGGTGGTTATCAGTCTATTACAAAGGTCCAAAACAGATTTCAGTACTTCAATAGGTTGGTATATTAACATTATATCAGTTAATGAAAATACAGTATTTAACTGTAAATTTACGTTAAAACCTTAAAACCTAAAACGTTGCTACCGTATTTTTTACGGTAATATTCCGGCAACCACAGCTGCCGTTTTTTTACCGTAAATTTTACGGAATTTGTTTTTACAGTGTAATAGAAACCCTGTATAAGAGGCATCCTTCTATAATTTTATGAAGTAATATTAAATGTTTGACTCTACATCATTTTACACATTTCTACACATTTACAGTTTTTTTTTTACTCATTTTGTTTTTCCTAGGTTAAGCATTACTGCAATGCAAAACAAAGTTAACCTGTTAGTGTTCCACTGAGTGTTTTTGAGGGTTAACTTTGTGACATACAAAAAATAAAAATAAAAAGCTAAACGTCACATATCTTTGGAAAGCTGAGATTTTTGTGATTCAAGTGATGCAAACCATCTTAACAATCAACACAGCAGGTAAAATCAGTGTCTTTTTCAGACCACCAACAAGGTTCATGCTAGGGTTGCCAACTGTCCCGTATATTGAGCCTAATTGATTTGTCCCGTACGTGACCTCCCTTGTCCTGTTTATTGACTGCTACGCTGATCACGACACTTGAGAATGATCACCGACACCTGTAATCATCCAGTCACAGCGGCAGCCCCCTCACACGCATGATCAGTATGGGTTAAGTAAATCACAAATGTATATGTATGTATCTTATTTTTCTATGAAAAACCACGATTGTCCCATACGGGACAATTTTCCTTTCGTCAAGTTGGCAACCCTACTTCATGCTGTGATCCCATTGTGTTTTCCAGCTAATAGCTCCCAGCTATAGTCATCTGCAGTCATTTTTTTTCTTTTTTCAGTGTGTTCAAAGTTCTATTACTCAATACCAGTAAGACTTGCAGTGATTCTGAGGTTTGTTCTGTTTTGGAACAAACCTCAAAGTGTCACCTTTCAAAAGAGACCAAAACCATATCCAAATGGTTCAAGAAGAGCATACTTTGGGTATGCCTTTTTTAGGCGTTTTAGGCAAATTTGACAGGAATGCTAAGGGTTTGTATTTAAAGTATTTAGATAAAAATATAAATAAGCATGTTTGTTCTTTTATCTCATGTTATTGGTGTTATCAATTAAAAAAAAAAATAGTATTCTGAAAATACAAAAATTTCAAGGTCAGAGGAAGGAGAGGCTGTTCAAATGGGCGCATGGTTATTTTTCTCATCACATTGGAATGAAAAGGTCTTATTTTACTTTCAATTTAATGTCAATAATGTATTGATTTTAGTCTGGTTAATGATGTTTGTTTTAAAATGTAATTGACAGCATTTTATACGTTTCATGAGAATTTTTTTAATTTTTTTTATTGCTTTATTGGCATGACAATTGTTGCAATGTATTGCCAAAACGCAGAGTTTACATTGAATCTAGAACAGATATATGCATTTATATACAGCTGGTGAGGAAGTGTTGCTCTGTCACCGCTTCTCCATGGTTACAGTATGGGCAGATGCGGCTCTTTTTGGGCAGCCAGTTCTGTCGATATCTGCCTGTCTCTATAGTAAAAGTATGATTGCTCAGTCTGTATCTCGTCATTCGTCTTCTTAATTTACAGTCTTTCACTGTACTCAAGACACTCTGCTGTTGTGTAATCTCTTTTGTAAGTTTACTTTGTTTTTCCGTTGTTTTAGTCCAATAAGTTAGATAATTTTCTTTTTGTGGCTTTATCATTTGGTTGGGCCGAATTTTGTGGATGAATGTTTGGTGTCCTGATGCTGGCTGTTGTTAGTCATGTTAGTTTGTTTTTGCAGCTTCAGGACCATCTGAATCAGTGTTTATTTCATGGTTTTTAAAGGCTTTAAAATGGTTAGAGTTGTAGGGCTGAAACGATTAGTCGAATTTATCGACAACGTCGACAAATATTTTTGTTGCCGCGAAGTCGTTTGATCTCATATGACCTAATGTTACCTAATGAGCCTGCGCAAGACTGTAATTCAGCTCTCCTGATGCAATTCAAGAGCAGAAGACACAGACAGCGCTTCAGTCAGCAAACGCAGCCGAACCCGAGGCTGCTGCTGAGCGGTGTTTGGATGAATATGTAAATATATACTGCACACTTTCCTCTCAATAACAAAATTAACACATCAAAAACTGACAGCGGTGAGAAAGCAGCAGTTTAAAACGCATCTGATTACAGCGATGTGGATGTTGCACGAGCTCTGCAGTTCAGTACTCCGGTAAAGTCCAGTCAAGTCATGTTTATGTAGTACTTTAGCAGTGTTTCCCCTGCCATTATATTGGGGGGCATCCTGCCCCCCTTGAAGGTCAAGTTAATTTTATGTACTTTTATTTTCTCAATAGCACCAGATCACAACAAAAGTCATTTAAAGTTACCTTTTCTATAGAACAGGTCTATACCTTGTTCTTTTATTAAACTAAATAGCCTTATGTTATTTATCTTATTTACACGACAGCATGTCATTTCTGTCTCTACGTTACATGGTCGCGCTCTGTATCGAGCACAGCGGAGTTCCGCCCCGATGTGCGCACACACAAGTGAGCACACTCCCACTCATATTAAGCCGCAAAATGACTATTTAAATATGAATTCTGTGTGTTAATGAATGGCGCAGCTGCGCGGTTTTGTTTACTACTCATACTGAAGCGCGCGTGAAGCTTCCGGTGATTTCAGCGTCTGCCCTCTCACTAATGAGGACATAAATGCATGAACATCTCCAGAACTGCTCTGAGAGTCGCTTCATGAGCATTTGACCGTTCATTTGAGTAAAACTATCCTCATATCACATACACACAGAAATGTAAAGGTATTCACAGCAACCCATCAAAATAAAAGTTTGGTTTAACTTGAAGACATTGCGGCAGAGATATATACCTGACCGCAATTGATCACCCCCAAGTGTGTTTACTTATGGATAACTTTATAGAAAACATTTATCCTCATAATGAATATGGCATTATTTGACAACAATATCTAATCTTAAAACCACTAAGAAAACACTTGAGCAAAAACAAGAGAACGAACGATTTTTGATTCGGATTGTGAAAGAATAAAGACATATTTACGGCAGCTTGCAAATCAAAAACACAGACAACCAGACATTTCAGATTTACGTATTCATTATTATGAAGAACTTAAAAAAATGAAAATACACTCAGAAACAAGAAAGAACAGTACAGCCAAAATCAGCTGAAAACAATTTAAGAATAAATAGATAAAGAGCATACGACAATGAAAATAATCTCAAATCCTTTAATGTAAATCCAAGGAAAGATGAAGGTAATCCACACAGAGAAAAACATCCAACACATGAGAGGTGATACCAACAATAGCAACATTGACCTGAACAAATGAGTAAGCTTAAGTAGGGCAGAAAACAAGGGGGGCACACACAGGTGATGGAAATGAACCAATAATGAGACAATAAACTAATGAGCAAAATGAGAACAGGAACATAACCAAATATGGGCACAAGAGCGAGAAAACACAACAAACAGTCCATGAGGTGTGACACTGTCCATTCAAACAGTTTCTGGGACAAGTGGAATCTTCTGAATAAAAAGAACCATGAAGAAATAACTATACAAAATGTAAACACCTCGAAAAATCACTTTGAACAACTTTATGGCAAAATAAACATGAATACAGAACAAGCACAGATATATGAAAAATGAAACTATATAGAATATAGAATTGGCAAATACCAAAATTCACTAGACTACTCGATCACAGAAAAAGAACTGATGAATAAAATACAGGCACTGCCAACAAAAAAGGCAAGTGGACCAGACGGCATCCTAAATTACATGCTTAATAATACAAATCATAAATTCCGATTGGCCATAACGAAACTGTTCAACTTGGTTCTGAGTGTTGCTCATTTCCCTGACATATGGAACAAAGGACTCATTATGCCCATATTCAAGAGTGGAGACAAATCAGACCTAAACAATTACAGAGGCATCTGTGTAAGCAGTAACCTGGGGAAGTTGTTCTGCAATAGCATCAACACAAGACTTGTACACTTCCTTACAGAGCACAATGTGCAAAGCAAAAGTCTGATTGGATTCTTACCAAATTATAGAACAACAGGCCACAGACAGCAGACAACAAAACCAATATATTTGCTTGCTTTGTAGATTTCCAAAAGGCCTTTGATTCAATTTGGCATGAGGGTCTGCTGTCAAAACTTCTAGAATCAGGTATTGGGGTAAAACATACAATATAAAAAAAAACAATGTATTCAAACAATCAATGCGCAGTTAAAATTGGAAATGAACAAACAGAATTCTTCACTCATGGGGGTGAAGAATTCTTCACACCGAACAACGCATGCAGGGCAGAATTAGGCCAATATCCTCTACTAATGCACATTGAGAAACAAGCCAAATTTGGAAAACACCTAAAAATAAGTGACCTAGGGCTGCAACAAATGATTATTTTGATAATCGATTAATCAAACGATTATTATACCGATTAATAGACTAATCATCGATTATTTCGCTGATTAATCAGTAGACATTTATTGATTATTCAGCTTTTACAATTAGTTAAAATATTGAGTATACATATTCTAACAAATAAATTAAGGTAATCACTTCAGCTTTTGAAAGTCATATGTAATTACAGTTATACAATTAATTTATACAAATAAATATATTTGGCACACAAAATGAGATGGCAGAGAAACTCTCTTATTCACCATTTAATTAGCTA
>NW_015539821.1:48919-85180 GCF_001515605.1 Sinocyclocheilus anshuiensis | reverse complement strand
TCATATTATGTAATTACAGTTATACAATTAATTTATACAAATAAATATATTTGGCACACAAAATGAGATGGCAGAGAAACTCTCTTATTCACCATTTAATTAGCTATATGAAAAAGTAGCTGAATTACACATCATTCTGCCTAAAATCTCTTTTTGTAAGTCATGTGGATAAGAAACAAAATAAAGGTTAAGTGATCATTTTTGGATAAACTATTTTATTCACAACATAATCTCTCTTAAAATACCTTATAGGGTTATGATAATCAAAACAGTCCTGAGCTAGATCAAGCTTTGATCTCTACAAACCAAACTATAACTTAATGAAATGTTTTTTCCCCACTAATAAAAGATTTTATCATTAGCTAGCTCCACACTGGAGAGCTGCTTTATAACAGAAAATCAAGTTGTAATTCTAACTGAAAGCAACACTGACTCTGGTTTTTCATGTTTAATACTGTAAAGCTGCTCAATTTAAGGCTATCTATTGCATAAAGTCAGTACTTCCCCTAGGTTTACGGCTTTTTTAATTTTTCTGGACTCCTTTTTAATGGTTACATTAAATTTAATTAATCAAAAAGCATGTCTAATTAATTATAATCTAATTAATTAATTATCATGAAACTTAATTTAACATCAATTTATTAAAAGTTTAACACAAATTACATGTTTAGGGTCCTATGAAATTTTTATTTTTTCCAACCTTATGTTTTATTGTTACCAAATTCTGTGTTTTAGCATGACTAATTATTTGAAAGCATAAAAACAAGTTTCATTTATTCTTACAATAGCCTTACGATTGTATCCCCTCAGAAATTCTGTGTTGTGTATTTACATTTTTAAAGGCATAAAACATTAATTTAATTTATATTTATATAATGAAAATTAAACACATTTAATTTTTTTAGAAAATAAAGGGGATTTAATATTACAATTAAAACATTGAAGAAATATTGTATGATTATTCCTTACAAATAAGGTTTTAATAATTTTAGTAGTAGTAGTAGTAGTAGTAGTAGTAGTAGTAGCCTATTCTACTGAACAACAGTAATTTTCCAGTGCTGTCTTGGACCCATCTGTAATTTTTTCTAATATTATACAGCTACATACTGGGTTGTGGATGTATGTTAGTATTTTCTTTCCTTTTTAAATACACAGTTCCCTTTCAAATGGTCTCTCCCGTTGTGTTGACATGCTTATGGGGAACCTCCTGTTTTTATTCTGATACTGAAGCCTGATTTGTTCACGTTCGTGTAGCTGCACGAACCAATGGTGCTTCAACTCGCCAAAAGGGGAGGAGCCGACCTATATAAGTCCTCTCTGAGCGCCATTTTGGCAGAATTTTTCTTCTTCAGCAACAAAGATCATGAGTGTGTCGCCTGTCTCGGCAGCACCCACACAGAGGCTGTGCTCACTTAGCGAGGACAGCGTGGACAGTGAACTGATCCGCATTCTAACTAAGGCTCTGGAAGAGCCCGCCCACGGCCTCCTTGAATGGTACCTGAAGGGATGCCATCCCAAGGAACTCACCAGAATATGGCATGCCCCCTATTCGGCGCATGTTAATCCTGCTACTTCCACCGCTCTCACCACTGTTGACAGCACTGAAGGAAGAGGTTATAGCAAGCTCTGTGCCCTCCATCGGCCCTGGGGTTGAAAGCCCATGCAGTGCATCCGTCTAAGCCCTGCAGGACTACCTCAGCCTTAGTTAACAGGGCTTATTCAGCGGCTGGCCAGGCTGGCTCAGCGCTTCGCACGATGGCGGTGCTTCAAGTGTTTCAGGCCAAGCTTCTCCACACCATGGATGAGTCCGGCCAGAGTTCTGATGCCTTTAGAGAGATGCGCATAGCAACTGACCTGGCTCTGCATGCTACTAAGGCCACTGCGCAGGCAGTCGGCAAGGCCATGGCCAATTTGGTGGTGCTGGAGCCTGCATTGTATAGATAAGCTCTGACGTTATTAATTCTGTTTCTTAATCTGTACCATTTAGCCTAATGCTAGCTAGCTAGCACAGCTAGCCGTGCATTATCCCTTACTTACTCTCAGCTTTTAGGGTAAAAATGTAATTATTTAATAACACTTTATACTTTTAATTATAAGCCAGTAACAAACATTATATAATTGTAATTACACCATCTGGATCCAGCCTCATAGAAAGACTTCAGATGATCCAACACCTGTGAAGAGATGATGCTGACCCCTGCGAGGACCCCAGATGACGCCAACTTGAATCGATATGCACAGCTGCCAAATTTTCTCTATATTGTAATCATTATGATCACACTTGTAATAATCGCTTTAATGAGCTTCTACCTGAAATTAATTAATGTTAGCTAACTGTATGATTCTATTATCTTGAACTTCATTTGTGAAATGAACATTACTTGGACACATTCACTTCTGATAACAGATCACTGTAAACTGTAATGTAGACACATGCATTTTCTGTAAAGCTGCTTTGAAACAATGTGTATTGTGAAAAGCGCTATACGAATAAATTTGAATTGAATTGAATTAATACAATATAACAATAAAAAGGAAAACATATTGTTCTATTTATATACAATGTACATCTCTTTAATTCTTTCACTTTTAGGTTTCTATCATTTGTTACAGTTTTGTGTGCGAGTTTTCTTAATTACAGTTCAGTTCGCTTATCTCTGTGTGATCCAGTTGTTCAAGTCCAATGATAATAATAAATATATTGCCTACCTAAAATGTTTTTTAAATAGCCTGCACACATTATTATTATTATTATTATTATGTAATGTGGGATCAAAAATAAAAAATAATTTAAATTTATATAATACAGGTGTATAAATATTATTTCGGACTAATATGACGTTTCATTCTATTCTATTCTATTCTATTCTATTCTATTCTATTCTAGTGTTTGATTAATAAACAGGAAGTTCGCGCAATATTTTTCACTATATCTAAAGTGACTGTTTCTTTAAATGCATGAGACACTCAGGCTGGAGGAGTTGGAAAGTAGTTTCGTTTTCTCCGTCTAGTATACTTGGACTTGAAAGAACAATGAACAAAACTGAGGCTGATCCGACAAAAATGTAAGTTTCGAGAGTAAATATAGTAATGTTATGAAAATACCTAGCTATACTGAACTGAATCATCTTTGTTTGGCTACTAACTGTATCAAACGTTGCGTTGCATTGCTAGATGCATCGAAGCGTTTACTAATCAATATAATGTTAAATATTTATTACTTCAAACTCTAGGTTGGTAAACTAATTTTATCCTGTTATTTAAATGTACTGATTAATAAAAACATGTAGTAAACTGAATAATTCTTAGGAAAATTAACCGTGGTAACCATGGTTTCTTTTTTTCTTTTTTTTTGGGCGTACTGATTGCCATTTGTTTACCATACCACAGCTTTACTACAAACAACATGATTAAACTACGGTTAGTGTAGCAAAACCATTGTTACTTTGTGGTTAACATGGTTTAACTATAGTAACCATGTTTTTTTTTTTTTTTTTGTAGTAAAACCATGGTTAATTTTCGTAAGGGAAGTTGCCCTATAAAGTTTAAGGGGGACCTTTACGCTTCCTCGAAAAACATTTTAGCTGTAGAACACATTGCATACTATATGTAGCCTAAATACCTTAAAATATACCATCATCAATAGATGCTAATGTAATTATATATTTCATTGACAAGTTTTCTTTGGGCAACCGGGGTTAATCTCTCTTTCTTCCTGCTGTACACTTCATGTCATATAGACTACTTTATATTTTCTTAATCAGCTCTAACAGCTTTTATACATAAATACAGAGATTTTATTTCTCCCCGAGCCATGAATGATAGAACATTTTAGCAAAACAAAGTAATTAAATAAACATTCAGTTGAGACAACATCACAAAGTGAAAGTAAACGTTAGTTTACGGAGGTACTTTACGCGTTATGAGTAATAACAGTCCACTACTGTTTAAGGGACTTTGTGAAAGTGGAAAGGACAACTCTTTAAAGAAATGTACCTCAAAAATAGTTACACAGTTGTTGTCACTACTGTAAAATCATAGTATACTAATATGGACTTTCCTACAAACAGTACATTTTTTCAGTTAAAATCAGTTCATTGATGATTCAGTGATGTCATCATCCAGTTCAGCTCTCTTCCAATAGTGTCTGTGCAATCAAGTCGACAATTGCCTGAAATTAAGCATCTCCAACTAAGCAAGCCAAAGGCGACAGTGGCAAGGAACCAAAAATCGTTGACAGAAATGGAGAAAAAAACCTTGGGAGAAACCAGGCTCAGTCAGGGGGCCATTTCTCCTCTGGCAAGACAAAACCAGCATGGTGTGGTTTAATTCCTGGCTGCAACACAGGTCAGATTGTGCAGAGGACTTGTTCCCGTGGTCTTGTCCCGATGGCCGTCTAGTTGATGATGTCTTCGCAGGGGATCTGTCTCTGGGTCTCATCTAGTTGACATAGTCTCCGCTGACATTCAGGGCTGTAGAGGTCGTCTCTAGGTGCTGATCCACCATCTGTTCTGGATCTGTGAAAGGATCTGCCACCCGCAGTTAGTTTTGCGAATTGATATGTTTAGTCGGGCCGCGAAGAAATAGCTAACACCATGTTTCCTGATGATATCTTCCAAGGGTAACATATAAAGCGTGAAAAGCACTGAGTACTGAGCCTTGTGGTACTCCATACTGTACTTGTGATTGATATGATACGTCTTCATTCACTGCTACGAATGGATGACGGTCAGATAAGTAAGATTTGAACCATGCCAATGTAATTCCAATAATGCCAACATAATTTTGTAGTCTACTCAAATGAATTTTATGGGCGATAGTGTCAGACGCAGCGCTAGATCCAGTAGCACTAATAGAGAAATACAACTACGATCGGATAATAAGAGCAGGTCATTTGTAACTCTGATGAGAGCACTCTCAGTACTATGATATGGTATAAATCCTGACTGGAAATCCTCACAGATACCATTACTCTCTAAGAAGGAACATAGCTGAGAGGAAACTGCCTTTTCTAGTATTTTTGACTGAAAAGGGAGAACTGAGATCAGTCTGTAATTAACTAATTCTCTAAGATCAAGTTGTGTTTTTTAATGGAAGGCTTAATAGCCAGTTTGAAGGATTTTTGGACATATCCTAATGACATTGATGAATTAATAATAACTATGACTTCTGGAAGCACCTCTTTTAGTAGCTTAGATGGAATAGGGTCTGGCATATGTTGTTGGTTTTGATGATTTGACAAGTTTATACAATTCTTCCTCTACTTCCTCTGACAATAGTAAATGTAAGTAAGGGTGGGATGGAGTAACATGTCAAGATAATTATAACTTAGAAAGCAGATTTTGTTTCATGCTGTCAAGAATTTCCATTATTGTTACTCTGCTTTGTTGGCCTTGTGTTACTGAACAGTAACAGCATTAATTCTTGCTCCAGAATGGATAAAGAAACCCTCACTACTGAGATTGAAGAGATGGGGGAGGACCAAGAGAACTATGGAGAAGGAGACACAGTAGATGCAAAACCTGACCGCAGATCGAGATTTTTGCTTTTTGGCAGGTAAGACAATTTCTAAATTAATTCATCCATTCATCCAACCATCCATCCATCAGTCTATCCATTCATTCCTGCAATGTGCAGATATCAACCAGAACTACTTATGTGCTGTAACCTGTTATTTAAGTGAGAAAAATAGTTTCCTTTGTGATTATTTAGTAGGTGTTTAGTTAATTATTTGTCATTTACAGTAGTAGTTGAAAGTACAGCTTCAGATATTAAAATCCATTTCATACACTAGGTGGCGCCACAGTCCTCTTTGTAAATGACAAGGCCAACAAGCCCTAACTCTTGCATCATGCATATTTGATTGTGTTTGAAGGTGTTTTGAGATGCTCAGAAAAACTTTTCATAGCTCTTCAATATGAATCCAATATGAATCCACCTGCATATTTAGAATTATACTAGACTAGTTTCTTTGCAAATTAAAAAAAACAACAACAACATTTATATGCAGAGATTAACAGCTCTGGTGACCTGTTATTTGGCACTTTTGAGTGTACTTGCTCTGTAGCAGGCCTAATATGTACGTAAGTATGATAGTGTGTTTGTCAGTGCTCTTGTCCTGCGTGACCCTGGTTGAGGGGTTTGAATGGGCCATTGGAAAGCTCTGGGGGGTGGCGTGTGTGCTGACTCAGATAGCGTGTGCCACCCCAGCCAAGCGGAGCCACCACTCCACTCTTTATAGAGTATAGAGCATGCTGGGATCCTAGCACACACCACACCACAAGGAAAAATCCACCCAAAAGAGCCTAAAATTTGGGAAAGATTCAGCAGATCTAGAGGAAAGAGCAACACGTTTCAATGCAGAGTGGCGTAACATTTAAAGTAGAGTCCAGGTAGGAGAGCACTCAGATGGGAAAGGAGGTAGTAGGGGGGAGTTGCTGCCCCACATCACATGGGACACCTATGATTCGCCCCACTGTTCATGTGTGTGAGAGAGAGTGTATAGGCGGGAACCCATTGTTGTGGTTGGGTAACATGATGACTAGGCACTTCTGGAATAATGGCACATATTGTGCATCCAGTGTCCACTGTGGCCTACTAATCTGGACGGATCCTTTGGAAATTTCACAATGTGAGAATTTTCCCTCAGGCATGTGGAATATTATATTTGGGACCATATCCCAGTTAGGTGCCATTTTCGATTCTCTGACTGGTATGGGTTGTATTTTGCTTGAGGTTTGATTGTTCTTCTATTTACAGATGAGCTTATTTATTATTTTGATGTGTCCTAATATCTTTTAGAAAACCCTACGTTCTTATAAAAATGTACATTTGGTGAAGTACATGTACATGGATGAATGTTCTGTAATAGATTGGCTAACTCTCCGTCTCTGTCTCTCAGTAAGAAGAAGAATGGCAAGTTGCAGGAAAAAGAGCAATCTTCTGAAAGCCATTACAGGATTGTTTCACCAACATTCCAGTATAAGATGAGCCACCGGCGCATTGGCAAGTGCACCATCATCAACAACAAGAACTTTGATGAAAAAACAGGTGAGTCTTCATCTCCATGTCATCCTATGTTGAACAATCAACTTTGATTTGCCCTTTAATTGGCACACAGAGTAAAAACAGTTGAATTTATTGCATTTTGTAGTTCACTGGGGTAATAATATTAATAATAATAAAAAATGTTTTGTTATATTACAGACTCGACTGATTTTTTTTATTATGAGCTTCTACCAGATAGTTCACATTCATTATGGGTAATTAGTTTAAAAAATCCATCATCCTTCATTTATTTCTGTCATTTACATACATATATTTTTTAAATGAAAATTTTAATAAGAAATAATTTGTTGAAATTGGGATCTTTATGTGGTATAAATAAGACTTGCTCACATATATAATAATGGAAAAGTAAAAAAAAGTACTTTAATGTATAAAAACACACTAGTATACCAAACTAATGAGTCAAAAGACAATCTACTGTATTTAGAACACAACCAAACCTGCTCATCTGTCTTTTCTTACAAATACAAACATTTACAATAGTTTCTGCAAAAAAACAACACAGACACTAATGTGACTGCTTTTAAAAGTTTTATGAAAAATATCAAAAATAAAACTTGAATGTTGAGTCATTTAAAGCTACTAGATTGATGCATTGTTAGACTAAGTCCTCTAACTTTGTGATCTGCATTTAAGGGATGACTGTACGCAGTGGCACAGATCGCGATGCTGGAGAGCTGTTGAAGTGCTTTACAAACTTGGGCTTTGAAGTTACCATCTACAATGACCAGACCTGCAAGAACATGCAGTGGCTACTTAAAAAAGGTGAGTGGCCAAAATATTTATCTCTACCCCAGATCATCAAAATGCCCCATCCGGTTTGCAAATTAGGCTTACATAATTGTGCTGGGAATTATGTTATGAAACATATGAAATGAAAACATGAGAGTGTCATATATCAGTAAGAGCCAGAAAAAAAAATATCAAAACCCGTGTCATGGAACTTTTGTGGAATGTGGTTGAGCTGCCTGATTGCTGGAAGATCATCATAACATATGTTGTTTTGATTGCTGTTCTGTTCCAAAAACGAGTGAACTGCCTAGCAGTGCACTGACTAGGCATCTGCTTTTTAACGCAATATAACCATCATGAAACCTCACAAGTGACCGTTTTGGATTGCTCTACATAGGCAACAACCCAAAAAGCATTTTGCTGTCTAGACTCGACTTGTATAAGACTGCCGTTAAGTGTGTTGCTCAGCTAATTACATCACAAGCATACATTATTAGCATGCAAATACACAAATATTGGCTAATATAATACTTGTAATGGTACCAGTGGATTTTTTTAAGCTATGCTTTTTTTAGCTATGCTTATTCATTGAATTAAATATCCAGTATAAATGTATTTATAAAAAGATATATTTATAAATATATAAATGTATCTATAATCAAACTTTCTGTCGCTTTCTTGTTTTTTTTTCCCCCACTTAGCTTGTTGTAATATACCATTCTTTAATTCAAATGTATTTTTTTTTTTTTGGTCTTGAATGTTGAGTAGTTCATCTTAGAACAAGAAATATCTTGTGGCAGAGTTTTGTAATTAATTTTTTCACGTGTGCTGACCAGTGTTGGGCAAGTTACTCTGAAAATGTAATCAAATTACTGATTACTGATTACTCCTTTTAAAAGTAATCACGTTACTGTTCTGATTACTTTATTTCAAAAGTAAATAGTAATTAGTTACATTACTAGCTACGTTACTTTTTTCTCCATGAAATGTATGAAATCCCAGCATACACGCTCCTGATTAATATTTGTTATTAAAGCATCAACATTGACAGAACACTGTTATTTTTAACTAAAGCAAGCGGCTGCTGCGTGCATGGTTTGGCATGGCAGAATGCCAGCAAAGAAAGAGCGCTGCATTTATAATCTCTAAAAGGCATCTCAGTTCATCGCAATCTCACAAATCTCTGTTATAACACAATAAATATATGCATAATGAATCTTTCATAATGTCTACAATTCGTGTGTTATAATGAGAGGATTCGTGAGCACGCAGATTTCAGCACTGCATTGCTCAACGCAGCGAACACGTGTTATAGCCTAAATAGAAACTCTGCATACGCTTGCACCTGTTAATCGTTTATATTTTATATTAGTTTGTGTTGCTTTTGTGCAATAGATGAATAACAATTTATTTGTTTAGATATTTTATGTTTAGATATTTTTTTGCGGGAGTTCCGTGAATCATTTTATTCTCCCGCATCCCACACACACACACGAGTGTCTACCCACCCGCACCAGCACTCGCTCATCTTGTCCCACGCCGCACTCTGTTGCGTCGGGTCTCGCGGGAGCAGGTCTCTAGTCCACAGGCACTTGACTCAACAGTGCGTGTGCAACATCCTTTTTACAATCTCTAGATTATAAAGCACTGCATTCTGTCAGCAATGTAATGCGGCAGTAACGTATAGAGAACTGGGGTCTCATCCATGGGCTTAGAGCACGAAAGCCCTTGCGTGTCACCATAATTCTGCGAAGCGGATGACAATGAGGTGAAATGTTCTGGCTCTTGATCCACCACTGAAACGGTCGCATGTGGAGCAGGCCCAACTGAACTACAGGGAACCTCCCATGGAGGGCCAGCTAGCAGACTGACCAGGTCTGAGAACCACGACTGAGTGGGCCACCACGGGGCCACCAGCAGCAAGTGCTCCACTCTGTCTGATCGTACTCTGAACAGAACTACTGGGAGCAACCGGATTGGGGGAAAAGCATAAAGATTGGTCCTGGGCCATTTGTGGGCCAGAGCATCCAGACCTAGAGGCAACGGGGGAGACAGGGAAAACCAAAGCAGGCAGTGCGTAGTCATGCTCGAAGCAAATAAGTTTAAAAAAAAAAAAAGAACTTTCGCTCGGACGAACCTCTGCCTGATGAGATCCACCACCTGGGGGTGCAATCTCCACTCCCCATCTTCCAGACTCTGTCTCGAGAGCAGGTCCGCTCCTGAGTTCAGGCGACCTGGGATATGGACTGCTCTGATCGACAGGAGCTTTGTCTGAGCCCAAAG
The DNA here is from genome assembly GCF_001515605.1 of Sinocyclocheilus anshuiensis. Lineage (NCBI taxonomy): Eukaryota > Metazoa > Chordata > Actinopteri > Cypriniformes > Cyprinidae > Sinocyclocheilus > Sinocyclocheilus anshuiensis. Next base: position 75,097 of record NW_015539821.1, on the reverse strand, counting down.
AAGAATACGCCTCGCCAGCCTGCACAGGGGGCGAGAACATAATCCTCCTTGACGATTGAGGTATGGCACAACTGTCGTGTTGTCCGTCTTAACTAACACGTGACAACCCCTCAACTGGGGTAAAAACTGTTTGAGAGCCAGGAAGACTGCTAGACTGAACGATTTATGTGCCAGCCACGATGTACCTCTGTCCAGACTCCACAGACTGGACATCCTTGATGGACCGCTCCCCAGCGCGTAAGGGACGCGTCTGTAGTGATCGTTTTGCGGTGACACAACATCCCCATCTGGACTCCTTCTTGAAGGAACAGTGCGTGTGCAACATCCTTTTTACAATCTCTAGATTATAAAGCACTGCATTCTGTCAGCAATGTAATGCGGCAGTAACGTATAGAGAACTGGGGTCTCATCCATGGGCTTAGAGCACGAAAGCCCTTGCGTGTCACCGTAATTCTGCAAAGCAGATGACAATGAGGTGAAATGTTCTGGCTCTTGGTCCACCACTGAAATGGTCGCATGCGGAGCAGGCCCAACTGAACTACAGGGGACGCCGCCACCATCAGACCCAACAGTCTGAGACACAAGCCTATGTGTACTAGGCGCCCTGTCTTGAACTGACCTAGACAGGTCTGTATTGACTGTACACGTGCGGGAGACAGTCGTGCCCGCATCGTGCAAGAGTCCAAGTCCACCCCCAAAAAGGTTGTTTGCTGACACGGCAGCAGGACACTCTTTTGTAGGTTTGTCCGTAACCCTAGGCTCCTCAGATGATCGAGTACCAGATCTCGATGTATCCGTGCCTGATCCTGAGATTGAGCTAGTATTAGCCAATCGTCCAGGTAGTTCAAAATTCGGACGCCCTGGAGCCGCAACGGGGCCAGAGCTGCGTCCATACATTTTGTAAACGTTCGAGGAGCCAAAGTTAGTCCGAACGGAAGAACACAATATTGGTAAGCTTTGCCCTCAAAAGCAAACCTGAGGAACTTCCTGTGTCTCTTGACGATCTGGATGTGAAAGTATGCATCCTTTAGATCGATGGTTACAAACAAATATTTGGATTGGATCTGAGACAGAATGGACTTTACTGTTAGCATCTTGAACTTGCTCACTCTGAGCACAAGATTTAGATGACGTAAGTCCAAAATCGGACATAAACCACCATCTTTTTTGGGCACAACAAAATACCGGCTGTAGAAGCCTGACTCCATCTGAGTGGGGAGTATCTCCTCTATAGCCCCTTTCTCTAGGAGTGACACGATCTCCTGACTTAAAATCGAGGCCTCCCCAGGACGTACCGTCGTAGGAAGAACCCTGCTGAAAGGAGGTGGCCCTTTCTGAAATTGGATGGTGTAACCGTGTCGAACAGTGCGTAGTACCCATTGTGAGACGTCGGGCTAAAATCTATAACAGGAAGATGTCCAATTGTCCTGTCGGGCCTGCCCACCACTCCAAAAGTGGGAGCTTTGAAGGCCGTCATGCTCGCATGACCCTTGGGCTTTCTCTCGAACTCTGAAGGCTGGATCGCGCAGTATCTGAGGGGGTGCTCGTCATAAGGACTCGACCTAAAACTGCCCGAGGCACAGTATGCGGCTTGTGCGGTTCGTCCACACTCTCTGAAGGAGGGCCTGGCCTCTGAAGATGAGCAGAGGAATCAGGAACTGCTATTAGGAGCCTGAGAACGAGAGGCCTTGGCCGTCGAACTCAGGTCTATCCGCTTGTGTTGCCGTGGGTGAGCAGGTGGGTGAGACCTAGGACCCCAGTCCTTACGAGGGGGTAACTTAGGCGACGACTCATGCCGCTGGACCTCGCGAGGGTGCTGCAAAGAGGACGAGCATGAACGAGCCGCAGGTGGCTGATGCTCTACTTCCCTAGCCCTGCACGGGATGAGCTGACGAAACGCGGCGGACTGCTGTTTCGCTGCTTGAAACTTCTCCACGACAGTCATGACCGAATCCCCGAACAGACCGTCACTAGAAATGGGGGCGTCCAAAAGAAAACTCCTGTCCTTTTCCTTAATGTCAGTGAGAGTGAGCCAAAGGTGGCGCTCAACTGACACTAAACCTGCCATGGACCTGCCCACTGCTCGAGCCGTGTGCTTGGTAGCCCTAAGCGCCAAGTCAGTAGCTCGCCTGAGCTCTTTAACAGCCTCTGGGGTCAGGCCCTCTCCCTCGTCCAGCTCCTTAAGCACATCTGCTTGATAAGCCTGGAGTACACCCATAGAATGGAGTGTAGCCGCGGCCTGCCCAGTGGCCATGTAAGATTTTCCGATTAAAGCGGACGTAATCCTACACGGCTTGGATGCAACAGAGGGCGTGACTTCCAAGACGGAGCAGAAATCGGTGCGAGATGTGCTGCGAGAGTCTCTTCTACAGCCGGCATCGCCACATAGCCGTGATCTGCCATCTTAGAAACCGTGGCAAAATCAGCAGCAGCGGGATTAGTAATACGCGCCGAAAAAGGTTGTTTCCAAGACCTCCACCACGAGGCTTCGAGGTCTTGGAAACAACCTTTTTCGGTTGAGATCTACGGGGCTGAGACAGAGTGCGGCTAGACAAAAATCGGTCGTCCAGTTTCGACTGGGCTAGATTTTGCACCGGCTCGGTATCCCACTCTAACCCCAGCTTATCCACAGCGCACATTACAACGTCTAACAGTTCGCTGTAAGATGGGGAGGTACGTTTCTCTTGTCCACTCGGAGGGAGAGAACTGCACACTTCACCCAATAAATCCTCCGAATCGGAGGCCGCTGTGGACAGCACGTCTTCGTCATACGGCATACAACCGAAAGACATCGCATCACGAGCTTCCGGGGTAGGCCGCAAATGATCATTGACAAAGAGCACATGGCCTGGAGAGAGTGAGAGAAAAGGAGAAAACTCCGTTGACTCACCCTCTAAGAGCCTCGGCTCACATGCGTCACCCCAAGTTCTGATGAAATAGTGCGCAGCACGCTGATATAGCTCACCTACGTGCTCGTTGGGGGCGGTGCTAAGCGCTATTTGGCCAATGAATTGGCGTGATGGTATAAGGGCTTCAGACATTCGTCACACCGAAGGTGTTCCCAAAGCGATGACGTCATCGCAACATAGATGTGAGCCTATGAGAGGGAACCCTGCTTCACGTCAGAACGGAAGTCATGTGAAAAGGGTCTATTAATTTTTTTTTTTTTTTTTTGGTCTTGAAAGTTGAGTAGTTCATCTTAGAACAAGGCATATCTTGTGGCAGAGTTTTGTAATTAATTTTTTGACGTGTGCTGACTTAATTCATTTTGTCAATTGTCAAATTTATAGTTCATTAGTTTTGACTGTAAGCTTCTCTGCTGCCCTCTACTGTTTAGTGGCCCAAATTACTTGTATGTTATTTGTATGTCTCCTCTCCACCAATAAACTGGTGTGTGGTGGGCGTTCTGGCACAATATGGCTGCCGTTGCGTCATCCAGGTGGATGCTGCACACTGGTGGTGGTTGAGGAGATTCTTCCCTTCTATGTAAAGCAATTTGAGTGACCAGAAAAGCGCTGTATAAATGTAAGGAATTATTATTATTATTATTAAAGTGTAAAGAGTTTGCAAACCCACTTTCTCCACACTAAGATAACCAAAACTGGAAGTGTGAAAAAAGTTTTCATTTTCTTCTCTCACATATTTTGTCTGTATGTGTTTCAGTCTCAGAAGAGGACCACAGTGACAGCTCCTGCTTCGCCTGCATTTTGCTGAGCCACGGTGAGGAGGGCATGATTTACGGCACGGATGGAGCCATGCCCATCAAGAGCATGACATCGCTCTTCAAAGGAGACATGTGCAAGAGCCTCGTGGGCAAGCCCAAGCTCTTTTTTATCCAGGTAAGAGGAGCAGGGCCACAGGAGGATTTGGGGAGGAGAGAGGAGGATGAGGAAGAAGTGAAGGAGGAGAAAATGGAGCACCTACACACAACGGTGTCTATTGTTTTAATGCTATTTCAGTCGCACCATACCCGGAGTTAACCTACTTTTATTGAAGTGCACTGTAGGCGGATATTGACATGGTCGTGTGTTTTTACTGGCAGGCTTGTCGGGGTTCAGAGTTTGATGATGGTGTGCAAACAGACTCAGGACCGCCCAATGACACGATAGAGACAGATGCCAATCCAAGACACAAGATTCCGGTAGAGGCAGACTTCCTGTTTGCTTATTCAACTGTGCCAGGTATTTTTTTACTCTTAATTACGAAAAGTGGAATGCAGGAAATTTAGTCTCAAAGAGTCCCATGGAAAACATGCCTTTCTCTTGACTTGTCCTCCAGAGCTGCATGCAATAAACATACAGCCTTCCTTGTACAGTCCAATTCATGAACAAATGACTCAAGTTATTTTTTTTTAAGTGAATCAAAAACAATTTTTATATATTTATAACACATATATAATATATATATATATATATATATATATATATTACTTATACATTACTGTTCACACGTTTAGGGTCAGTAAGCTTTTGTTTTTTAAAGAAATTAATACTTCTATTCAATAAGAACAGTAAAGTATGGAAGCTTATTTCCACAAGTTTTCTTTTTTTTCCTCTTTATTTTGTTTTCTCTGAGAGTTTGTCTTACAGTTCTGAATTTGTTGGTTTCCGCCATGGAATAAAACATTAAAAAGGTAACTGCAACATTTTATCTCACAATTCATACTTTTTTCGTGTAATTTCAAATTAGTATCTCACAATTTCTATTTCAAATAAACTGTTCTTTTAAAAAAATTCTCTCCATCAAACAATCCTCACAGTATCCACAAAAATATTAAGCAGCACAAGTAGCACATCTTTCCTTGTGCCACTTCTTAATAATAATTATACACCATGCTATAATAACAGTTTCACAACTGGGTTTTTTTTTCAGTTGGTATCCACTGAACAGTTTTTGGTTGTATTGATTATTGTATCTGTTAATTAGCAATTGAACTGCATAGTTTGGGCCCTATTGTTAATTTTTCAGTTAATATTTTTGTAATGTACAGTACCAAGGTAATAGGTTTCCTGTGTTTAACTGAAAGAGAATGTTTCATATGCAAGCAAAATGGACATTATAAATGAAATACTCAGATGAATCAGAACTGAATTAATTTCAATCAAATCAAGAGGTTGTGAATTGGAAAACCCATATAGATATGCAGCCCTGAGTGTGACATGTGACACACAGTATTGTAACATTCTTACACATTTGTTCTCACAGGTTACTACTCCTGGAGGAACCCGGGCCGAGGCTCCTGGTTTGTCCAGGCCCTCTGTAATGTTCTTGATGAGTTTGGTAAGCAACTTGAGATCATGCAGATCCTCACACGGGTCAACTACATGGTGGCCACCAACTTCGAGTCCTGGTCAGAGGACCCCCGTTTTAGCGAGAAGAAACAGATACCTTGTGTGGTGTCCATGTTGACTAAAGAGCTCTACTTCATCTGATCTGAGTAGACCATCCTAACATGCTGTGCTCCGTCTGCCTTTTCTCAGCGTGCACATTTTCTTGCCAAGAACGTTATAGTAGCACACTTTTGTTATCTTTTAACAGTAAATATTAACCAAATTGTTAACCTTTTTTGTCAAGGAGGGAAACCTCAGTCTAATACTTGAGCAAAATATTTTTATATAAATGTAAGCAGCATTTTTAAGCAGTGCACATTTCAGGATGGCAGGCAGGAAAGACACATCAGGTGCACAAAGACTGACCACTGACTGGCTGAACGACTGACTTCACTTGACAAAGCGGTCACAACGTTCAGGGATGATCCCAGCTGGAAGTTTGTGTGTGAAAGCAACTTTTTACATTATGCTGGACATATACGAACACTGAAAAGGTCTTACTTTGTGCTACTTCCTGTTCGAGTTCACTACCTTTTCAGAGAATTTTCTACTTCAACTTTCTCAGAGTATTCCAGGGAATAGTGATGTCACATATTATTTGATCTTTGTCCACTGGCAGTGTCAAATATCCATGCTGCTTTGCCAACTTTGAAAGTTTTCTGCCACTTTTACTTTACTAGATAAAACCCTTTATTGATCTTAATAAAAAATATTTGTTAAAACAAAATTGCGCTTGACATCAAATACCACACAAAATCTTTGCTGTTCTTCTGTTTTTATATTACAAACAACTCAAGCATAAACTCGGCATTTGTAACATTTTAGTTTGGTTTGGTTTGGTTATTCCAGAATGCTCTTCAGAGGAGGTCAAAGAAAGGGCATGAATGGCAATAGAGTGGCAAATAGTGAAGTAATGCTGACGCCTGCACAGTTTTAAAAGCTTTTCATTCATCCCTCGTTGGTTAGTTTGCATTCATTGAAAAACTGAAATCAGATCAGCATTCATCCCGTGTATTTTGAACAAACTGTAGCTTTAAAGTCTTCATGCAGTATTTACTGATGTTTTGTACTGAATCCGTCTATAATCTACAGAGGCAGCTATTGTTTTACTGGTGACCATTTTAACCATTTATCACCCATCTGAACAAATGTGCTGTTTCAACCTTGATGGAAGGTTCTGATGTGTTCAGAGCTTGTTGTCTTCGGTTTTGTCCAACAGTTTTTCCTTTCCTTTCGGTTCTTTCTGTATTTTTCATTCTCATTGTTCATCTGGATCACACACTGAATCTGCCAGCCTGTGCACCATCCGACCGCCACAAATGAAAGGCCCTCTTTTCTTTATGCATGGATTATTAGTGAAGTGCGCCAACTATACTGTAGGAAGTGCTAGCTCCACTTGTTTTGAAATGGAAAACAATTTTTAATTTGACAGTACATTGTTTTTCAATTTAAATGCTTTATGGTGATAATAGGAGTGTTAATTCATAGAAAAAATGTTAACTAATAAATAAATAATATATTTTTTGCACAAATGCCCTGAAAAATTTGTTTACATTGTGTCAACATTAGTGTATAAAGTGGGGCTGATTTTTGTTTGAATTACTTTAATTCAAATGAATGCCTTTGTAAGCCTTATTTTATTGTATTAAAAGACTTTATTGAAATCTGTCTTCTCTTTTTTTATTAATACTTCAAAGTAGTTATACACTACTGTTCAGAAGTTTAGAGTTGTTCATATTTGTAAATATTTTTGAAAAATACAATTTTAAATAACTTTCATATTTAAATATATATTAAAATGTAATTTATTCCTGTTATGGAAAAGCTGTAATTTCAGGAGCCATTCTTCAGAAATCATTCTAATATGCTGATTTGGTGCTCAAGAAATAATTGTTATTATTATCATCAATGTTGAAAAAAGTTGAGCTGCTGATATATTTTATTTGTGACTCTTGAAATGGTAATCTTGTGTAACATTATGAATATATTTACTGTCACTTTTGATAAATTTAATGCGTCCTTATTGAATAAATGAATTAGACCCCAACCGTCATCAACTGTCCATCCATCACAAGATGAGGATTGTCATGACCAGGACAGACAGCCTGGTAGAGTGAGTCTGTAAATGTTCCTGCACAAAAACTGTACAGGGGCGTCATGGTGTCGGCCCCCACAAAACAAACCAAACCTCCCTCTGAGCTGGAGAAGATGCCAATGCGCTCAAAAGTTCTCCCACTTACATGGGTGAGCTTTTGGGGAACGCCATTGTGCCAGGCCGTGTAGTCGCCATTGAAATACTCAATGCACCAGGATGTTGGGCCCTGGCCCAAGCAGCAGTCCTCCTCTTGGCCCTTCCTGGGGTATGTGAGCCCTAGTTCCCAGTATGTCTTACCAGCTACCTGTACCTCCCAGTAGTTGCAAACATCTGTGAAACATTCAGGGTGGTGTCAAATCGAGAGGGGTTTTCGGAAACGTCCTGCCAGGTATCGGTGTAAGTGACTGAGTCGCCCTCGGGAAATAATACGTTTTGGGTGACCAGAGTCAGGATCCAGAACAACTTCTTGGTCATCTGAAAAATGGAAAGTGCCAAAGACATTGTGAAATTAGAAACTATATTTAGAAACAAATTTCTTGTGAGAGATATGAGGAAAATACTGGTTTAGCATGTGTTAGGAAACATTGAACTTGCTTTAACTGTACATACTAAAAGTGCTAGAGTAATTTTCATGTAAACGTGAAGATCCTAACAGCTTTGAAAGAGTTTCTTGGTGACAGGAACCTGAGAGTGTATGAACAGCAGCAGGTTGATGGTTAAGCCAAGCAGCTGTTCATTCTTAAACTCATCCATCTGTATTAACTCTGGATCTGTCTTTTTCAGAGTCTCCATTATCCTATAAACAAGGAAGAATATGTGAAGATAAATGCTAATGCTGCACAAGCAGGAAGGACTGTTGTGCGTAAACTTCAGATGCATGCTTGATTAAATGCTTGGCGGAGTTTACTGAACTATTTTCCCGTCTCACAAATGAAAACATGCATTTGTCAAAACACGTGCACCACTTAAATGAAAAAAAAAAAAGAAGCAATGCAGGGTAAAATGTTCCAGAAATTTTGGAGTGTTACATACTTTAAATTTCTGTCCATACCATACATTTTCGTCATGGACCAGAAACCAAATTCCCAAAACTGCAACACTACTTACCTTTCCTCCATCTTTGACATCTGTAAGTAAAAGAGATAGAGAAATCATGGTTGAAAAAAGTGAGCTCTTTATAGAACATTTCCACACTGCAAATACAATTTCATAAAATTGTGCAGCTGCCTTAATTTATGTAGGCCTACGTAAGGAATTTTCCTAATAAAGATTTTACAAAATGATTTTCAGGGCTGATATTGATATTGTGCTTAAGATAATAATTAAATATATTTAATGTCATTTTTTTATTTTATTTATTAATGTATTTACATTTTTATACAAATTTTATTTTTATTCTGCTTTCTACTTTTTAACAGTATGAAAAAATATACATCGTTTTGTGGGAAAAATTCAGTTCATGACTTCAATACAATGACAATACAAAAGCTAATTATTTAATTATTTATTCAATATACTTAGTATTTAATTAAACCATATAAATGGGTTTTACATACGAAAATATATACAGTATACAAACATCCAAAAGTCTGGGGTCTCTCTATGCTCACCAGGGCTGCATTTATTTGATCAAAAATACAGTAAAACAGTAATATTTTGAAATATTACAGTTTAAAATAACTGTTTTCTATTGTGATATATTTTGGAATGTAATTTATTCCTGTAAAGGCAGCAAAAAGGTCTTCAGTGAACCTTCAGAAAAAAAATATGCTGATTTGCTGACTAAATATTTCTTAATATTGTCAATGTTGAAAATGGTTGTGCTGCTTAATATTTTTGTGGAAACCATGTTTAGAATTATTTTTTAGAATTCTTTTATGAATAGAAAGTTCAAATGAACAGCATTTGGTTGAAATATAAATCTTTTGTAACAATGTAAAAGTGTTTACTGCCAGTTTTGATCAATTTAATGCATACTTCCCGAATAGAAGTATTCATTGCTTTGGAAAAAAAATAGCAACTTGGTGAACACAAAACGGTTCAAACCTTCAAGCATTACTATCTGAAAATTTGCTACTACAGGACACCATCATCATTGACTCAACTCAACTCTATACTAGTACCACTTTTGATTGGTTTGGTTTTCTTTTCTTGTCTTTCCAGTCTTATTCTCCACTGGCAAATGACTAGCCTAAGTCCCAAACTTTGAGCTTTATACTATACGGTTAAGATGCCACGGGTGGGGGAGGGGTGACGGTTCATCTGTTGTTCCTGTGCCCTGGGAAGTATTCGAGTTGTTTGACTAGGGTCCGTAAATCTGGCTGAAGGACTGAAGGAGCTGTACTGGGCCTGCTGTAGTCTGAGTACATTGTGCCCAAAAAGAGAAAGGAAGCAGCACTTGGAGCCAAAGAAAGCTTCTATTTATATCACCCTCTCACATGGAAGACTTATAAAAGCTTTGCATGTGTCGCAACACCTAATATTTGGATGTTTAAATCAAGATGTCCAGTTTAACCATTGGGGAAAAATTTGACAGTGTCTTCATCTACAGTTAGTTTGCATGTGCTGGGACGAATTCCAAATAGTTCTGAAACACTTATGGAGCAGGTAGCACCAATTATAGGCTTTAGCCATGACCCTGTTAGCCCTTGTAATGACTGGTACAAATTCTATGAATGGCGTACAAGTAGGAATGCCTGAACTGAGGCCTGTGCCAAACCACCTGCAGCTGCCGCCTGTCTTTCTACAGCCCTACCCGACTTTCCCGACACATCATGGGCAACTTCCCGTCACAGTGCCACTGAGCAACAATTATTCAGCCACAAGTCATTTGATGTGAGGGGTGCGTGGGAACTGATGCAAGCCAGGGATGTCTTGTTGATTGATACAGTACATTTTAAACATGGCTGGAAATTAGGGCAGGGGTTTTTACACTAAGCAAGTGTAAGGTTACTGCCAAGTTTCTTTGAAGCCGACTTCTGGAATGTAGATAAACTTTTGTCTGGTTTTAACCCTTGCATAAATAATGCAAATGAAACTGACACTTCTGTTCATAGATGTGTGAAACTGATTATAGACTGACATCTTGATTATAACACGCATGTCATGCTGTCATTTAGCTGATACTTTGCAATGACTTTACAATTTTTCTTTACACACGTAAACAGTGTTCTGACAGGTTTTTGAAGAGTGCGCAATCATGTATGAAAACTTGCGGAAAGTGGAGAACACTCCACAAATAATGCGAAAAGTGCAAATGCAAATGCTGTGGTGTGTTTTGAACATGTTAGACAAGCGTCTTTGACTGTTGCATTGCTTATTTTTCCATCTGCTATGCGTCTCGAATTTTCAAAGGCAAAAACTTGTTCTGTGTAAACAGCTCCTATACAGCTTTTCTCACAATATACAGATGCATATGAATGTAAATTGTGAGGAAATAAAAAAAAAGTGATACACACTTTGGATGTCAGCTAACTTTTTAATTTTATCCAATCCAGTGTAATAGTGTTAAAGAACACAACAAGCTTGTACTTTTATAAGGAGAAATTTGAAAAGTGTGTAATATCTTCAATAAGACTTTTTTTTTAATCCCAGTTCAATATTCATTAATGTTTATTTCCTCAAAAAGTGAAACTCTATAGCTCTATCAAAACTGTTTGAGATTCCCGATTAGCTCCACACATCAACTTTGGCTCAACCAATGGATTGATTTCAGGGCGGGGCTTTCTGTTTTTATAACCAATGGCAGATGGGAGGAGTTCAGTTCAGTGGTGGCAGAAATGACTTCACCTTCAATGTCAGAATATAATAATCTTTGACAACATGAATAATGTATGACATATTTCAGAGATAATATAGTCTCACATTATTGGAATAGTGAGTACAAAAAGTGGGTTTAAACTTAATAAGTAGGCCTACTTTTTGACAAGTTTTTCTTGTTCGAGTACATAGCAAATATGCCTCAAAAGGCCACCTTCCTTGTGACATCACTTCTAAGGTTTTTCACCTATGGTGTAAACTTCCTCATACATTTTAACCACATTTTGTGTTCTCACAGACAGGGAGCATCTATATCAGGTACAGAAACCATATATTTTTTTAAGTCAAATAATAATATTACAATTATACTTTTTAAATTAAAACAGCATACATTACTTGTATAATTCTGATTGCTGCATCAGAAAGGTCAAATTAAGAAACTGTGAATTGTCTGATTTATGTACGGCAGCGTCCGTGATTGCAAATTAGAGGATAAGTCACCATTTAGTATATATTTATTAACATATCATTTGAATAAATATTTCAAACAAAACTATATTTAGGTCGGTTGTCAATGTAAGGAATTGTTTTCTGTCTTTTTTTTTCTTGCTTGTGCACAGTGCACAATAGTGTCTATTGTTCAGCTAACAGACAAGTATATTTCTGATGATTGCTGATATTTTAAAGAAGTGTACATCATGTTCAAACACAGATCCACACTATGTGTACCCAGAGCGCCTTGCGTTTCAAGACTTTGGCATTTGAAATCATTCATTACGCTGAATATGCTGAAGTAACAACAGCTTATTCTGTTCTCAGACTCACACCGACAGCATTCCATTACTCGCCACAACTGAAAAATGGCAGGTGTGTTCTTCAAAGCACTGTGATCTTATGATGTTCTTAAACTTAACATGTGGCTTCGTTTTGAATAGATTCTTTGTCTCTGCAGATAATAACTATACATTTTACATACATGGAGCCGAGGAACAAATGTGTTCGGGATATCTTTACAAATCTCCCCCGGAGAATCAATTCAAGTCCCAGGTGTGTTTCTCTGGAAGAGAAGAACGGGTGATTATATCAGTACATCAGTGAGAGTCACTTTGCTAATTTCTCTCATCATGTATTTGTTTCCTTTCCTTTTTTGCAGAAATCATGGAAAAGGAGGTTTTTTGTTCTTCTAAAGTACAGAGACAACATATGCCAACTTAAGTACTACAAAAAGGAAGAGAAGAACAAACCACTGGGAGACATTGACTTGTCTAAGTATGCCCAATTGCACTTATTGACTTCCTGTATCATATCATTAAACCCCAAAAATCTGTCAACTGTCAAGCAACCTCCCACAGTACCTTAGCAACAATCTATCTTATCTATTCAACATAATAGTTTGTCTAGACAAACTTTCCTTCTATAATAAGTATTGCACAGTGAGACTGGAAATCATCTGTTTTTCTGTCTGTCCTTTAGGGTCACATACATGTTCTTGAACCCCGAGATGCATGCTATGTGGAAATGGATCCAAAACAATTTCAGATGTTCTTTGTCATGTGTGATGTTTATTAAAGTACCAGAAAGAGACTACTTCCTTATAGGAGAAAACAGGTTTGTCCATGTGTTCGCCTGGTTTAGGGCAATGATTTTTTGTTGTTGTTCTTTTTCGCGGCATAAATTGAGTGGAAATATTTTAGAAATATGCATACATTCTAAATATAAATAAGAAAATGAATTACAGATTTTTTTTTTAAACATTTGTTTTTATAAAAGCTGAATAGTCAAGATATGATTCAAGTATACATTTAAATAGTCTCGGAAAGATGCAATGTAACATATTTGTGCAGTTGGGAGATGGACAAATGGTTCACTGCTTTATTTGACATCTTAAACAATCGTCCACACAGACTGTTGGATCCCAAGGTAATGTTTTGACATTTTTGACTTGGAAATGTGTCTCATGCATTTCGTGCACAAATGTGCATTTTATACAAATAATTTCTTTAAGCTGAATCATCTGAATTAAACATGTGTCACACAGACATTTGGGTCAAAGAGACACATCGATGAACCTCCGCAATCCGAAAATGACAATAAGAAGGTATGCTAGCACATGGAACCGGCTGCTAAAAATAGGTCTGGTTTGTGTTGCCTACTGATATTACAGGTTTTATGAACTTTAACGATGCCTGCCTTTTGTACTTTATTTATTGGCCAATGCAAAGTTTCCCAACTATTTTTGAGAATTTTTTTTTTTTTATCACCAAAAGAGATTGACACCGTTTAGTCCCATTTAACTGTGATTTAAAACAATAATCAGCTCTTATAAATGCTCCATTAACCTTTTTGCAACCTTTACTGATTATATCAAACAAAATAAAAACAATCCCAGCCTATTGTCTGGAAAGAAAGAAAAAAACAGGTTTGCTAGTTTTAGAAACATTGCCTGTTGTTATTGTAATAGGGTTCATTCAACCCTTTACTGTAAGAGTTATTGTAACCAAACCAGTTCGATCCCTTTGACATACTTTTGTTATTATTGGACTTCATTTGTAACTGTGCAATAATAAGACAAGAAAATAATATCATCATCAATATTGTGCCAATGACAGAAAACTGAGTGGAATCAAACAAAATATGTTACACATGAGCTGCCATCATCTGTGACCCATGAGCCCATCTATGTTTCTCCGATAAAACTGAAGAGTAAGGTAGATACATGCAAACAACACAAGAGGGAGTATACACTTAAAAACAAACATACTTTACTAATATTTTCACTCTCTTTTTGATTATGGGAGACGGAAATAACAAAAATAAATCATGAAGATGACGACACAGATGAATTGTCAGAATGAATATCAACTCAGGCTTCATCCTCAACTCCAGCTGAGCGCTAACTGCCACAACAGACCAACAGCCTTGAAACAAGACTGAATTGAATGTATATTTGTTTTGTTGTTTTATTTTTACAGCTCAGGTAATATGTTGAATTAATTTCCAAATAAATGTAAAGTTGAACAGGATTCTTTATATGCTAAATCACAGTTTGTTTCACTGACTTGCACTAAAGCAAAGCAAAATGATGAATGTTTTCACAATAACACTACATTGGACACCTCAGTTGAAAGTCATAATGAGATGAACTGCTAAAGTTGGATTAATTTATCGATAGCAAAATTTACATCATTTACAAAAAATACATATACTTATTAAAGCAAATGACCACAAGACAATAATTTCAGAACAAGCTCATTTTCAAAGGGACCAGAACAATACAGAAAATCTTGTGGCATATGTAAATATGTACTTAATATACATTTAAAAATTACATTTGAAACAAATGTATGTTCTTATAAACTTCTTTAATGTGAAAAGTAAATAAAATAAAATGTAACTATATTATCTGTTTTAATGTGCACATTTGATTAAAATAGATTGTATGTTTTAATCAAATATTAAAATATATTGTATGTTTAGTCAATGTCATTTTGTCTTTTAATAAAATATTTCTGGTATCAGTTTTATTGACTTCCAGTGTATGTTCTCTAGCAAAGAGTCCCAAAACTCACTGACATCTTATATATCTTGATATCCTAAAATGTCTGTTTTTATTTATTTATTTTTGTTTATTCCACAAACAAATTAAGTATTACTTTTCTTTGTGTATTTTATATGATATGTAGCATTTTGATTATAAAGGTTTCTTTTCATTAAAATCTTTGCTTCCAATATGTATGTATAATTTGTTCTCAAATCTGTAGAATTTATCTGTATCTGTGCATTCTGTACAAAGCACAGATTAGATAAATTAGTGCCAGGTCGGAAGTTATTTATTTATTTTTAGGCCAGGAACAAGAAAGTGCAACAATGAAATACATTCTCAGACACCCATTATATACACTGTCACTAATCAATGGTTTTGTCAGAGAGTGCGTTATCACACCACTGTTCACAACTCCTCAATGACACCATTTAGAAGGGAAGATCAATATCACATGCTCAGGGACCCTAACCAGGACTCCTAATAAAAATCTAGATTTCTTTTTATGTTTTACTTTCATTAAAAGTATTATCTTATTATTGCACATATTAGATCATTAGTTAAAGTTAATTCAAATACTTACAAATGTCATGGCATTTTATTTATATATTTTACTTAGACTGCCATACATTTATTTAAATAACATGAGTGATAAAACCACCTGAACACTCCCAACCCCACCTCACCCTGCCAAGAGCATGTTACACTTGGAAAAAAATCCAGGAAAAAGTAAAGACAATTATTATTAGTCTATTTACTGAAATCAATCAGGATTTCCCCCAACAATCCCCAGCAGCACACAGGGAAAGAAATAATTATTTTTTGGCATGGTAACTTATTAAGTCACCTCTTGCATTCCTAAGGGGAACCAAGAGCTTGTAAGTAACTGCATAAATAACTATAATCCAATAAATGGGGAGATTTCAAGATTCAAGTTTATTATGTACAGGAAACTGTCCACATAACCATAATGTGTTACACCATACAATTAAATTCTTACTCTGTGAATCCTCTCAGCTGCCTCTCACATAAGTTAAGGACATAAGAATAAAACACAATACATAAATTAAACAATTACACAATTACTAAGAAAGATGCACGAAACAAAAGTGTTGCATGTACAAAGTGGACAGATGCAATGTAAACAAGGAAGACATGCATGTGCAAAGACCAGTAGAGGTAGATTGAGGCAAACCAGACATGAGTGTGTGTGCGTGTGTGTGTGTGTGTGTGTGTGTGTGTGTGTGTGTGCGTGTGCGCGCGCAAAATATGCCAACGTAGTCTGTAGTCTCTGATGTTATTTGCATTATTATGTGTTCAGTGTATAAGACTATGAGTGTATATACATGTTTCAGTCACCACTTAGTGCATGTGCTTCAGAAGCTACATTTATTTTTGTAGTATCGACTTTACCACAATACCACAATGCCATGAACAGACACAGTCAAAGGGGAGGGATCCTAAACCTGAGCTCACATATAACCAGAAACTCCTCCTTTTACCAGCATAACACTCTGAAAGAGACAAAGGACCTTTAGCTTCCTCCTAAATTGCCATCAAAACATACACCTTGTGAGAGCTGAATAACTTTTCAGAGGACATTATTTTTACCGTGACACAAGGTAAAGCAATAATATTATAGAATATTGATGATTCTGCTTGGTGAGGCTTGTAGCATGTGATGAAATCTGAGTTTAAAACATTCATAAAGACATCATGCAATGTTATTATATAACATATATTTGAAATATGGTGGAGGGTTAATGTCCATTGCATTTTAATTGGTCTTGTGCTGACATTGCATTTTTTTAATATATATAAATCACTGTAGTTTACTTCTGTTTATCAGATATATTCCAGTGGCTTAGAGTAAACTAACTTAAAACATTTCACATCTATTTTAGGATTAAAGCAACAACATCAGGATGTCCAACAAAAAGAAACCAAGTAAGTCTTAAAAATCTCTTGGAAAAAAATTAGATAATCAAGGAAGACCATTTAAAAACTCAAATTAAACTGAACAGCATCAATATGTTTAATGTTGTTTTAATTATGTTTCTGCAGCAGCAACTTCAACATTTTACAGTGAACCAGCGATAGTGGAGGAACTGTACACTGGATACCTGCTCAAGTCCCCCGCTCAACCAGCCCTAACTAAAAGCATTGTACGTCTCATATTGCATTTCAGCCTGAAACTGAAATATCTGCAGTCTGTCAAAGACAGTTCCTCTGTTTGTGAAACTTAGCAGTTTTATATATCTGTCACAGAAATCATGGAAGCGTCGTTTCTTTGTGCTCTCCAAAACGGGTGAAGACTACCAGCTGACATATCATGCAAACAACGAAACAAAAGAGATAGACCTTTCTAAGTAAGGAAAAGACTGTCAAAGTCATTAATAAATGAAGTATTTTCACACTATATTGAGAACGTCTTTCTGTTTTAAAGGATCAGCCTGCTGCGTATTGGCCCTGAGGCACATCAGAAGTGGGACTGGATCCAGAAAAACTTCAAGTGTTCTCTGTCCTCTGTGCTGTTCTTGAAGGTGGACGACGACACACCAAAACACTCTAGAGACTATTTCCTAATTGGAGAAAACAGGTTTGCCACCATCATTTAGACCATATTTCTCATTGCTATCACTATATAGCTCCATGAAAGCAAGCATGATGCAGGCAAAAAACAAACAAACAAACAAACAAAAACCAATATTTAAAGCCTCAATTAAATCTAAATGAAAGTTTTGTGGCTTTTAGTCCATGTCTATTAGTTCTGAAGCCATGTATATGTTAGTAGTGTAGCTTATACAGTAGTACATATACACATTTAAAACTGAGCCTTCAGAGTCAGTCAACAAAGCTTTATCAGCATGACTAAGCATTTAGTATATTGCCAAAGCATATTCAAATATTAAAATAGACAAAACAGAAAATAAATGTGAAGTAAATAAAGAGATATATTAGATCAAGGGGGAAATTAAAAAAAGACATGGTAAGAATAATCAAATAATTAAATTTTACAATTAACTTTTGCAGTTCATCTCATCACACTCAGAATGTAAAGTGTGTATAATAAAATAAAATTAAATTAAATTAAATACTGATTTTCATTTTTTGAGTCTTTAAGCAGTAGCTTAATTCTGCTTCTATAGTTAGTTATATATTCTGGAAATATAATTCTAGAAATATTTTATTTGACTATTTCCATTTTAAAACACCTGATGCAGTTTTTCACTAGTGTTAAAGGTTTTCTGGTGTTTTCAGTGATGATGTGGATGGTTGGCTCAATGCCTTAGTCAAGGTAATGAAGACCCAGAAATCACAAAATACCCTTCAGGTAAACATTAAAATATCTCTCTCTTCACATGTATGCATATATAAACTACCTGTCAAAGGTTTAGATACGCCTACTGATTTTTTAACATTACCATTTCCTGAATAATGAATAACAAAAGGAAATATGGAAATTATGTAGTGATAAAATCTTTATTTTTAATATTATTATTACTTTAAATAATTTATTATTTTTGTATATCTTTTGTATATTTGTACATCTTGACGATTTATATTTATCTACAACTTATATACAAGCATTTAAGCATGCTCACATGCTTTACTTTTTCCACAGGAAAACAGATTTAGATCAGCATCTGAACCTGTGAAGAGTTCGGAACCAAAGGTTGAGGATCAGCCTGATGACAGACGGTCAGCACCTGAATTAATGTTAACTTACCCGTCACCGTACAGCCATTATGACTATCCTCGCAAACTCAGCGAACCTCCAGTACCAGTAGCACTCAAGGTTTTACACATTTACACACAGTTTCTTCAATATACAATATGCACATAATTGCTCTTAAACTTCCTACTGAAAAAATTAAACTCAAACCTCTGCCTGGCAGATTCCAGTTATTGAACATAAAGATGAGAAGGATGAGATGCAGGATGAATCTGCAGAGGACAGCAATGAATACATGCGCATGGCATCATTGTAAGTGTTTGAGAGCACTTTTCCCCTTAACTGGCCTAGTGGAATGTAAAATTGTAATTAATTTATTTTTCTGTGGTCTTTTCTAAATAGGCAAAGAGCTTTGGAAGTTGACCAACAGGAGGCGGACACTACATGCATGCAGAAAATGTAATTTTATGTTTATAAGATAAACTCAGCGTCTGTTGCCGTTTGACACATTGTAATGTGTTCACCAAGTTCAATATTTTTGTTGTCTTTTTCAGCGCTTCCATTAATGGTCACGAGTCCTCTGTGTGCAATGGTGCAGTCAACCAGTATGAGGACGATGAAAATAAATGGTAAATTTGGACTTGAATGCATCTTTTGAAAGAGCTACCACTGCATTTTGTTGCTGAATCCACCTGAATCACGTCAACTTTCTTATTAGTGCATTATGAATAAAAGAGCTATATTTAGCATGAAAAATATGGCATCTGTTTGAATTTGATCAATGCATATTTCTATTCTGCAGTGAAACACACACACATGTTGAGAAGGAGATCTGCGTTAGGCAAAATGATCTGAAAAACAGTCTGATCTTGACTCAGGCAGAGGGCAAACCCTGGTATAACTCTCACTGATAATTAATTACAGTTATTACAGTTTAATATGTATCCTATTCTGAAAGCATTAATATGAGTACAAATGAACAACTTACATTGTATTATGTTTCTCATTGTTGTGTGTTCATCCTTTTCCTCTCCAGTGTCTCTGACTGTCAGATGATTCAGGACTCGTGTCTCTTCCATAAGGGGGACCAGATCCTGGCCTTCAATGACCTGCTTATAGACACAGTAGACGAGATACAAACATACTTAAGAAGACTAAGCAAGGATGAGGTAAGATGACGATTCACAGTAAAATAATGTTTTTTTGTCACTACATTAAGAGAGCTATTATTAATGCTACTGAAATTGCATGCAGGTAAAACTCACTATTCGGCGGCTTATAGGATCCCAGCCTCTGCACTCTGAACCCTGTCCAACATAACGGGGACATGAAACAAAATCGCATGTGAATTCAGCAGCATCAAGATATTAGAAATACAGGTGGAAAACAAGGTGTTAATGAAGAACAGAAGAGGCAGTCAGGTTATCTAAAGTAACTTGTCCTCTTTTGACTGTACATTAATCATGTAAATATGTAAAACAATGTGAATGTTAGATGCACTCACCTTAAAATGTCACTGAGTGAAAGAAATTAGTACGATTTAGACTGTATACATGAAACTGTGAGTGGTAGTGAGTAAATTAGATCACATCTGTTAATGTGAAGAACAAGAACAAGAGTCAAGTATTACTTTATAATAAGTATGAAGGTTAATTCACATTGAAAAATGCACAGTTCAAAACTGTTCATGTATTTTATCCTCTTTAAAGATGCACTTTTTTAACAATCCGAACAAGGTACTTTATATATATATATACTGTGTATATACAAGTTAAGTCAAGTCAAGTCACCTTTATTTATATAGCGCTTTTAACAATACAGATTGTGTCAAAGCAACTGAACAGCATTAATTAGGAAAATAGTGTCAATAATGCAAAATGACAATAGTAAACACTCATTTTTCAGTTAAAGACAGTTCATCATTGAATTCAGTGATGTCATCATCCAGCTCAGTTCAGTTTAAATAGTATCTTTGCAATCATTTGCAATCAAGTCAACGATATCGCTGGAAATGAAGTGTCCCCAACTAAGCAAGCCAGAGGCGACAGCGGCAAGGAACCAAAACTCCATCGGTGACAGAATGGAGAAAAAACCTTGGGAGAAACCAGGCTCAGTCGGGGGGCCAGTTCTCCTCTGACCAGACGAAACCAGCAGTTCAATTCCAGGCTGCAGCAATGTCACATTGTGCAGAGGACTCGTCTGGTTCCTGTGGTCTACAACTTTTACAACTTTTCTGTCATTGTCTATTTTGTTTTGCAAAGCATTTAATCAATTATGTATTGCTCCTAGTCATTATGATTTGATTCAAATGTTTCAGTCACTCTTTAGATTGCTGATTACTAAATATCATTTAGCCTATGTAATTTATACATGAATTATGCTGTAGAAAAACATGTATTTGCACACTATTACAATGTGAAATATTATTAAACTTTTGAGTCATTTTTTGCAATGATTTCATAACTATGCATATATTTTATATATCATTAGATATTACTTTTACAGATGTACTAAATTTTGTAATTTAAATTTTTTATCATTTGTTTTAAAAATAGTCAAAAAATAGTCGAGATATAAATTGATTATTTTTAAATAGTCTCTGAAAGATGCAATGTAACATATTTGTGCAGTTGGACAAAATGAGATGGACAAATGGTTCACTGGTTTATTTGACATCTTAATCATCTTAATCATAATCGTCCACACAGACTGTTGGATCCCAAGGTAATGTTTTGACATTTCTTACTTGAAACCGTGTCTCAAGCAGTTCATACACATGTGTGCTTGGTATACAATTAATTTCACGCTGAACCATCTAAACTAAAGATCTGTTACAGACATTTGGGTCAAAGAGACACATGGTGAACCGCCCGCAATCATAAATAGACAATGAGCAAGTATGTCGGCACATGGCCATATGCCTGTTGTCTGGAGGAAAAAAACAAAACAAAAAACAGGTTTGATAATTTTACAAACATTGCTTGTTATTGTAAAAGGATTTATTTAACCCTTTGCTGTCAGAGATACTGTGACCAGTTCAGTCCACTTATTTTGATTATCAAGACTAATTTGTAGCTGTGCAGTAAGAAAATGATATCATCACATTGGGCCAATGACAGAAAACTGAGTTGGGTCATACAAAACATGTTACACATGAACTATCATCTTCTGTGACCCATGAGCCTATCTATGTTTGTCCTACACAAGAGGAAGCACAAACTTATACACATAAGCATACTTTAGTAATATTTTCACTCTCTTTTTGCTGGTGAGAGACAGAACTGACAACAGAAATAAATCATGAAGATGATGACACAGTTGAATTGTCAGGCTTCATCTTTCCTGTTTAATGGTTTAAGTAATATGTTAAAATAATTTCCAAATAAATGTAAATTAGAATATTTTTTTTATATACTAACGTACATTTTGTTTTACTGACTTGCAGTAAAGCAAAGAAAAATTAATATTGCTTACACAATAACACTGCACTGGACACCTCAGTTGAGAGTGATAATAAGATGAACTGCTAAAGTTGGATAAATTTACTGATAGCAAAATTCACATAATTTGCAAAAATAAATATACTAAAACAGATGACCACAAGACTGTCAGCACTCAGTGTCGGAGAGAGGACGGAGACGTGGATCAAATGAACAGTCTTTTGCTGCGTCTCAATGTGCCTACTTATACTACGCCCTTAAAGTATGTACTCTTTTGGTGAAGAAAAAGTACACACTTTTGAGTGTGTAGTAGAAGAGTAGGCAAGCTTTGGGACATACTATCACATCACACAACTGCGTCTTTAACAGACGCTCTGTCGCATAGATACACGCACCCTGTCACTGTAAACATCTGAATAGGGAACGAGATGCTGCGATGACGTTATCGCTTTGGGAACACCTTTGGTGTGACGAATGTCTGAAGCCCTTATACCATCACGCCAATTCATTGGCCAAATAGCGCTTAGCACTGCCCCCAACGCGCACGTAGGTGAGCTATATCACCGTGCTGCGCGCTATTTCATCAGATTTCCACTGGTTTACGAAGGAAGCGCTATCAAAGGTACGGAACGGCCAAGCATCGCAGCATCTCATTCCCTATTCAGGGAACCAAGGTTACATACGTAACCGAGATGTTCCCTCTCATAGGCTCACTTCGATGCTGCGATGACGTCATCGCTTTGGGAACACCTTCGGTGTGACGAATGTCTGAAGCCCTTATACCATCACGCCAATTCATTGGCCAAATAGCGCTTAGCACTGCCCCCAACGCGCACGTAGGTGAGCTATATCACCGTGCTGCGCGCTATTTCATCAGATTTCCACTGGTTTACGAAGGAAGCGCTATCAAAGGTACGGAACGGCCAAGCATCGCAGCATCTCATTCCCTATTCAGGGAACCAAGGTTACATACGTAACCGAGATGTTCCCTCTCATAGGCTCACTTCGATGCTGCGATGACGTCATCGCTTTGGGAACGCTATACCATAACGCCTGACGTACCTTTAGATAGCTGGAAGACCAAGGAAAGCGTCTGCTCAAGCGGATTAGACCCGGGAGCCAGGAGCCAACCTCACGTCCAGACTGTAAAACTTGATGAAGGTGCTAGGAGAGGACCATCCTGCCGCAGCACAAACATCTTCCATCGAGGACCCCTTGAAAAAGGCCTGAGAAGAAGCCACTGCTCTCGTAGAATGAGCACGCACCCCTAGAGGCGAAGTCAAGCCACGTGCCTCATAGGCCAAAGAGATAGCCTCCACTATCCAGTGTGACATCCGCTGTTTAGTGACAGCAGAACCTCTGCTCTTACCACCAAAACACACAAATAACTGGTCAGATCCACACCACTGAGCCGTGCGGTCGACATAGATCCTAAGTGCCCTAACTGGGCAGAGACTCAGGCTAACTGGCCCCGCATCAGCTGGGGAAAAAGCCTCTAAGACCACTTGCTGAAAGTGAAACAGAGTCGAAGCGACCTTAGGAACATAATCAGGCCTAGGTCTCAAAAAGACTTTAACCAGTCCTGGGGCAAAGTCCATACACGAAGGACTGATGGAGAGAGCCTGCAGATCCCCTACCCTCTTAAGGGAGGATAAAGCCACCAAAAGAACAGTCTTGAGGGTCAAGAACTTCTCTGACATCGACTCTTGTGCCAGACGCTACATTGTCGTAATCTCAGCCGAGAAACCGGAACACATTAGCGTACTCCGCTCAGGGGCCACACCCATAACCTCCATAATTTCGGTCGAGGATGCCAAATCATGCCCCGAGCTTGTGTCAACAGATCGTGTCTGAGGGGAACCTCCCATGGAAGGCCAGCTAGCAGACTGACCAGGTCTGAGAAGCACGACTGAGTGGGCCACCACGGGGCCACCAGCAGCAAGTGCTCCACTTTGTCTGATCGTACTCTGAACAGAACTGCTGGGAGCAACCGGATTGGGGGAAAAGCATAAAGATTGGTCCTGGGCCATTTGTGGGCCAGAGCATCCAGACCTAGAGGCGACGGGGGAGACAGGGAAAACCAAAGCGGGCAGTGCGTAGTCATGCTCGAAGCGAACAAGTCCACTTTCGCTCGGCCGAACCTCTGCCATATAAGATCCACCACCTGGGGGTGCAATCTCCACTCCCCATCCTCCAGACTCTGTCTAGAGAGCAGGTCCGCTCCTGAGTTCAGGCGACCTGGGATATGGACTGCCCTGATCAACAGGAGCTTTGTCTGAGCCCACAGAAGAACACGCCTCGCCAGCCTGCACAGGGGACGAGAACGTAATCCTCCTTGACGATTGAGGTACGACACAACTGTCATGTTGTCCGTCCTGACTAACACGTGACAACCCCTCAACTGGGGAAAAGGTACGAAACAACCGTCGTGTTGTCCGTCCTGACTAACACGTGACAACCCCTTAACTGGGGTAAAATCTGTTTGAGAGCCAGGAGAACCGCAAGCATCTCCAAACGATTTATGTGCCAGCCACGATGTACCTCTGTCCAGACTCCACCGACTGGACGTCCTTGATGGACGGCTCCCCAGCCCGTAAGGGACGCGTCCGTAGTGATCGTCTTGCGGCGACACTACGTCCCCATCTGGACTCCTTCTTGAAGGAACTGGAGTCTCGTCCATGGGCTTAGAGCACGAAAGCCCTTGCGTGTCACCGTAATTCTGCGAAGCGGATGACAATGAGGTGAAATGTTCTGGCTCTTGGTCCACCACTGAAACGGTCGCATGTGGAGCAGGCCCAGCTGAACTACAGGGGACACTGCCGCCATCAGACCCAACAGTCTGAGACACAAGCCTACATGGACTAGGCACCCTGTCTTGAACTGACTTAGACAGGTTTGCAATGACTGCACACGTGTGGGAGACAGACGTGCCCGCATCGTGCGAGAATCCATGTCTACCCCCAAGAACATTGTTCGCTGGCATGGCAGCAGAACACTCCTTTGTGGGTTCGCTCGTAGTCCTAGGATCCGTAGATGATCGAGCACTAAATCTCGATGTATCCGTGCCTGATCCTGGGATTGAGCTAATATTAGCCAATCGTCCAAGTACTTCAAAATTCGTGGAGCCGCAACGGGGCCAGAGCTGCGTCCATACATTTTGTAAACTTTCGAGGAGCCAAAGCTAGTCCGAACGGAAGAACACAATATTGGTAAACCTTGCCCTCGAAAGCAAACCTGAGGAACTTTCTGTGTCTCTTGACGATCTGGATGTGAAAGTATGCATCCTTTAGACGTGACGAACGGTGCGTAGTACCCATTGTGAGACGTCGGGCAGGCGTCTCCACGCGGCCCAATAGTCTGCCAGGGGCTTTAGACATTCTACGGTTGGAACGTTCACCTGATTTTCCTGTATAGGGTCCCAGAGCACCTGAGTGACAGGAAAATCTATAACAGGAAGATGTCCAATTGTCCTGTCGGGCCAGCCCACCACCCCAAAAGTGGGAGCATTGAAGGCCATCATAAACGTGCCATGCTCGCATGACCCTTGGGCTTTCTCTCGAACTCTGAAGGCTGGATCGCGCAGTATCTGAGGGGGTGCTCGTCATAAGGACTCGACCTAAAACTGCCCGAGGCGCAGTATGTGGCGGGACGGTCAAGATCTGAGGCAGCAGGCGAATACGCTTGTGCGGTTCGTCCATAAACCTAGGACCCCAGTCCTTACGAGGGGGTAACTTAGGCGATGGCTCATGCCGCTGGACCTCACGAGGGTGCTGCAAAGAGGACGAGCGTGAACGAGCCGCAGGTGGCTGACACTACTTCTCTAGCCCTGCGCGGGATGAGCTGACAAAACATGGCGGACTGCTGTTTCGCTGCTCGAAACTTCTCCACGACAGTCGTGACCGAATCCCCGAACAGACCATCACTAGAAATGGGGGTGTCCAAAGGAAATGTCCTGTCCTTTTCCTTAATGTCAGTGAGAGTGAGCCAAAGGTGGCGCTCAACTGACACTAAGGCCCAATCCCAATTCTATTTTATACCCCTTCCCCTTCCCTTTCCCCTACCCCTCTGCCTACCCCTTCCCCTTGTCCCTTGAAATGGAGTGTCAAGGGGTAGGGGTGAAAATATTCCCCTAAGAATTGGGACACCACTACTATGCCGTTACGTCATCATACGTCGTCTAGCTCCTACAATACACACACATACTGGTGTGCTGGTGTGCATTAGAGCCTTTAATTACCGTTCTATGTTAATGCGCTGCTTACTGACACACACACACACTATATATCGGAGATCGCGCAGCTCACACATCCAGGAGAAAAGAAACTTGTCAACGCTGA
>NW_015539821.1:13587-44502 GCF_001515605.1 Sinocyclocheilus anshuiensis | reverse complement strand
CGCGCATACACGCAACTTTCATCTCTCTCTCTCTCTCTCTCTCTCGAATTGGCAATATTTGAGAAAAGGGTTTAGCGATTTCTAATTATTGGGGGACTAGCCCCTCCTCAATGTCTACGGTGGTTATCGCCCTGATCAGACATGAAAATATGTTGTGGCACTATCGTGCAGTCTATAATGATATGATGTTAGTTAGCAAACTTTAGCGATTTTTTGCAAACATTTCTTTGAGTAACATGACCGTAAATATGAACTCACGATTGAAAGTAACATAAAACAAATGATTACTTTTCGTTAAAATCTTTATTAATGCCAAAAATGCTTACATTTATGTGTCTTTTTGTTCGCGCTGGCAGCCATGTTGCCCCTGAAGCCGGTTTACGCTGAGATAATTCATACCCCTTCGTTTGAAGTGTGGTCCCGAAAAATCTTCGTTTGAAGGGCTGTCTGGCCCTTCCCCTACCCCTACCCCTACCCCTCCAACCAAAAGAGAATTGAGACACCCCTTCCCCTTCACGTGAACGCGCAAAACGGAGGGGTAGGGGAAAGGGGAAGGGCTAAGGGGTAGAATTGGGATTGGGCCTAAAACTGCCATGGACCTGCCCACTGCCAGAGCCGTGTGCTTGGTAGCCCTAAGCGCCAAGTCAGTAGCTCACCTAAGCTCTTTAACAGCCTCTGGGGTCAGGCCCTCTCCCTCGTCCAGCTCCTTAAGCAAATCTGCTTGATAAGCCTGGAGAACACCCATAGAATGGAGTGTAGCCGCGGCCTGCCCAGCAGCCATGTAAGATTTTCCGATTAAAGCGGACGTAATCCTACATGGCTTGGACGGCAACAGAGGGCGTGACTTCCAAGACGGAGCAGAATTCGGCGCGAGATGTGCCGTGAGAGTCTCCTCTACAGCCGGCATCGCCGCATAGCCGTGATCCATCATTTTAGAAACCGTGGCGAAATCAGCGGCAGCGGGATTAGTAACACGCGCCGAAAAAGGTTGTTTCCAAGACCTCGAAACCTCGTGGTGGAGGTCTTGGAAGAAGGGGAGAGGCCTACGGGGCTGAGACGGGGTGCGGCTAGATAAAAATCGGTCGTCCAGTTTCGACTGGGCCTGATTTTGCGCCGAAATGAAATCTGATGAAATAGCGTGCAGCACGCTGATATAGCTCACCTACGTGCGCTTTGGGGGCGGTGTTAAGCGCAGAGAAAAGAAGTAGCACATTGATCTGCCAGTCGCGGGTCTTTCATGCCGAGAACTCTGCTCATATTTTATGCATAAGGATGCATTTAAAAGTTAACGACCAAACGGATGTTTATAAAACTTTACATTGCTGTTGCAGATGAAATATAACACAGATAACATTAAATATTTTTTGCCAGGTTAAATGTTGAATATTAGTAACTCAAACCCCTTTCACTAAGCCTCTCTACCTAATCGCTGGTCGCGCACATCTGCCATGTTTGTAGTTTTTTAAAGTGCTTTATTCGTTTTTGTAGTTCTGGACAGAATCCTTCACCAAAGCGCAATGGATTGTGGGCAATATTAGCCATTAGAGTGTGCACGGATCCACACTTCAAAAATCGACCTGAAATAGTAGACCATACGGGGACTTTTAGAATACTCTTTTCACCATACTATGCTTTGGGACACACTTATTCTAATCTTACATACTATTTAGGATGGATAGTACGAACATTGAGATGCAGGGTTTAATAATATCCAGAACTAAGGGGAATCCAAACTTGGAAACAGAGAAGACACCCGAACACGACGTTAAGATCTGACAAACACAGACTGAACAGACTGGGGCTTAAATTCACATGATAACGAGGAACTAATGACAAGACACACCTGAAATCAATGAACACAATCAACACGAGGGCGGTCACAGTGAGCACATGGGGAGAAAGACACACAAGACAGGAACACAGGGGCAGTCCATGGGCAGGGCAAAGATAGTGATTTCAGAACAAGGCAGCTTATTTTCAAAAAGACCAGAACAATACCTTAGTATACAGAAAATTTTGTAGCATATGAAAATATGTACTAAATACATATTTAAAAACGCATGATGTTTCTATGAAGTTTTAAAACAAATGTGTTCTCTTTGTAAACTGCCTTGATGTGAAAAGTAAGGAAATAATGTAAATGCAATAATGCAAATTTAACATAACTATTTTTTATACTGTATGTGTTACTCTAATTCAAATGCAGTGTATTACTTTTGATTGCGTATTTTATACTGTATGTAGCCTTTTATTATAAAGGTTTACTGTTGGCTTACTCTGTGTGTTCCAAATTGTCATCAAATTCAGTTTAATTGTACAATCTATCTATATGTTTAAATAATTATCTGAATGTGTGCATTCTGTGCAAGATGAAAAATAGTGTCAGGGCAGAAGTTCGCATGTATTTTTAGGTCTGGAACAAACAAAGTGCAACAATGAAACATATTCCCATTTACACGTACTTGACCTTCATGTACACTAATCAGTCTATCACACTAAAAATATTTTATCACTATAAAATCTTTTTTTTGTGTTCTGACATTTTCTATGACATTTATTTGTCATGAAAATTATTTGTTATAGACTCTGTAGACTACCACACATTTATTTAACCCTTGGAGACACAATCCCAATCACTCCCAACCCCACTTCACCCTGCCAAGAGCATGTTATACTTGGGGGGAAAAAACACAAGAAAAACGGTGGAGGAAAGACAGTATCATAAGAGTATTTACTGAAATCCCTCAGTCAATATTTCCTCCTACAATCCCAAGCAGCACACAGAGAAAGAAAGAATAATTTTTTGGCACGGTAACTTAAGTCACCTCTTGCATTCCTAAGGGGAACCAAGAGCTTCAAACTGCATAAATAACTATAATTCAATTTTTTGGCACGGTAACTTAAGTCACCTCTTGCATTCCTAAGGGGAACCAAGAGCTTCAAACTGCATAAATAACTATAATTGTTAAAGTTAACTAAAATGGGAAAGTGCCAGAATATGTATAAGACTATGAGTGTATATGTGTACATGTTTCAGTCACTGCTTACTGCATGTGCTTCAGAAGCTACATTTATTTTTGTAGTATCGAGTTTACCACAATACCACAATGCCATGAACACGTTTGTCTGGTAGTTTCCACAAACAAATAACAGACACAATCAAAGGGGAAGGATCCTAAACCTGAGCTCACATATAACCAGAAACTCCTCCTTTTACCAGCATAACACTCTGAAAGAGACAAAAGGCCTCTAGATTCCTCCTAAACTGCCATCATAACATACACCTTGTGAGAGCTGAATAACTTCTTACGGTGACACAAGGTAAGGCAATACTATTATAGAGTATGGCTACTGATATGATGATTCTGCTTGTGATGCTTGTAACATGTATAGAAATAATGCTGATACTATTCATGTGAATATTAGAATTAGTTTAAAACATTCATAAAGACATCATGCAATGTTATTACATAAAGTATTATATATTTGAAATATTTTAATTGGTCTTGTGCTGGCATTGCATGTTTTTTTATTTTTTACAAAATCAGAAATCACTGTTGTTTACTTCTGTTTATCAAATATATCAGTGGCTTACAGTAAAACAACTTAAATAACATTTCACATCTATTTTAGAACTAAAGCAACAACATCAGGATGTCCAACAAAAAGAAACCAAGTCTAAAAATCTCTTGAGAAAAATTAGATAATCAAGAAGACAACTGAAAAATTAAACTGAGCAGCATCAATGTCTTTAATGTTGTTTCAATTATGTTTCTGCAGCAGCAACTTCAACATATTACAACCAACCAGCAATGATGGAGGAACTATACACTGGATACCTGCTCAAGTCCCCCCCTCTAACGGCCCTGACTAAAACCACTGTACGTCTCATATTGCAGTTCAGCCTTAAATCAAAATATCTGCAGTCTTTCAAAGACAGTTCCTCTGTTCGTTTAACTTAGCAGTTTTATCTGTTATAGCTGTTACAGAAATCATGGAAGCGTCGTTTCTTTGTGCTCTCCAAAACGGGTGACTCCTACCGGCTGACATATCATGTAAACAACAAAAGGAGAGACAAGCCTCAGGGAGAGATAGACCTTTCTAAGTAAGGAAAAGACTGACAAAGTCATAAATAAATGAATGAAGTATTTTCACAATATAGTGAAAACGTCTTTCTGTTTTAAAGGATCAGCCAGCTGTTTATTGGCCCCGAGGCACATCAGAAGTGGGACTGGATCCAGAAAAACTTCAAGTGTTCTCTGTCCTCTGTGCTGTTCTTGAAGGTGGACGACGACACACCAAAACACTCTAGAGACTATTTCCTAATTGGAGAAAACAGGTTTGCCACCATCATTTAGACCATATTTCTCAATGCTATCACTAGACAGTTCCATGAAAGCCAGCATGACACAGGCAGAAAAAAATGAATAAATAAAATGCCCATGTCTATTGAAGCCATGTATATGTTAGTAGTGTAGCTTATACAGTAGTGAATATACACATTTAAAACAGCCTTCAGAGTCAGTCAACAAAGCTTTATCGGCATTACTAAGCATTTAGTATATTGCCAAAGCATAATAAAAGAAAAAGACTTTGTAAGTACAATAAAATAAAAATAAAATAAAAATTAACTTTTGTGGTTCATCTCATCACATTTATTTAGAAATTAACTCAACATGTGTCCTGATCTGTAAATAAAATAAAGTGAAATATTGATTTCATGGAGTCTTTAAGCAGTCGCTTAATCATTTTAAGCTTTTTACAGCTTTTTAAATGAGTTATATATACTGGAAATATAATTCTAGAAATCTGCGCATGGCATCATTGTAAGTGTTTGAGAGCACTTTTCCCCTTAACTGGCCTAGTGGAATGTAAATGTACTCTGTTAATAAAATAACATTTTTTGAGAGTTTAATTTACATTTTTATTTATGTATTTTTCTGTGGTCTTTTCTGATTAGGCAAAGAGCTTTGGAAGTTGACCAAGAGGAGGCAGACACTACATGCATGCAGAAAAAGTAATTTTGAATTCTTGATTCACTATGTACCTCATGCACTATTGTTTCAGTAGTGTGAGATTTTATTTACTCAGTGTATGTTGCCGTTTGACACATTGTAATGTGTTCACTAAGTTCAATATTTTTGTTGTCTTTTTCAGCGCTTCCATTAATGGTCACGAGTCCTCTGTGTGCAATGGTGCAGTCAACCAGTATGAGGACGATGAAAATAAATGGTAAATTTGGACTTGAATGCATCTTTTGAAACAGCTACCACTGCATTTTTCTGCTGAATCCACCAGAATCACGTCAACTTTCTTATTAGTGCATTATGCATAAAAGAGCTATATTTAGCATGACAAATGTGGCATCTGTTTGAATTTGATCAATGCATATTTCTATTCTGCAGTGAAACACACACACATGTTGAGAAGGAGATCTGCGTTAGTCAAAATGATCTGAAAAACAGTCTGATCTTGACTCAGGCAGAGGGCAAACCCTGGTATATCTCTCACTGATAATTAATTACAGTTATTACAGTTTAATATGTATCCTATTCTGAAAACATTAACATGAGTACAAATGAACAACTTACATTGCATTATGTTTCTCATTGTTGTGTGTTCATCCTTTTCCTCTCCAGTGTCTCTGACTGTCGGATGGTTCAGGACTCGTGTCTCTTCCATAAGGGGGATCAGATTCTGGCCTTCAATGACCTGCTTATAGACACAGTAGAAGAGATACAGATGTACTTAAGAAGACTAGGCAAGGATGAGGTAAGATGACGATTCACAGTAAAAGAATGTTTTTTTGTCACTACATTAAGAGAGCTATTATTAATGCTACTGAAATTGCATGCAGGTAAAACTCACTATTCGGCGGCTTATAGGATCCCAGCCTCTGCACTCTGAACCCTGTCCAACATAACGGGGACATGAAACAAAATCGCATGTGAATTCAGCAGCATCAAGATATTAGAAATACAGGTGGAAAACAAGGTGTTAATGAAGAACAGAAGAGGCAGTCAGGTTATCTAAAGTAACTTGTCCTCTTTTGACTGTACATTAATCATGTAAATATGTAAAACAATGTGAATGTTAGATGCACTCACCTTAAAATGTCACTGAGTGAAAGAAATTAGTAAGATTTAGACTGTATACATGAACCTGTGAGTGGTAGTGGGTAAATTAGTTCACATATGTTAATGTGAAGAACAAGAGTCAAGTATTACTTTATAATAAGTATGAAGGTTAATTCACATTGAAAAATGCACAGTTCAAAACTGTTCATGTATTTTATCCTCTATAAAGATGCACTTTTTTTTTACAATCCTAACAGTATACTTTACAGGTACTTTATATACTGTGTATATACAACTTTTCTGTCATTGTCTATTTTGTTTTGCAAAGCATTTAACCAATTATGTATTGCTCCTAGTCATTATGATTTGATTAAAATGTTTCAGTCACTCTTTAGATTGCTGATTACTGAATATCATCTAGCCTACGTAATTTATACATGAATTATGCTGTAGAAAAACATGTATTTGCACACCGTTACAATGTGAAGTATTATTAAACTTTTGAAACATTTTTTACAATTATTTGATAAATATTTTATAAATATACATACATTTTCAATATCATTAGAGATACTTTTACAGAAATGTATTAATTTTTGTAATTTATATTTTTATCATTTGTTTTAAAAATAGTCAATATGAGTTAATTATTTTAAAATAGTCTCTAGTTTTTAAATAGCAATGTAACATATTTGTGCAGTTGGGAGATGGACAAATGGTTTACTGCCATCTTTTTGCCATCTCCACACAGACTGTTGGATCCCAGGGTCATTTTTTGTCATTTCTTACTTGAAAATGTGTCTCATGCATTTCGTACACAAATGTGCATAGTATACAAATAATGTCTTTAAGCTGAGTCCTCTGAATTAAATTCTGTCACACAGACATTTGGGTCAAAGAGACATCAGCAAACCTCTGCAATCATAAATAGAAAATTAGCAGGTATGTCACCACATGGTCATCTGCCTATTGTCTGGAGGAAAAAAATTATAATAAAAAAAAAAAACCCAAGGGAACCAAAAGACCAGGGGACCTAAGAGTGCATGTGCATGGAGAATAAAAAAGCTACAAAAGCAAAAAACTGCATAAAAACAATACATGGGAAAGTGCCAGCTTGTGTGTAAGACTATGAGTGTATACTGTATATGTACATGTTTCGCAGCGTGCATCGTGCATGAGCATCAGAAGCTAAATTTATTTTTGTAGTATGTTTTCCACAATACCTCAATGCCATGAACACGTTTGTCTAGTTTCTCCAAAGGAATGACAGAGTCAAAGGGGAGGGATCTTAAACCTGGGCTCACATATAACCAGAAAGAAATCTTTACAGCATATCACTCTGGAAGAAACAAAAAGCCTCTAGCATTGTGAGAACTGAATACCTTTCAGAGGACATTATTTTACCGTGACACAAGGTAAACTAATAATAATATAGAAAACGACTACTGATGTGATGATTCTGCTTTGTGATGCTTGTAACATGTAGAGAAATAATGCTGAAACTATTCATCTGAGAAATAAAGTTGAAAAGTTTTGAGTTGAAATATTCAAAAGACGTAATGCAATATTATTATATAACATATTATTATACACTTGAAATACGGTGGAGGATTTCCATTGCATTGTAATTGCTTTGTGCTGCTGACAGTTGACAATGCACTGAATATTATTTTACAAAATCATAAATCACTGTTGTTTACTTCTGTCTATCAGATATATGTCAGTGGCTTACAGTAAAACAATTTTAACATTTCACACCTATTTTAGAACTCAAGCAACAGCATCAGGATGTCCAACAACAAGAAAACACGTAAGTCTAAAATCTCTTAGGAAAAGTGAGATAATCAAGGAACTTAAAGACTAAATGGAATTGAGCACTATTTAATGCTAATCAGCTTTAACTATGTTTCTGCAGAAGCAACTGCAAAATTTTACAATGAACCAGTGATGGAGGAACTATACACTGGATACCTGCTCAAGTCCCCCCCTCAAACGGCCCTGACTAAAACCACTGTACGTCTCATATTGCAATTCACCCTGAAACTGAAATATCTGCAGTCTGTCAAAGACAGTTCCTCTGTTTGTGAAACTTAGCAGTTTTATATATCTGTCACAGAAATCATGGAAGCGTCGTTTCTTTGTGCTCTCCAAAACGGGTGAAGACTACCAGCTGACATATCATGCAAACGACGAAAAGAGAGACAAGCCTCTGGGAGAGATAGACATTTCTAAGTGAGGAAAAGACTGTCTCAAAAATAATATAAAGTATTTTCACACTATAATGAGAACGTCTTTCTGTTTTAAAGGATCAGCTTGCTGTTCACTAGCCCTGAGGCACATCAGAAGTGGGACTGGATCCAGAAACAATTCAAGTGTTCTCCATCCTTTGTGCTGTTCTTAAAGGTGGACGACGACACACCAAAACAAGCTAGAGAATATTTCCTCATTGGAGAAAACAGGTTTGCCACCATGCATATCTGAGCATATCTCTCATTTCCATCACAACATAGTGCCATGAAAGTAGTGTTAAAGGTTTTCTGGTGTTTTCAGGGATGAAGTGGATGGTTGGCTCAATGCCTTAGTCAAGGTAATGACGACCCAGAAATCACAAAATAAACTGCGACATACAGACGATACTCAGGTAAACAAACCTTCTCTCTCCCTCTCTATCTTTACATATATGTATATCCAAACTATCAGTCATATGCTTGAGCACCTACGATACTTACTACCATTGCCTACATTTGAGAATAATAAAAAACATAAAAGGAAATATGGCAATTATGCAGTAACCAAAAAAACTATTCTTTTTGATCAGAGAGTTTTAACATCACAAGAAACAAAAAATTCAGTGTACCAAAATCTTTTGAGAGGTTGTGAATGCTCACATGCTTTACCTTTTTCCACAGGACAAGAGATTTAGATCAAAGTCTGTACCTGTGAACTGTTTAGAACCAAAGGACGGCAGATGGTCAGCATTTGAATTAACTTCTCCGCAACAATACGATCATTATGAAAATCCTCGCAAGTTCAGCGAACCTCTAGTACCAGTAACACGCAAGGTTTTACACATTTAAACACAGTTTCTTTCACATGCATATGACAAAATACACAAATAAAACTCAGACCTCTATCTGGCAGATTCCAGTTATTGAGGAAAAAGATGAGAAGGACGGGAAGCAGGATGAACCTCCAGTGGACAGCAGTGAATACATGACCATGGGATCAGTGTAAGTGTTTGAGAGCACTTTTCCCTTTAACTGGCCTCGTGGAATGCACTCTGTCGATAAAACACAATTTTCAGAGGCACAGTTTAATTTAAATGTTCTGTGGTCTTTTCTGATTAGACAAATGGTGTTGGAAGGTGACCAACATGAGGATGACACTGCATGCAAACAGAAAAAGTAATTTTGAAGTCTTCGATTCACTGTTATTTACCTCATGAGATTGCACTATTGTGTCAGTTATGCAAGATATGATAAATATACGAGTTGTCAGTGTGTTACTGTTTGCCACATTTTAATGCGTGTTCACTAAGTTCCTTCCACTTCATGGCCTAGATGCAACATATATGTGATTTTTTTATATTTAAACACTACAAAACAACACTGTTTCTTTTCTTAGCATCGATTAGCAGTCTATTTTGCTGTTTAGAGAATTTCAGTATTTCCTTCTTGCTGACCAGGTATGGTTTTCGATGACTGTTAAAATGAAAGCAAATATTTGGCAAGGTTTTATCATACCTGAGAGATGCGAGATATCTAAAAAAGGATGTGGTATATGGTGGTTTGACCTTTGTTCAAATTAAACAATCAAATCAAATGGTAAAATTTTAGCAACAGACAATTCTCTGTATTCATATGTCAGTTTTACCAAGATCATGCACTCTAAAAAATGCTGGGTTAAATACAACCCAGTGCTGGGTAAAATAGGGACAAACCCAGCAATTGGGTTGTTTTGACCCAGTGGTTGGGTTACTACCCAGAAAGTTGGGTTAAACATTTAACCCAACCACTGGGTCAAAACAGCCCAATTGCTGGGTTTGTCCCTATTTTACCCAGCACTGGGCTGTATTTAACCCAGCATTTTTTAGAGTGTGACAGTTGTGGAAAAGCTACTAGTGCATTCTTCTGCTTAATACACTTAGGACTGACACCATCTCTGTTTGACTATCTGATTTTTTTTTACCTCAGTGAAGACCA
The DNA here is from genome assembly GCF_001515605.1 of Sinocyclocheilus anshuiensis. NCBI lineage: Eukaryota > Metazoa > Chordata > Actinopteri > Cypriniformes > Cyprinidae > Sinocyclocheilus > Sinocyclocheilus anshuiensis. Next base: position 34,223 of record NW_015539821.1, on the reverse strand, counting down.
CAATCATTCTAATCAATCAATCAGCTTCAGTGGAAAGTGTGCCTCTACCGAGTTGGACAACAGGTGATTTTTATCATTTCAAACAGGGCTGTAACCACCATATTCTGACTAGTTGTTGATCGATACAGGTTTTTTTAGTGGCTGATACTTAAATGTTCTAATTATTATTAGTGGTCCGCACTAATCTTAAATATGTGGTTACATCCTTTATTTCACTACTGGAAATACCATTAGCAGGGTGCTTCTGTCTTATAGAAAACAACTATTGAGTGTATCAATGTGTCAGTCGTTGAGTAAAATTCTATCCTTTCCTAATTAAAATCCTCACATATATTTAGCAGTGTGGTTATGATAAATGTGGCATTTGTATTTTTCCTGCTTTGTAGTGAAACACACACATATGGTGAGAAGGAGATCTGCGTTAGTCAAAACGAGCTGAAAAACAGTCTGATCTTGACACAGGAAGAAGGCAAACCATGGTACAACTCTACAACAGATAATTAATGACAGGTCTTTACTAGAATTAATGTTAATATGAGTAGAAATTAACTACTTACAATGTATCATCTTCTCCAGTGTGTCTCGGTGTCGTCAGATTCAGGACTCAAGGGGGGATCAGATCCTGGCCACAGACACAGTACAAGATATTCAGAAATGCTTAAAAAGACTAAGCAAGGACGAGGTAAGATGATAAATCACAGTAAAAGAATAGTCTTTTTTTTCCATCACTGTATTCAGAGACCTATAAATAAAGTTACTGAAATTACTTGCAGGCAAAACTCCTAGTTCAGCGGTACCCAGGCCTCTTTCTGAACCCTGGCCGCCACACTGAGGACATGAAACAAAATCTAATGCAAATTCTCTCATCGCCATCAAAATTTTAGAAATGTTGTACACATGTCTAATTTTAGTTCAAAGGGTAATTTGCTCATACAGGAGGAAAACAAGGCGCTACTGAGTAACAGAAGAGGCAATCCGGTTATCTAAATTACCTTACACTCTATTGCATGTACATTAATCATCTAAATATGTATTTAAAAAATGCCACATGTACATTAAATTACATGAGTGATAGTGGGTACTATATTTATTTGTTTGAAGAACAAGAGTCAAGTATTACTTCATAACAAGTATGAGTTACTCCACAGTGAAAAACTAGTTTTACACTGTTTAACTGTTCATATATTTTAAAGGGGTCCTATTAGTACACCCCCAAAACAAAATCAAGACTTTGTAAAGAGCATAATAGCACCCCTTTAAAGCAGCACTTGTTTTGAACAGTATGAGCATTTTATGTATTATGTATGTACATAAAACATTTCTGTCATTGTGTATTCTTTATTTGTTTTGCAATGCATGTAACCAGTGACACACTGCTCCCAATCATTATGCATTGGTTTAAATGTTTGTCACCCAACATGAAGATTTCTGAACAACAGTAAGTATAGCCTGCTTAAAATATAAATGAATTATGCTTTAGAAAAGCATGCATCTTGCACATTGTTACACTGTGAAGTCTTACTAAACTTTAAAATTTAACTGTTTCTGCCTTTTTTGTATTTTGCTGTGTGCATGTGATTTAAAAAAAATGCACATTAATGCACAAAATACATTAATTGAATAAAATACAATTAATCACTCACATCCATTGGTTATACCTCATAACTCCCTCTATTGTGTCTACAGCCAAACTCATGATGAATAGATTAACTCAGATGTTGTTGTTTGCTACCCTGTTATATATATATATATATATATATATATATAATAAGTTTAGAATTTAGAACTTATGGATCTAACCAGAAACTCCACCTACCCTTCCCATCACAGCCAAGAACAAAGACTTGTACCTACCTTCTAAACAACCACATTGGCTCTGAATGAAACCAGTTTTTCCGCATTCTGTAAAAAGCACAAGACAACAGATTTTTTTACAAGTGCATTTTGAAACGCTGAAATTCAAGATGAACAATAAGATGTTGCTGACTAGAAACGTCTCTTCCCATCATGGCCAAGAACAAAAGATGTCTAGCTCCGCACTACTATCATGAAATGGTCATGTTACAGAGGACACCTATGAAAGGCGAAAGAAAGAAATCCTGAGGACTTAGGTTAGATTCTTTTAGTTGTTTGATTAGGAATGGAGCTAAATTCTGCAGAACAATGGTCACTGGCATGCAGTAAGACAACACTTGCATTTCATATATAATTTAGCATAGAAGCGACAGCATCCAATTTAACAGCAAAGACGATCTAAGAAATGTAAACTATAACAAGCTCTATACTATATCTATATCTCTTTATACAGAACATCAGATGCATTTTACAGCCATGTATAAATGTCCAATTTAGAGAAAATTGGAAGTTGAACCATTTATTCATCTATGAGATTTCTAGATTAAACTTGCCTTGCTCTGTGTCAGACATGGCAATGGGTCTGCAGAAACCTTTTCTATCGCAGTAGGTTATTTCTAATTGGAGAAAACAGGTTGGACAGGATTTTTCTGACTTTATCCAAAAAACTTTACTGGAAGGCAAAATGTAAACAAAAAAAATGCATTCTGAAATATTTGTATAAATTTAAATAATTTGGTTTTATATTATGTTCACACTTTTGCAGTGAGATTAGATTTATGCAGCTGGTGATTCATTCAGGAAAACATGAGTTAATGTTTGATACACATGAGTAAAGATATTATAATGGGCTAATCTACAGTATCATGTTAAAGTTACCCCTGTTGGAGATGCATTCCTAGCAAAGCAGTAACGCGGTCACGCAAGGGCATTCCCAAAGCGACTTCGACGCAGCGTCTCGTTCCCTCAGGGAACCATGGTTACATACGTAACCTAGAGACGTTTTCATTCCATACTATAGACCAGCTTCAAAAGCATTTCAGTGCCCTTCTCAAAGCTCTGATGAATCATGGGCTGAAAAATCACCTACTTCTATTATGATATAAAAGCAACTTAATTTAAACAACCAATCTTTCATTTATCCATAGAAATTGAGGTTAGTAAAATACACAAATCTTGACAAATAATATGTTGCTAATGCTAATACATTTTCAGCATTCATTTTACATTTATTTGCAGTCACCATGGCCAGATTATCCGATGGGCCCATGCGCATTGCAAATAGCTAATAGGGCAAATAGCTCACCATGTTGGCAGAGGCTATTTACACTATATCTTCCCACTAATGTCTGGCTGGCATAGGCAATATGACTAAAGATGCATAATTCACAACAGGCTTAGTGGCGTAGGGCGTAAAGAGCATGGCTCTATGTTTTGACACGATCAACCAGAGTTAGTCCAAATATGGACTAACCCAACTTTTGGGTTAAAAATGTAATTAAAAAATTTAACCCAACAGCTGGGTTAGTCCATATTTGACCCAAAGTTGGGTTGAAACAACCCAGCATTTTTTAGAGTTTTTTTTTTTAGAGTGGATAGAATTGTTTGATATTCTACAATATTACTGTTTATACTCTGTTTAGACCAAATAAATGCAGGCTTAGTGAGCAAAAGAGACTTCTTTCAAAAACATTTAAAAATCATACCATTCCTAAACTTTTGTGTCACTCTGGATTCGTGAAAAATGTACATGCTTAGTAAGATGATTCATAATACAAAAAGGTGTTTCCTCATTCTCACTCATTGCTCCCGTCAGTGGTGTCAGAAAGTTTTTGGAAATCCCCCCTTGCCCTAAGATAGAACTGATTGTCCACTGTAATTTTTAGCACTCAACATTATCACGATTACCAGTCATTTCTTCCACATATTTTCCTCCTGCATATTTTTGTTTATATCATACTAATCATATTATAACCATAATTAGATTTTCATTGTCCAGCTTATCACCCATCCAAGCTGCATTAGTCCAGTCTTGCCTGACTAGTCTTGATTGATTGCGCTGATCACCCTGGCCTTACAGTATAAGGATGCATTTTTAGCATACCAGAGGAGAGCGGTCATCTTTCGTCTGATGACTGATCTCTAGTGTTTTTTTTTTTGTTTTGTTTTTTATGGAGAAGAGTAAACAGAGAGCTCACATCAGGTGTTATAGGCCTCCATGGGTCTACAGTGAATAGGTCTCTCTAGTGGTGATTTATAAAACTGCACTGAGTTGTTGAAAATGAGTTACTGTCTTTTGCTGTCAGTAAAGACAGGGTGCGAACTACGGGGGAGCTAGGGGGAGCTCGGCTCCCCTTAATAAGACATGGGCTCCCCTGAAAACGTGATTTGTGAAATTTTGAGGGGTCTCAAAAAATATTGACAATGTGTTATTTTGACGTGTAATTTCAGTTTTGTGTAATGTCATCATCGTGGATTATTATGTGTAAAATTGCAAAAATATTAATTCATTCATGCATGACGGTGATTTAAACCTAATTCACTTCAATAAAGATAACTATACATGCTATTCTTGTCATGAGCATCAAGGTGTGGGGGCGCTGCGGTGCAAATTCCACTCATGTTTAGTACACGTTAACTCAAAGATTCGTCGTCACTGAACTTGCGACACAAACACAAAAGAACCGCTAGATTTAAATCAGCACAGCCAGCGAAGGATCGAACGCAACTGTTTTGAACGAGCGCACTTTTTTTAACAACCAAAAAGTGGCTGTTCCCCCTGTTGAGGAAGTACAGACTTTGCTCTCGTTGATAGCAGAGGAGCGGATCCAGTGAGAGCTTGATGGGGCGACGCGGAATGAAAAAGTTTTTCAGGAGTCGCGGCAGTAGAGGCGGCGCAACTATAATGACATGTGAATAATCCCGCCCACTCTAAAGCGATACTAAACTGCAGTGGAACCGCAAACCGAGCCGTGCCGTACCGAGCCGAGTCGTACCACGCAGTGGAAAAGCGCCATTTGTAATTCATTGTAAGCCCCTTTTGAGGCACGAACCCCGCCCCCCCGCTATAAAAAAAAACAAGTGGGCTTCCCCAAAGTCCACGGTATAGTTCGAACACTGAGTAAAGAAATGTGTATTTTGAAAAGAATAATTAAATACACATCTAACAATATTATTTCTCGTCTCATTAAGAGTACATGTACCGTATACACTGTTGTGTGACAACACTTTAGTCACTTTTGCAAATGCAGTGCAGAAATGTATTGGCATTTTTAGATCTTAGTTCCTCAAGTTAAACACATCCCCAGAAAAAAACACTCAAATAAAACAAACATGCAATCTACTTGTGCACACTGTATGTTGTAGGTACAGTATAAGCTGATTCTGACTGAGAGTGATCAATTAATCTTTGGTTTATTGTCATAGTGCAAGCTGTTTCTTATGAATCAGAATCAGAATGAGCTTTATTGCCAGGTATGTTTACACATACGAGGAATTTGTTTTCGTGACAGAAGCTTCCACAGTGTAACAGAATGACAGTGACAGAACAAAAAAACACATAATAAAAAAAATGGTTTATGGTTTACTTATAAGACGTAAAATCAAGGCACTCATTATCACTCATCTAAGACCCTTGATGAATCTCAATGTCCCAATAATTAATCTCATCTAATGTCTGTGAGGATAGTATTATGGACTAGTATTTAACATTTTAAATATACTCTCAAATTAATTGGCCTTAAAATGTACTAAAAGTTATAGAGGGATGTGATATTATTAATTTACATATATGATATAATCAGAAATGACGAAAAAACAGGTCATACATGCACCTTTCACACGGAAGTTCAAATGTGGTGGAATTTTACTAGAATCTACATTTGGAAGGAATTTGTGTAAATAACCACGGCCATCTGAGACATCAAGGAAAAGAATCAACATGCTTCGCTTTTGTCGTGTTTTCAAGTCATTGCCAGTAAGGACCTGGTAGTTTCTGGGTCCAAATTTTCCGTAATCCTAAAATGTTTGCAGCAAAGGGAGGCCACATAAACAGAAACTCCACCTACTTCAGCGACAATAGAAGTCTACCTTCAAAATCATGACATGCATATTTGTGAAAACAGGACAGCAGTACAGAGGACACTGTTTTTACTGCGACACACACAGTAGTTAAGGTAATCCATTTATAATGTATTGCAGCTCTACTGATCCAATGACTAAACTGATCTGATTTATTTGAGCACATTAAGAAATTATGGCTACACTTATATTTTATTTTTGTCAATATGCATCTTTCTTTGGTTTAAAGAATTAGACTGAAAATCACCCAGTGCAAATAGGTCCGTAACTATTTGACTATGAAACAGGAGGTTTGGTCATGTGCTTTCAGTAAAAAGCTTTGTTTTGGTTTTCCAAATATTAATATTCCTAAATAGGATCATCATAATGAGCTGACTCATGCAGAATTGTACAATTAAAGAGATCATCCAAATTAAAATTCTGTCATAATTTACTCACCTTCATGCCATTTCAAACCTGTATGACTTGTTCTTTTCTGTGGAACACAAAAGAAGATATTTTAAAGAATGTGTCAACTGTTTGTTTGTTTGTTTTTTTCATACAATGAAATTCAACAGGGTCCAAACCAACGTTAGATCCCACTGAATTCTATGGACAAAAAAATACTGAGACATTTTTCAAAATATCTTCTTTTGTGTTCCACAGAATACAGCATACAGGTTTGGAATTTTGGGTGAACTATCCCTTTAAGGTCTGGGAATATATAGTTTTTTTAACTTCATTAATACAGTTGTGTAAAATACAGTACTGTGGCTTTTTCTATGTAGTATATTCTCAAGCACCAATAATTGCTTAAGTATTATCTGATGTGTGTAATAAAGACATTACTTACAACACATATCATGTCTGTTTTAGCAGAGATTTAACATCATCCAAATGAACAGCAGAGGTAAATCAGGTATGTCTGAAATCTATTTTAAACAATACAGACTGACTGGAAACAGAATAGCCAGAGTTGAGAGAACTATTACAGATAGTGATGAATGGTTAAATTCTGGTTAATCGTATGCATTCCTCTGCAACAGATTCAAATGCTTCATGTCACAATGAAGCAGATGGGGTGGAGGAAGTGTGCACAGGTTTTCTATTAAAGTCCCCTCCTTCTAGACAGATACGAAATATGGTAAAACATCAGGATTTCCTACACAGAAATATCAACAGTTTATATGAATTATCTATGTATTTCATCTAAGATGTTTCATAATTCATTGCAGAAATCATGGAAGCGCCGCTTCTTTGTGCTTTCAAAGACAAATGACAGCAGCCATGAGCTAAAATACTACAAATCCACTGAGAGAGACAAACCTATAAAATCCATAGAAGCTTCCACGTAAGGCGAAAGCTACTGATTACTTTTCACATAAACAAAAAGGGTTAGTATTATGCAGGGATATAATTATTTTTTCTATGTAGCATCACAATGCTGCAAGTGAACCCTGAAGCAAGCCCAGTTTTTGAATGGATCTGTAAAACCTTCAAGTGCTCTTCGTACTCTGTGCTCTTCATGAAAACTGAAAATCCAGGAGCCAAGGTCCAAAGAGATTTTTTCTTCATTGGAGACACCAGGTTTGCTATGATTACCATTGCTTTACCATAATTCCAATACTTAGCGAAAATCTGCATTGAAAAAAATAATTTATGCAAATAACGGGAAAAATAAATAAAGGCTATTCCTTCTAGTGCTAATATATAGAATCTGTTGTTTTCAGTGAGGAGGTGGAGAGATGGTTCAATGTTTTATTCAGGGCTATAAAGGTGAGACATTCCACCTTTTGCCTATGAGTTTAATAGCTTTAATTGAGCATGTTCTCTTTGAATAAATCATTAAAAATAATTTAAAAAAATACATGTATTTAATTGATATATTAAATATTTAAAATGTTTAAATATATTATAAGTACTTTTTTTAAATGATGTTTAACAATTATTAATGAATGCAATTTGAAGGGTCTTATAAAGTTCATTTTTCAAACTTTGTTTCTAGAACAACAAATTTGAGCCACAAACTGAACCTCAGATCACGACTGAATCCAATTCTAATGACCAAAACCCCTGTGAGACACAAGAGGTAATTCATCAACAATGCTTTCACATGCTCGTGTGTGACTCAGTTCTCCTAACTTTGCCTGAATTATTTCTGAGTTGTACCTCTCAATAATTGCAGACTAAAGTTGATGGTCAACCTCCACTGCCTCCAAGGAAGAAGTCATCATCAGAAGATGTTACCACTCAATGTAGACAACTACCCAAAAGCCGCCCATCTGCAACACCAGTATGGCACATTTAAACCCACACTCTCACTTATAAAAACCAAACACTTGCATCATAATTCAGTATAACCACATAAAAAAACCACATCCCTTTGTTTGATGTATTCAGTTGTATGAAAATCTGAAAAAAGAGGAACCGCTGGATGAGAATGCAGTGGAAAGTAATGAGGACATGTCATCAGGGTATGACAAACTCTCATTTACCTCAATTTAACCTGTTAGACAATGCTTGTTTGTTTACCATTAAAAAATGTAACATTAATCTTTAGATTTGAATCCAATTGTATCCTTCTTGAATATACAGAAGGTGGTTTAACAGACAAATTTCTTCTTTGATTTTGACCTCATTTTATGCCCATCTTTTGCGATTTAATGTTGCAGTGTTTGAAAGCTTATTTGTAGTAACCAAGTATAATTTTGCACAGTTTTTATAAATGTACTCTGTGCTCACATGAGTTTACTTATTGTTAGAGGCCTAATTTTATAGACTCGCTGGGTTTGAGCAAATGATAATTATTTGCTTTTCTGTCTAGGGAGAGCGTGACTGGTACATCTGAAGACAGTATGTTGGACTGTGTCACAAAAGCCTTCAATAATATTAAGACACCACAAACATCCACTGAGTCAGATGGGCAAAGGTAAAAACAACTGACAACTGATTTCTAATTAATAATGCATACTGCTATTTGTTACATTATTATGAATATGAATAAAAAGCTTGGTGTAAAAAAAATATTTACCTTAGCTGTCACAATCATCATGCATCACGCTTTTCAAAAGTATCCAGCACTGATCTTGCCCAAGTAGTTATTACTCATATTACAAAGGCGAGTTAAACTATATTTTGTAGTGTCTTAAACAGTTAAAATTTTACCTTAAAAAAAATTTAAATCAGCACCACCATAATGGATAATACCTTATTGTCATCCCAGGATTTATGGAATTCAAAAAACCTGTAGTACTAATAATAAAAACTCTAAAAACTCAATGGAAACAATGGTGCAAGAGGTGATTTATGCCTTATCATTATGTCAAAAATACATGTTTAGTACATCTGTAGAAGGTCAATTCAATAGAAAACAATATCCTAAAGTGCGGAATTTAGTTGTCTAACAACTATAGGGTTATTTTGGTTAATTGTGGTTTTGGAATCTAGTTTCATTTTGAGTTACATGTTTCATAGTTACATGTTTTCCATTCTTCAGTGAAACGCACACCCTTGTCGAGAAGGAAATCTGCATAAGTCATCTTGATGCAAACAGCTTGGTTATTACAGAGGAGGAGGGAAAACCATGGTACGATTCTCACAGATAAATTAAAAATTGTTATTACTCCAAAAATACTCTATCTACTGGAAATGTTGGGCTGAGCCCAGAAGCATCATCTGGTTCATGCAAGTTTGTTTGAATTAAATAATTTTTCTGAGCCACTGGTGTAACCTCAAAATCAGAAAGCAAGACTCCACTGGTTCAGCCCAAAATGGTGAAAATAACACAGACTACAAATACTACCTCTTATGTTTAGTTTAGCCTCCACATTTCTTTTCCTCTCTAGTGTATCTAAATGTGGGGAGATTCAGGCTTCATGTCAGTTCCACAAGGGAGATCAGATTCTGGCTGTCAATGACCTGTTGACAGACACAGTGGAGGAGGTACAAACATACCTAAGAAGACTCAGCAAGAGCGAGGTAGTCATGAGTCAAAGTACAAGAATGATATTGTAAATGTAATCAGAGCTACAATATGGCTATAGTTGAACTTACACTTTTTTGCTCTCGCTCCAGGTAAAACTGACCATTCGAAGGCTCCCAGACTCCATTCCTCTGCATTCCGAACCCTGCTGAGGACAAAAACAAAATCTCATGCTGTGCTACTGTTCTTCAGCATTTTTAATCCCTTCAGTTCTCTTTTAAAATCGATGTGAAAATTTCTCATGCATTTTTTCTCTATGGGGAACAGCACTGTGCTGGCAAACAGTAGACAGTCATTTAAAACAGAATGAGCTCATGAAAGTGTTGTAATGTAGTATAACTTCTAGTCTCTCTTTTGGTGATTTATGAAACTGCTATTTATGATTTGTTAGTGCCAGATCATGCAGTCTGAAAGTATTGCTTTTCACCCAGCCCTGGGGGTCAACAGTAAAACAAGTAGCTCTTGTTTTCTTGTGTGCACCAAGACTTGCTGAGCTTTTGTCATTCTAAAAAAGTTATCAAAGTAATGGCTTGCTATAATTGTCATTTTGCACTATTCTGTACATCAGCAAGGTTGAGGTAACAGAAACATTTACAAGTTTTAATAGAACTTTCCTCTAGCAGTAAATTAATGGTAGATAGCGTTACAGATAGGCTGAGCAGTATTTTACTGAGCGGTTTTTCTTAAACCTGTGAATCTGAACTGAAATTGCATTTAACTGCAGTATATTTTGTAGCCACATGGTAGCGCACTAACACAAACTGAATTATATTAAAACATAATCTTATATTAATCTTGTATTCTTATAACCTGAATTCTGATTGCTCCTGTTCAGCATATAAATTTGCATCTAAGTATCTTTTATTATATTACTTTGGCAAAGAATGTGTTTTTATAAACTGACGGCTGCATTATTGCAGTTGCATTGAAACTTGTCATGTTGGTAGCAAATCCAAATGTTTTTTTTTTTTTTCAAATTGAAATGAGGTTCAGTTATTCTAATAAATACATGTAAAATGCTAAAAAAAAAAATAAAAAGACACTGTTCAGCATTTAGATGACTTTTCTTACGAAAAATATATCATCTTGTACATGCACAAATATGAAATAAAAATGTGATTAAGAGAACAAGGTTATTATTGAAACAAGTGTAGAGTGGATAGAATTTATTTCCTTTAGAAACACTTTAATATATAAAAACGTCAAGAGTAAAAAAAAAACTCCTAAAATAAGAGGGCAAATGTGGTCCATTCAAGCATTAGCCACTGGCAAGGGGAGCCATTCATAAAAGGCAATAGAGGCAACACTATTAGCCATCACACAACCAGCACTTAAAAAGTCAGGCTGGAAGAATGAACTTAATTTTTTTTTTTCAAATGTGAGAAGGCAGTCCAAAACTCTCAAATTTGAAATGGTCCACTGAGTAATACAGGTCCAATCAATAAAGGCACCGTTTGACTGTTTGGCCAAAGGTTTGATTGTGGATGTCAGTTTACTTTATAGCCTTGTTCCACAGCTTGAGTTTCTCAGGGCACATGATTGAGCAGAGGTTTTTGGGTTCAGTCTGCCACTCACGAAAGAAGCCCTCCATGGCTTTCCTGCTCCTCCAGCTGCCCACATTCACCGTGGGAACGATCTTTTTTGGCTGCAGCCACTGCACAAAACGCTTCAGCGCAAGAAAACTGCTGTGCTTACTGTAGGGAATACCTGGAACAGATAAGTATAGAGTAGGAAAGTATCTCTCAAAATATTTGACATGCTGGAAAAACCTATTTATATCGTAATCTCCTTGCCACCGTCAAAATTCTGTAGACCAACCATGATTTCTGCTGCTTGATCGGAGTCATATTCTAGCCTTTTGTATAATTATTTCACATGAAGCAATATGATAAGGTGTTTTTTATTCGCTTTTTTAAACGTCTTATTTCCATTCAATTTTGATTTAAAAGGATGACAATAATACAAACTCATTCACCAGACAAAATAGAGTGTATTTTTTTCCTCTTATAAAATCAAAATGCAAACAACACAATTTGGTTTACATCTGCTTCCCTTGATTAGGGTTTGTTTGGAATTGCTATTTAAGTTTCACGTGAAGCGACACAATTTTCTAAAAATATTAGAAGTAAAGGCAGCCCTACATGTGCGCTACTGGCTGATTTTGCCGAAAACCTTTCCTGTTAATGTTAACATGCCAGACACATAACAGACAGTCTCAGATATTTCAATTGTATTGTAGTATCTGCACTTAAACACTTGCTATAGTGAATCAGATAAGTAAAATCATTATATTAAATCCTTTATAATCTAAACTGACACATACCGTAGATACTGATGTTCCCCTGAGTCTGAGGCTGGATGTCTTCCACTCTTACACTTTGGTTGAAGGTCCAGCCCGTGGGCTTGAATGCCACTAGCTGGTCATACTTCCTGGAGAACTTAATCAAGTGTGTCCGCAGGTTCTGTACAGTTAAGAAGAAAAAAAAAACACCTAAATCCATTTAAGCTGATTAGCTTGAGCTGTTGCTCCTCTTTAAGTTATTTTGAATAAATATGTCTGCAAATGTAATGTGTAAATGCGAATATACTCTTCCATTCAGAAGTCTGGGGTCAGTATGTTTTTTTTTGTTGTTGTTTTTTTTAAGAAATTACTTTTATTTAGAAAGAATGCATTAAATTGATCAAAAGTGACAGCAAAGAGATTTAAAATGTTTCAAAAGATTTCTATTTCAAAAGGCTGTTCATTTGAACTTTCTATTCAAATTATCCCAGTTTTCACAAAAATATTAAGCACTAAGCAGCACAATTGTTTTCGAAATTAACAATAAAAAAAAAAAAAACTTTCTTGAGCACCAAATCAGCATATTAGAATGATTATTGGATCATGTGTTAAAATATATCAAAATTTACAAGTTATTTTAAATTGCAAGAATATTTGACTATTATAGTTTTAGCGTATTTTTGATCAAATAAATACAGCCTTGGTGTGCATAAGAGTAGGGCTGGGTATTGACACGAATTTCACGATTCGATTCAATTCGATGAGAGTCAGTTGGTACTACATTACTATAATACTAAAGGTTAAAATTAACTGATTTGTATACAAACACTTAAATTACAATCAAAGCTTTACTAATAAATTTATGATACTAACTTTGCAATTGAAATAAACTTGAATTTGAAATAAACATTAAACATTTAAATGGTGGCTGTCATAAAAACTTGATGGATTTATTCAAACAAATTAATTTGAAAATTAATTTGAAATCTGAGACTTTGTTTCATATCAAAAGTAACAAAACACAAAGCTTTTTGCGATTTTACTTCGGATTTAAAAATCATTATTGTTTAGTAAAAATGAGAATCAATTAAAATTTAGAAATCTTTTTTTTTGTTTACCCAGCCCTACATAAGAGACTTTCAAAAACAAAAAAATCTTACTGACCCACAACTTTTGAATGGTAGTATGTAGCAAAATTTAGGAAGCCAAGATGCCACATTGCAATCAACTTCTTTCAATTTACATAATGACTTTTCAATGTCGCTGCATAAGAAAATTAGGTGCAATCTACAATCAACCTTGCCCTGAAATTTTTCCTCCTTTCTGTCATGGCCATTTAAACACGTTTCTCATTGGGAACAACTCCGCAATTGCTCTTAATCAACATCTACATTGGCATGGGTGAGAAAAGTTGCTTATAATGGTTCAGGGCACATCATATGATATGACTAATCTTTATTATCTGCAACTGTCTCATTAGAATTTACTTTTAGTCAGACTCAATCAGTGCTACCGCTGCCAGAACTGCTGTGCAAGCACTTTGTCTCTGTAATTAGAAACGTAATTTTTTTCCCTCCCACATTAGCAAAAACGCGCTGTAAAGGAAAATTAAAGATAACACAGAATGCTGCATGAATTTTAAACTCCAAATTGAATAAGTAAATATAGCCCCATTGATTGTGTTTAGCATAATCAGCTCTTTTTATACACTTATGAACTCAAACAGCAAAAATTGCAGATGACAGAAATTGCATTTCATAATGTATAACTCACAGATAAACAAGCTGCAGAAGTTTTAAATGTAGTTCAACTCACTTTGAAATTGAGCTGCATCATAGGAAGTACATGCACCTGGGCCGCCTGCCAGTCTGTAGTGATGCGCCGGCCAATCTCCTCTGACTCCAGGCAGCACATGGGGTTATACTTATCCTTGGATAAACACACTTTAGAGCCCAACACTTCCGATACAGCTAAAGGGAACAGGTGGGACAGGTAAAAAAAAATAAAAAGTTATATATCTCTATATACACAAGAAGGGACGAATGAAAAGTAGTCTATTGAGATTTGGAAAGAAGTTGCAATCAATTGAGACAGTCAAGAGAGACCTTATTTTAACAGTCCACAGTGGGACACTATGTAATCAGAGCTTTAAAATTAATCATGGATGCATTCTTTTAACACAAACAGGAAGCCAGTCAGACAAACTGTGAAACAGGAACAATTTCAAAGTCAAGTCAAGTCTTTTTTAAACTCTTTTATTTTATACGAGCTTCATTCATGAGTGAGTATGACGGTCACAGATAATAGAATAGCGAACAATCCTACAAAAGGTCTGGACAAGGCAGGACAACTTTGCTCACTGACCTAGAAAGACCTTCTCTTTCCCAACTGCATAGGTGCCACAAACCACAAGTGTACGAGGGTTCAGTGTGACCTGTTCAAAAGCTGTGTTTACAGCAAAGGTGATGACTTCCTGTTGAGCAGGAAAGGTATAGTCAGGACTGCAATACCTATAGAGGAGAAAAAGTTTTTTTTGTTTTTAATCTCAACTAGGGCTGCACGATAAATCGCATGCGATATTTAACGCGCATCTTGTCAGAAAGCCAGTTATCGTGCAGCCCTAATCTCAACCCTATCTCAGTTAATGTGATCAAAATGATCAGCAGAGAAATAAGAGACACAACGAAGCACCAAAAAGTAGTTTTGTTAGTAGGGAACTCACGTTGTGTCCAGATAAAGGGTCTGTATCCTGAGACCCTGCAGCTCTGGGTAGCGCTCCATGGACAGATCAGCCCGGAAGTCATCTGTGTGGAGCACCGTCTGGCCATCTGGCAGAACAAATAGCAACATGGCTGCCCCAGGACAGCTGGGGGGGAAACAGTCATTGTTATTAAGGTCTTGTCATTCTGTATAAACACAGGGACCTGTAATAAATAAATAAATTGGGCTTCAAAACTTCATTAGTTACTTAGAGGATACACTTACTGATTAGCATCCAGGAGAATGACCTTCACTCCTTGCACCATACACTCTGTGTTCATTGGGAGAACATGAACATACTGCTCATCCACCTTCAGCTTGCTCTTCACCAGGTTACTAGTTATCTACAATGATTAACACCAGTTAGTAATGAAAACCAAGATTCAGTCAAGAACAAATCCTCCCTGACACCATCGTTGAAAAAAAAGAAAACATTTTCTTTTCTTCACTGGCATTTTGCTTTCCCCATTTGTTTTTACATTTTCCACCTTCGTCCTGATCCTTAGATTTAACTGACGTAAATTTGTGATATTTTGTCAATGTGCTGATAATTCTGATTTCATAACCATGACACATTTCTGAAGTTGAAAGGGATAGTTGAACCAAAAATGAATTCTTTCATGATTTACTCACTCTTATGTTGTTGCAAAACGGTATTACTTTCTATCTTGCGTGGAACATAAAAGAAGATACTTTGAGAAATGTGTGTGTTTGTGTGTGTGTATATATATATATATATATATATATACTGTATATACACAATAGAAGTCAATGGTCTGTGTTGTTCCTGTGCTGTTGCCAATGCTCTTTTGTGTTTCAAAGAAGAAAGAAATTAATAAAGGTTTGGAAGAACATGAGGGTGAGTAAATAAATGACCATTTTTATTTTGGGGTGAACTATCCCATTAGTTTCTTGGGAGGGAACTTTTCGTTGTGAATGTTGGAGGATTTCTACATAGTAAATTGAACTCTTCAGTTTCCTGAAGAGCAAGAAAAATCCTGCTTTCATTATTTTTAAAGTGCAATGAGGTTGGGATACGTACTTTGTTACAGTAGATGGGTAAAACAGAGTCTTTTCTCAAGCCACCATAGTGGTCCGAGTGGAAGTGAGTGAGAAAGTAGGCTGTGACACCTTCAACAACCCCATACTGAAAAGCATCCACAGCAAAACCAGTTCCTGAATAGAGAAAAAGCATATTATATTCTCCAAAGTACATTAGACCAAAACACTATCCCTCAAGCTAAAAAATAATAGAGTTATTATGAGAGTAAAAGAATAAATGCACACAATCTAGTACATAAAAAGTTCTGGCACAGCTATTAAGATCTGAAGTATTAAAGTGCTAATGCAATCTTAACAATTGGTATTAAGTAGGTCAAAACAAAAGCATTAAAGTGGTTCACAAACCAGGAATTTTCTTGTAGAATGGACAGCGCTTGGGCTCCTTGGGATCTCCATCTGTCGCTCTTCCTCTGTTCCATCTTTTCTGCCTCTCTGCCCTCCCTCCTGGCTTTCCTTCTGTTTGCGTGGGCCGAGTCGTACCATCTTCTGCAGCAGGCGAGACACTGGACACTTCAGATGGTGCTTTGCTCTTCCTACGCCGTCTACCCTGGAGCTTAGCGTCTTCCCCCTGAGTTTCTGAAATCCTCGCTCTCCTAGACCCTTGCTGATCGGCCTCTCTGACCGTTGCCTTCACTTCCTCCTCAGCCTTTTTTTCATTCAATGACTTCAAGCCAAAAAACACCCCAATGTCTGTTTGCTTTAATCCAGAGGGACCTGCCTTAGTCTGAGTTCTCCTAGGAGCCATAGACAGCGTTTTCTGAGTTATAGATAGGGCTGTTTGGGTGGAAGTCAACTCTTGGCTTATGTAACTGTCGACACATACAGGATTAGATATGCGGTCCTGAAGACACTCTAATACCAAACTTTGAGGTGATTGTAGCTGGGAGTTTGGATCGTCAGGATTTGTTGTGGAGTGTTTTCCCATTGATTGAGGTCCAAGCTGAAATGTTCAGAAACACCTGTAGAAGAAGTAGTCAGGTGATCATTGGGTGCTAATGATGTCTGCAGTTTCTCACAGGTGTCTAATGAGTGTTCCATGTTCCCTGTCTCATATTGGTCCAGCAAATCATAGAACAGATCATCATCTTCATCACTGAACAGTTTAAGAGAATCATCATCAACCTCATTTTCACCTTCCTGCAAAGCAGTACTATGAAAATCTATATTAGGTTTTTGAGTTCTGTGCTCCCTATCCAAGTCTGGAAGTTCAGAGAGTGGGGAGTAGGAGATGTAATCATCATCATTACATTCAAAGAGCTCGGCTTTAACTTCATTAATCTGTGTCTAAACAGCATTGTCAACACAATTTGCTTTAACCGGAGTTGAAATCTTCATTCTCGCCTCCTGAGAAAAATTCTGGGATTGAGATCTTTTGATGGAAGGAGACCAACCTTTCTTTTTCTTGATATCCTCAGTATTAGGAGAGCGCAAAAGCAGCAGAGCGTTACTCTGGGTGGGAGTTCCCTTTGGTCCATCTCAAGGAGATGAACTTTGGCTGGATGAAGCAGATACATTCACAGCGCTGTCCACGTAGCTCTCTGTACCAGATGAAGGTGCAACATTATTAACTGACTTCAAGTTGAAGTCTGAGATGGCTTGGGTCGTGCAGTCGTTCAGCGCGCGACTATGAGCAAGCAGAGAGTGGCTATACCTCTTGTAGTGATTGGGAATGGAGGACGTACAATGAAGACCATCTGGACATTCTGTAACATTAGAGGGAGAGAAGGTTCTTAAATATTAAACAATAATATTCTTGGAAATATTCCACATTAAAGTGTCAAGAGCATGTTACTAATGATGGGTTCCTCAAACCTTATAATGAATGAATTGTCATGACTTTTCTAGTTGTTCATATAGTACGTATATTAAGTATTTTTAAGTAAAAAGACATCAGTCATAAAAAAAAAATCAGTTAACCACTATTAATGATTTTTTTTTCAATGTATTTATTTATTTATTTTAATCCTTTCATAACAGATTGTGTTAAAGAAAAGCATTCTCTAGCTGACTATAGAATGGAGTATAACTTTAAAAAATGCAGATGTAAATTAAATCTAGTTAATGTACATGATTTTCCAGCCATGAAAATAACAATTAAAAAATCCCAGATATTTCCATGTGGAACCCTGTAATAAGCTGATGAGTAGGACAATAGAATAATAACTGTTGATTTTACATATGCATTTATGAAAAACATTACCTTTACAGTTGTCACCAGGGTTATCTAAGCATTCTGCAACATGCCATTGTTGAGACTGAACCACCAAGAGGGAAAATGGCATTTGACATATTACGGTACATAAATCCGACGACTATCTTTCGTCATTACACTCATAGACATATTTATATGTCTATGATTACACTTACCGCCGATGTTTAAAGCACATTTATTTTCACATTGATGTGCGCATTTTCCATAATGCAAATAGTATCGAGTAATTTCATATTAGACATAGGACGTTTATTTATAGATTTAATACAAATAACATTTTTTAATAATATGACAAATATGTTAACTACTCGCAAAACGAGTTTATTTTGTCTTGGATGCGGTTGCAATTTGTCTGTCGAAAGTGCCGAGCGTAAATGTTAACCTCTTATTCTGTTGTTGTGGGAGTCATGGCGTCTTACTGTAAGCTGTCAGATCTTTTCCCCATTCAGAGCCAGTTAGACCATGCTTTAGAGGACGCGACGACTCAAGAAGAGAAAGAAAATCTTGTACATCAGTATTTGCACAAAATAGACGAAAATTATTTAATTATACCGGATTTTGAAGAAGGTAAGAGTGTAAATGAACTCAGTGGGTGTGATAATGTATACAGTATTTGGATCTCATGGGAGTGGCTTTGAAACTTAAGATCAATCATAGATTGATTCGTGGTTTTAGATAAACGAATAACATTATGGAACATGACAAGCCAATTACAAATCGCTTCTGTGATTTTTACTGCTCTATAAATGTATTGAATTAACAGTGAGTGTTTCACACTGTAGTGTTGGTTCTGGGAGGCTATCATGGGGGGGCATTCTGTTCAGATTTGTATCTGCCTTGCCAATTTTTTAAAGGCACCACCACAAAAAATGCTGAATAATTTATAGCAACACATTTTTATATGCCTCAAGAGAATATATTTTTCATTTAATGTAAATTTTCATAATATATGTCATAGTTAAACTCTAACTCCATTGTTGTTTTGTAGGACTGGAATGGTTGAACACAGACGGCCCATTGTCACTCAGGAAGGAACTGTCAGGCAAAGTGGTGGTGCTTGACTTCTTCACCTACTGCTGCATAAACTGCATGCACCTACTTCCTGATCTACACCAGTTGGAGCAAAGTTACACTATAGAAGGTATGACTGATACATGTTTCGTTAGAGACTGTTTGTGGACCAGTGAAAGACAAGGAGAGTGTAAAATTATACCATATGATAAACATGGCATCTACCCTGATTTAGAGTATGTTTGTAGTGATTACATTAGATATTTACATCATTAGGTAAACAAAAAGCATCTTACAATATTTAGCTGTACTCAGTAGGCAATCCAGATAAATGTTTTGATGATAACTTTACAAATATCCCATAGTAAATCATTCCCAGGGTTCACTGGGGCAGAAGAGAGAGCCTTTTGAGCTTGATAACTTCTAATGGTCCAGCAACACATTCCCATTATCTCTCAACTGTATCGGATAGGAGACTTTAAATATCCACAGAGACCAGGTCGAGGGCAGAGAGTTAAACATAGATACACTATTATAAGGGTCTGTGGCTTATTATAGCAGCTCTGCATTCAGTGCTATCAGCTCCAGCTGTCAGTAGCCTATCGGTGGCCACTTCTGTGGGATCATCCGGGGCAACCCAAGTAGATATAACTGCAGACCTGAGATCTCCAAAATGGGGCGTGAACTCCAAAAGTGGGCAGAACCTCCAAAATGGGGCGGGGTCTCCTCCCGCAAAGACTTTCACCATTGGCTCTGGCTTCAGCCAATTGTTATTGACTTACATTTCAAAATACAACTTTATAAATTTAACATTGTTTCATGTTGATCTAAAATAAAATATGCTATATAAGTAAATATTCTCCATGAGAGCAGAGCCCAAAGCTTGTGGCCAGTGGTGTTCAGACTGGAGTTTGAACATCTGCTTCATGATGTAAACGGGAATCACCCACGAGCTCTCCCGCGAGCCGTCCCAGCACAGGGGAAAGACTTTAATCTCTATCGCTTTGTTCTAAGCAGCACCCCGTTTTGGAGTTCCCGCCCCCATTTGGAGATCTCCGGGCTGCAGTTATACCCTTCTCGGGCAACTGGCCAGGCAGCCGTCAGCCCACTCTCTAGCATACCTCACACATAACTCATCTCTGGCACTTCTTTTGGTACATTCTATTACCGCTGTTCAGAACATGCCTCCCCAGTCCCCACCACTCTTCCAAACGTCTCATTAATTATTAGGGTTTATTGTTGATTATATTGCAGAACAGTGGCCTTTTATTATTAAACAGAGATGTTTTTACTCGCATCCTCTAATGTTGGCTGGCTCTGGGTTGGTTCTTTCCCATTTCTATTAAAGGGGTCATATGATGCGATTTCAAGTTTTCCTTTCTCTTTGGAGTGTTACAAGCTGATTGTGCATAGAT